>NC_090436.1:83723056-84027281 GCF_031143425.1 Pleurodeles waltl
GGTGCAGTGTGCAAACAAGCGTCGGGTTTGTAATAGGAATCAATGGTAGACCAAGGGGTCTCTTCAGCGTTGCAGGCAGGCAAGGGGGGGGGCTCCTCGGGGTAGCCACCACCTGGGCAAGGGAGAGGGCCTCCTGGGGGTCACTCCTGCACTGGAGTTCCGATCCTTCAGGTCCTGGGGGCTGCGGGTTCAGGGTCTTTTCCAGGCGTCGGGATCTGAGAGTCAGGCAGTCGCGGTCAGGGGGAGCCTCTGGATTCCCTCTACAGGCGTCGCTGTGGGGGCTCAGGGGGGACAACTTTGGTTACTCACAGTCTTGGAGTCGCCGGAGGGTCCTCCCTGTAGCGTTGTTTCTCTACCAGTCGAGTCGGGGTCGCCGGGTGCAATGTTGCAAGTCTCACGCTTCTTGCGGGGATTGCAGGGGTCTTTAAATCTGCTCCTCTGGAAACAAAGTTGCAGTCTTTGTTGGACAGGGCCGCTGTTCTCTGGAGTTTCTTGTTCTTTTGGAAGCAGGGCAGTCCTCTGAGGATTCAGAGGTCGCTGGTCCTGGGGAAAGCGTCGCTGGAGCAGTTTTCTTCTGAAGGAGGGAGACAGGCCGGTAGGGCTGGGGCCAAAGCAGTTGGTGTCTCTGTCTTCTCTGCAGGGGTTTTTCAGCTCAGCAGTCCTCTTCTTCATAAGTTGCAGGAATCTAAATTCTTAGGTTCTGGGGAGCCCTTAAATACTAAATTTAAGGGCGTGTTTAGGTCTGGGAGGGCAGTAGCCAATGGCTACTGTCCTCGAGGGTGGGTACACCCTCTTTGTGCCTCCTCCCTGAGGGGAGGGGGGCACATCCCTATTCCTATTGGGGGAATCCTCCTTCTACAAGATGGAGGATTTCTAAAAGTCAGTCACCTCAGCTCAGGACACCTTAGGGGCTGTCCTGACTGGCCAGTGACTCCTCCTTGTTTTTCTCATTATCTCTCCTGGAGTTGCCGCCAAAAGTGGGGGCTGGGTCCAGGGGGTGGGCATCTCCACTAGCTGGAGTGCCCTGGGGCATTGTAACACGAAGCTTGAGCCTTTGAAGCTCACTGCTAGGTGTTACAGTTCCTGCAGGGGGGAGGTGTGAAGCACCTCTACCCAGAGCAGGCTTTGTTTCTGTCCTCGGAGAACACAAAGGCTCTCACTGCATGGGGTCAGAAACTCGTCTCTCAGCAGCAGGCTGGCACAGACCAGTCAGTCCTGCACTGAACAATTGGGTAAAATACAGGGGGCTCTCTAAGATGACCTCTGTGTGCATTTTTTAATAAATCCAACACTGGCATCTGTGTGGGTTTATTATTCTGAGAAGTTTGATACCAAACTTCCCAGTTTTCAGTGTAGCCATTATGGTGCTGTGGAGTTCGTGTTTGACAGACTCCCAGACCATATACTTTTATGGCTACCCTGCACTTACAATGTCTAAGGTTTTGCTTAGACACTGTAGGGGCATAGTGCTCATGCACCTATGCCTTCACCTGTGGTATAGTGCACCCTGCCCCTCTGTAAGGCCTGCTAGAGGGGTGACTTACCTATGCCACAGGCAGTGTGAGGTTGGCATGGCACCCTGAGGGGAGTGCTATGTCGACTTAGTAATTTTCTCCCCACCAGCACACACAAGCTGGCAAGCAGTGTCTGTGCTGAGTGAGGGGTCCCTAGGGTGGCATAGGACATGCTGCAGCCCTTAGAGACCTTCCCTGGCATCAGGGCCCTTGGTACCAGGGGTACCAATTACAAGGGACTTACCTGGGTGCCAGGGTTGTGCCAATTGTGGAGACAATGGTACACTTTAGGTGAAAGAACACTGGTGCTGGGGCCTGGTTAGCAGGGTTCCAGCACACTTCTCAGTCAAGTCAGCATCAGTATCAGGCAAAAAGTGAAGGGTAACTGCAACAGGGAGCCATTTCTTTACATGAGGGCATAGCTGTATGAACAATATGCCCCTACAGTGTCTACGTCCATGCTTAGACATTGTAAGTACAGTGTGGACATATTAAGTAATTGATCTGGGAGTTTGTCAAAACAAACTCATCAGTTGCATAATGGCTACACTGTACACAGGGAAGTTTATCAAACTTCTCAGAATAATAAACCCACACTGATACCAGTGTTGGATTTATTAAAAAATGCACTCACAGGGCATCTTAAAAATGCCCCCTGCATTTTACCCAATCATTCAGTGCAGGACTGACTGGTCTGTGCCAGCCTGCCACAGAGAGACAAGTTTCTGACCCCTTGGGGTGAGAGCCTTTTGCTCTCTGGGGCCAGAAACAAAGCCTGCACTGGGTGGAGGTGCTTCACACCTCCCCCCCCCTTGCAGGAACTGTATCACCTGGCGGTGAGTCTCAAAGGCTCAGGCCTGGTGGTACAATGCCCCCAGGGCACTCCAGCCAGTGGAAATGCCCGCCCCCTGGACAAACCCCCACTTGCAAGTCCAGAGGGATATTGAGGAAAAACAAGGAGTCACCCCCTCAGCCAGGTCCACCCCTAAGGTGACCAGAGCTGAAGTGACCCGCTCCTTGGAAAATCCTCCCTTGTTAGGCGAGGATTTAGCCGGATAGGGATGTGCTCCCCTCCCCAAATGGAGGGAGTACAAGGAGGGTGTAGCTACCCTCAAGGACAGTAGCCAGTAGGCATTGGCTCCTGCCCTGGGACCCTAACACACCCCCTAAATTCAGTATTTAGGGGTGACCCTGAACCCAGGACTTCCAATTCCTGATGACCTACAAAGGAGGAATGCTGACCTGAAAAACCCCACAGAGAGGAAGGATGACAACTACTTTGGCCCCAGCCCTACAGGCCTGACCCCTACTTCAGAGAACCTGCACCACAGCAGCGAATCCTGCAGGCCCAGCGACCTCTGCGGACTCCGAGGACTGCCCAGCACCCAAGAAGGATCAAGAACTCATGTGGACAGTGGACCTATCCAACCAAGAAAGAAGAAACCATCTTTAAAGGGACTCCCACCTCACTCCTGAAGCGTGAGTCCCCAACACTCTGCACCCGACACCCTTGGCCCGTGTCCAGAGAAACCAACTACCCAGAGAGGACCCCCAGGCGACTCTGATGTGTCCACCCTGGGCTGACCTTCGTGCACCCCCGCGACGACGCCTGGGAGGGAATCCTGATGATAAAATAACAAAAGAATATTGTAGGAAGTTGGCTCTGTATGTGCTATTTCAAAGTAAGGAATAGCATGCACAGAGTCCAAGGGTTCCCCTTAGAGGTAAAATAGTGGTAAAAAGAGATAATACTAATGCTCTATTTTGTGGTAGTGTGGTCGAGCAGTAGGCTTATCCAAGGAGTAGTGTTAAGCATTTGTTGTACATACACATAGACAATAAATGAGGTACACACACTCAGAGACAAATCCAGCCAATAGGTTTTGTTATAGAAAAATATATTTTCTTAGTTTATTTTAAGAACCACAGGTACAAATTTAACATGTAATATCTTGTTTGAAAGGTATTGCAGGTAAGTACATTAGGAACTTTGAATCATTTCAATTGCATGTATACTTTTCAAGTTATTGACAAATAGCTACTTTAAAAGTGGACACTTAGTGCAATTTTCACAGTTCCTGGGGGGAGGTAAGTTTTTGTTAGTTTTACCAGGTAAGTAAGACAATTACAGGGTTCAGTTCTTGGTCCAAGGTAGCCCACCGTTGGGGGTTCAGAGCAACCCCAAAGTCACCACACCAGCAGCTCAGGGCCGGTCAGGTGCAGAGTTCAAAGTGGTGCCCAAAACGCATAGGCTAGAATGGAGAGAAGGGGGTGCCCCGGTTCCGGTCTGCTTGCCGGTAAGTACCCGCGTCTTCGGAGGGCAGACCAGGGGGGTTTTGTAGGGCACCGGGGGGGACACAAGCCCACACAGAAATTTCACCCTCAGCAGCGCGGGGGCGGCCGGGTGCAGTGTAGAAACAAGCGTCGGGTTTTCAATGTTAGTCTATGAGAGATCAAGGGTTCTCTTCAGCGCTGC
This sequence comes from Pleurodeles waltl, assembly GCF_031143425.1. NCBI lineage: Eukaryota > Metazoa > Chordata > Amphibia > Caudata > Salamandridae > Pleurodeles > Pleurodeles waltl. Next base: position 83,727,047 of record NC_090436.1, read on the forward strand.
AGGCAGGCAAGGGGGGGCTTCCTCGGGGAAACCTCCACTTGGGCAAGGGAGAGGGACTCCTGGGGGTCACTTCTCCAGTGAAAGTCCGGTCCTTCAGGTCCTGGGGGCTGCGGGTGCAGTGTCTTTTCCATGCGTCGGGACTTAGGTTTCAGAGAGTCGCGGTCAGGGGAAGCCTCGGGATTCCCTCTGCAGGCGGCGCTGTGGGGGCTCAGGGGGGACAGGTTTTGGTACTCACAGTGGTAGAGTAGTCCGGGGGTCCTCCCTGAGGTGTTGGTTCTCCACCAGCCGAGTCGGGGTCGCCGGGTGCAGTGTTGCAAGTCTCACGCTTCTTGCGGGGAGATTGCAGGGTTCTTTAAAGCTGCTCCTTTGGATAAAGTTGCAGTCTTTTTGGAGCAGGTCCGCTGTCCTCGGGAGTTTCTTGTCGTCGTCGAAGCAGGGCAGTCCTCAGAGGATGCAGAGGTCGCTGGTCCCTTTGGAAGGCGTCACTGGAGCAGAGTTCTTTGGAAGGCAGGAGACAGGCTGGTGAGTTTCTGGAGCCAAGGCAGTTGTTGTCTTCTGGTCTTCCTCTGCAGGGGTTTTCAGCTAGGCAGTCCTTCTTGTTGTTGCAGGAATCTAATTTTCTAGGGTTCAGGGTAGCCCTTAAATACTAAATTTAAGGGCGTGTTTAGGTCTGGGGGGTTAGTAGCCAATGGCTACTAGCCCTGAGGGTGGGTACACCCTCTTTGTGCCTCCTCTCAAGGGGAGGGGGTCACAATCCTAACCCTATTGGGGGAATCCTCCATCTGCAAGATGGAGGATTTCTAAAAGTTAGAGTCACCTCAGCTCAGGACACCTTAGGGGCTGTCCTGACTGGTCAGTGACTCCTCCTTGTTGCTTTCTTTGTTCCCTCCAGCCTTGCCGCCAAAAGTGGGGGCCGTGGCCGGAGGGGGCGGGCAACTCCACTAAGCTGGAGTGCCCTGCTGGGCTGTGACAAAGGGGTGAGCCTTTGAGGCTCACCGCCAGGTGTCACAGCTCCTGCCTGGGGGAGGTGTTAGCATCTCCACCCAGTGCAGGCTTTGTTACTGGCCTCAGAGTGACAAAGGCACTCTCCCCATGGGGCCAGCAACATGTCTCTAGTGTGGCAGGCTGCTGGAACTAGTCAGCCTACACAGACAGTCGGTTAAGTTTCAGGGGGCACCTCTAAGGTGCCCTCTGGGGTGTATTTTGCAATAAAATATACACTGGCATCAGTGTGCATTTATTGTGCTGAGAAGTTTGATACCAAACTTCCCAGTTTTCAGTGTAGCCATTATGGTGCTGTGGAGTTCGTGTTTGACAGACTCCCAGACCATATACTCTTATGGCTACCCTGCACTTACAATGTCTAAGGTTTTGTTTAGACACTGTAGGGGTACCATGCTCATGCACTGGTACCCTCACCTATGGTATAGTGCACCCTGCCTTAGGGCTGTAAGGCCTGCTAGAGGGGTGACTGACCTATACTTGCATAGGCAGTGAGAGGCTGGCATGGCACCCTGAGGGGAGTGCCATGTCGACTTACTCGTTTTGGTCTCACTAGCACACACAAGCTGGCAAGCAGTGTGTCTGTGCTGAGTGAGAGGTCTCCAGGGTGGCATAAGACATGCTGCAGCCCTTAGAGACCTTCCTTGGCATCAGGGCCCTTGGTACTATAAGTACCAGTTGCAAGGGACTTATCTGGATGCCAGGGTCTGCCAATTGTGGATACAAAAGTACAAGTTAGGGAAAGAACACTGGTGCTGGGGCCTGGTTAGCAGGCCTCAGCACACTTTCAATTGTAAACATAGCATCAGCAAAGGCAAAAAGTCAGGGGGCAACCATGCCAAGGAGGCATTTCCTTACAAATATTTTTCTATATAAAAACCTATTGGCCTGGAGTTAAGTCATTGAGTGTGTGTTTTTAGTTATTGCTTTTGTGTGTACAACAAATGCTTAACACTACCCTCTGATAAGCCTAACTGCTGTACCACAAATAGAGCATTAATAATATATATTGCCTCTGTCAAGCCTCTTGGTGAACCCCTCGACTCTGCACACTATATCTCATTTTGATATAGTATATACGGAGCCAGCTTCCTATAGTAAGCCCTTGCTTCTCCAAGTAGGACAGTGCACCGCATCTCTTGCAGCTCCCAAGGCTTGTTGGCATCTCCAAGGGATCTTCAGGCTCCATGTAGCCCCGGCCCCCGGGTGTTGCCTCAGTCTCCCAAAGAAAATCCTTTGTTCTGCTTTCTTGGGCTTGAGGTGGTCAAGCAGCAGGAGGGCAGAAACCTGCCTGTAGGATGGCAGCAGCTTGGGCTGTCTTGGGAAAATCCTGCAAACTGGTAGGGCTAAAACTGGGGGTCCTCTAAGGGAGCCCCCAGAGTGCATGGAATCATACAACCAATACTGGCAACAGTACTGGGTTATGATTCAGACTTGTTTGATACCAAACATGCCCAGGTTTGGAGTTACCATTATGTAGCTGGACAAAGGTAGTGACCTATGTCCAGTACACACATTAAATGGCGTTCCCATACTCTCAAAGTTCAGGAAAATGGATCTGGAGTTTGTGGGGGCACCTCTGCTAGTGTAGGTATTGTAAGTATGATTCCTTGCACTCTGGGGGCTCCTTAGAGGACCCCCAGCATTGCTACCACCAGTTTTACAGGGTTTCTTGAGGAGCCCAACTGCTGCCCTCCCCTCAGGCAGGTTTCTGTCCTCCTGCTGCGTGATCTGATCAAGCCCAGAAAGGCAGAACAAATGATTTCGTTTGGGAGAGGGAGTTAACCCAGTCTCCCTTTGGAAATAGGTATGACTGACTTGGGAGGGGTAGCCTCACCAAACCACTGGCTTGCTGCGAAGGGCAGATTGGGTGCCTGCGTGCATAAATCAGTCCGCACGGGTTCAGGGACCCCCAGTCCCTGCTCTGTTGCGAAACTGGACAATGGAAAGGGGAGTGACCACTCCCTTGTCTATCACCACCCTCCACAGGGTCCCTGGGTTTTTCCATCGTGTTTCCAAGGTTGTCAGGCTTGCCTGGCCAGGTAGGTGATGTCAGAGCCCCCTCCTAAGTACTTTCCTGGTTAGGTGACCAATCCCTCTTTCAGGACTATTTAGGGTCTCTCTCTTGGGTGGGTCCTCGGATTCGGCTTGCAAGATTCCAGCAGGACCCCTCTGTAAGCGTTCTTTGACTTCTGGACTCTAGAACTGCGACTGGAAAGTCCAGGTCCCAACAAGCTGCTTCCAAGAAGAAAGGACTGTTCATCTGCATTGTTTCCAGGGCTCGTGCCAGCTTTCCCTCGCCGTGCATCCTCAGAAGACTGCAACTCTTCATCCTGCACAAGAAGGAGGAATCTCTCTTGGAGTGAAGGAGTCACTTCGCTGCACCTGCAGGCACCTACAACAAGCGACGACCGGCTGCGTGGATCCCTTCTCTTGTTGAGCTGTGTGAATCCTTCATCAAGGGTGGTGGTCTGGAGTAGTCCTCTTGGTTCTGTCTGCCAGCTGTCTAGCTTTGGTGGAGGTAAGCCCTTGCCAATTCACGCACGACAGTACCGCTGTGCACCGCGTCTCTTGCAGCTGCCAAAGCTTGTTTGCTTCTCCTCCAAGGGATCTTCAGGTGACTTCTAGCGCCAGCCCCCAGCACTACATCCTGCAAAGCACAGCCTCCTGCGTTGATCTCCTGTATCGTGCTATCCTCTTTTGTAGTGCTGCTTGGGCTGCTTCTGCAACTCCTCTGTCCCCGTCCAGTGGGACTCCTGTGGGTGCTGCCTGTGCTCCAGTGGACTCTCTGCGACGCTGCTCCAGTGGACTCTCTGTGACGCTGAGGGTTCCATGTGACTCCCTATCCTGGGTTGAGTCCTCCTGGGCCTTTCTGGTTCCCGGAAGGCTGTTTGGTGGAATTGCTGCACCGACACCCATCTGCAATCTTCTTCCAGCGTGGGGGTTCATCTGTATCTATCAGTAACTCTTCACTGGCTCCAGGCCTGCAGTGCTGACCTGTTCATCACCGTCGACCAACTCCTGCATCCACAGCTGGGTCCTGGACTCCACTGTGACTCTGGGACTTGATCCCATCTCTCCACAGCTCTTCATTCTTCAGGAATCCACCTCTGGTTTTCTTTAGGTGTCTTCATTTTCTTCTTTTCCTCCTTTTGGGTGGATAGGTGAAACTCAAGTGCTTTACCCCTGCATTACTGGTCCCTGGGGGTTAATGTTACTTACCTTTGTGGTTTTCTGATACCCCCAGCTCCCCTCTACACATTTTACTTACCTAGGTTGGGGGAGCGGGGGGTTGGGTGTTAACTTGTTTGCATTCCATTTTTTTTGTATATGGTTAGTGCTACCCTTAGGGTCACTGTTGGTTATTGCTACTTGCACTGTTTTCTAACATTTTCTATGCCAGTTTCTGATTACTAGTGTATATATTTAGTGTATTACCACCCAATGGTGGGTTACCTGTTTAGTATTTTGTGGTTATTTGTTCCAAAAACAAAGTACCTTTATTTTTGTACGACTGAGTGTTTTCTTTCATGTGTGTAAGTGCTGTGCGACTTCAGTGAGATTTGCATGTCACCTAGATAAGCCTTGGCTGCTCTTCCACAGCTACCTCTAGAGAGCCTGGCTTCTAGACACTACCTAAACTCCACTAAGAGGGGATCCCTAGACCTGGTGTAAGTAGCTTAGGTACCCATCACACACCAGGCCAGCTTCCTGCACTAGACAATTGATATCCGGCACCTCACCCGGACCCTCTTGGACCATGCACCAGTTCAACTGACAGTATCCATATCCCTGCTCCGTTTACATGGAAATTCCAAACAGCAGCACTTCTTGACCCAGTGTTTCATGAAAGTTTACGTACAGCTATAGTGGAATATGTTGGAAAAAGCTCTGGCTCTGTGAGCAAAGCCGATACCCTCTGGGAAGCCTTTAAGGTCATTAAGAGTGCATTGCATTAGCAAGCAGGATGGTGATACCCACACACAGCTATATAAAATAGAAGACACACTTAAGATGCCTGAACGTGACTGTGACTTCACGCCCAGGCTGGAGATACGCGCAAATATAAGGGACCAGATCATGAACTACAACGAAATGGCCCATAATTAATTACCATACTTGCCTCGATGACGTGAGGGCATATGGGGGAGGGGAGGGCCTCCCATGCCACAATTTGGCTGAGATGCTCAAATCTACACGAGCGAGCAACCACATTATCAGAATGACTGGCCCTACTGGGGATGGGAAATACATTACACAAGACATTATCTCCTCCTTTCTAGATTTCTATACACATGTATATGCTGCCAGAAATTCTTCTCTGACACATTGCAACTTATCTTGACAATATTGTCCTCGCATGGTTATCCCATGGTCAACTGGAGGAAGTGAAAGAGGCAATATGATCCCTCCCGAACAGCAAGACTTCTGGTCAGGATGGGCTATCAGGTGATTTTTACAAATCATATATAGACCACTGGCCCAAGTCTTCTCACTATGCATGATGAAGCCTACCAGGCCCAGCTTACTCCCCCATCCCTTGGTGAAGCTGGCAGACAGCCTGACACTTTGATTGGATATCAAAATCCTAGCGAAAATAATTGCCTATAGACCGCACCTTCTGATGCCCAACTTGATCCTACCAGATCAAACCGGCTAAATACAGGCTTCCACTACAATGCACAATTTGCGTGTGATTTTTGCACTTCTGTGTTATTGCACCCCTTTGTGACATCAGCGGTGGTGTTCTTAGACACCGCTAAGGCTTTCGACTCAATTTAAAGGACATATGTTCACCATACAGGGTCGCATGGGCATGCCTGCATCATTTTTCAAATGGGTGTGGCTATTATATAGAGCTCCAGTGACATGTATACAGGGTGCTCAGGGAGGATGAGAGGGGAAATAAATACTATAGATTGCACTTCAGTGACATGGCTCCAATTAGCTGCATATATCCAAAGACTTCAGCCATATGCCCTGGCACTCCCCTTTTGATATCATCTAGCTATCTCAGTTACAAATGAAGTCCGTGCACTTGCTCACCTAGATGGCACAGGGCTTAAGACTGTGTGATGTATACGTAACAGGCCATTTCGTAGGGCTGGCAGATCTCCCATACGCCACAAACCTCTGTTCACATTCACATATTACTGCCTATGGGCAACAATGAATTATTCTACTCCACTTTCTTGGCAGAACCCCCAATGCTTCACATGCTCCAATCCTTGTTAACCAGCCCCACACAGTGGAATCTCATACCAAACGTCTGTTGCCACACAACAGGACACACATCAAACGTTAGACCCAGCACTGGACAGGTGGAATGCTACTTTAGACAAACCTATGTCAAGGGGAGACTGGAAGTTTTGCTGCACATTAATGCAACTGCTCACACCGAATTGTAATTTACGAACAATTTTAAATACCTGTAGAAAATACATTACACACGTTAGACTAGCGAGATATGGACTGCGAGAGGATGCAGTGATGTGATGCAGCCGAATTTTTTCACCTAGCTTTCTTATGTGCTCCAATACATTACTTCTGGGCCAGGGTAGTATCCGACTTAGCTATGATGACTATGGAACATCTAGCTTGTACTCCAAGTGTTTTTGCTGGGATTCCTTACACAAATGCAGCTGCGTGTCGTAAATTCTCAGTAGCTGTGCTGCTCTTAGCAAAGAGAAGAACAGCTATGTATTGGGGGCAAAAAGACAGCACCAACACCTGCTCAATGGCTGCTTGATATGGTTTTCTGTGAAGAGCAGCTGGAAATATATGCAGAGGAATTACCACTGACCTCACGACCTCGGGATATATGAAGCCTGCTCACAGCTTACTGCTGAGTGCCCCAACAGTAGCATAATATCCTGCACTTATGCACTAGCAAGCCCACCTTAGCCAGTGATATGATCTGTGGGTGATCTATGTAGTCTTGAAGATGTTTAAACCGTTTTCTTTGAATGCAAACTATTTGCTCCGTATGCTAGTAAATAGGTTACATCTGTTTTTGTTATATGCTAAAAAGTTTCAACAAATAATAAACCAACACATATATTTTGCTGTGATCGGTTTATTCCCATCCTTCTGCTTTGTCAGTTTCATTGTTTTTCTGGTTGATTTAGCTGCACTCTGTCTCTGATCGTGCCCCTTCTATAGTCGCAACTTCAAGATGGGTGTTCTAGGTTGGATAGATACTTCCTGAAGTCCTACCTTACTTAGTAGGCCCATTTCCTTTGTAAATGCTGCCAGCATCCGATTGAATGTCTCCCCTGGTAGCCAGGGAGTCCATGTTCCCATTGGTCTCTCTATGTGGGCTGCAGTGGCTCTTGTTGGTCGTGGTGTTTATGGCTGAAGAATATTTATACTACAGCTTCTGGGAACTCAGAGGGTCTTGTATAGAACGCATTTTCTGGTCTTGCATTGAAGCTTTCTCCATTGAACTTCATGTCACTCGTCCAGGTTCAGAGTCTTCAAAAAAATCTAGGTAGTTGAGGTGTCCTACAATAGTTTGAACAGATCTTCAGCTGGGCCAACTTAGGGAAGTATGCCCCTTGATAGGCTATGGATCTGTTTGTGACTTAACTCTTAGTTACGGTTCTCCTTGGCCGTCTCGCCATCTGATCACTGTTAATCATTTTGGAAGTGAGGCATCCTCTCATGCTCAAGGTGGCTTCCTGCCCCTCCCTTGGGCTACGATCTTCCTATTGATTTTGCTAATCCCACAAAGCTTCAGGGGTCTTATACTGTAGCCACCATTTACCTGCCCCTAGTTGATGCCTGCTGGGGACTCTTCTCTTGTGACTCTGGCAGGGTACTCAGGGCTTCAGCTCTGCAGTCCCTAAGGTTTCCAGCCACAGAACATGGCAGACAGGCCTCTCTTCCTAACCAAGCACCATCTTGTCTCAATTGTCATAGGAGAGCGTAGCCCCTGTCTGACTTTGTTCTGACTGCTGATACTGCCATGCGGCCGGCCTCCTTTGGGCAAAGGTTGTACACCCCTCTCCACTCTAACCCTCACATCCACCTCTCTTCCTTCTTTTCAAGGTTCTGCGGATGTCATTTGGCGCAAGTGCAGGTTTACCATGGCGCTCTTAACTCGGTGACAACACGCCTGCATGGATCCTCACCGCGACCAAGCATATCCCTTTATTCCCTTTTCATAGGTTTAAGGACTATTCAGCTGAAGGTTAAACAGGTCCTTGAAAAGTTCACTTTAGTATTCTGAGAGTAACAGTAGAATCGTTTAACCGCTGCATTTAAAGACCTTAGTGGATTAAATATTTTTCTTAATTTTGTTTCCTCCTCTTCACCCTTATTTTCCGTGTATTGTGGTTGATCTTTCTGCAATGGTCTATCTTTGTGAATAATAATGAATTTACTTTGATGTGACATTAGTTCTTCATCAAGTGCATTATTGTTCATAATCAACTCTCTTCTCTTTGATAAAAGCAGAAGTATCTTGAATGAAAGAGTAACTGACATGTTTCCAGTGTCAAAAAACTGTCACTTCACAGGAAGGTGATCTTACGTTGCAGCATGCTTTATACAAACAGGCGAGCAAAATTTTGCATTAGAGGCTGGTACCAGTCTGTCTAAATTTCCCTTGCTATTTTCCTTTTAGACAACAGTTGAAATCTGTCCCGCTAGTGAATGTTTTTTTTTTATTGATATATCGAAAATGAATAAATTTAAAGATGTATAATTTTTTTTCTTAGTATAGACGTTCTATTTGTTTTGTAAGTTTTTCGTCAGTGAACTAATTTTCAGGAACTTGAATAGAAGTAAAGTGGTTTGTGCATTTAATTAAGATGTTAATGATAAAGAATGGGGTACTGAAAACAGGAAAACAGTTTTTTTGGGCTAAATGTTAATTTAATTGTCTAAATACTATAGGGGATTAGTTTAGATTGGAGTGGATACATTTTGCTGTCTTTAAATTAGTCCCATTGCAGCATCTCGCTAGCATCTTTGAAATTTAGAAATGTTAGTCATAAAAATCACTTGTATTTTTCAGCTTTCTGAAACCAAGGTCTTCACTGCTTCATCTGTTCCAACCGAGAACCACATTACCCCCGGACAAAGGTAAAATGCAAAGATCTTCAAGCCATGCACGCTTTCTCCTTCGTTTGTAGGTTGATGACACTTATTGTTAGGTTTGCCCAAGAATAGAGTGAACACACTGACTTGCAGACTAAGGACATTGGTTTTCCGGGAAAGACCAGTGTTAAAAGGTTTCACAGATGTTTGTTAAATGCATATATTCTTTTACTATTTTCCCTTACTCTCCTTTACCAGCTTGATGATAGTGTTAGTCTGCAGAACTTAAAAACTTAACATTGTTTACCTTGTTTTTATTTTACCATCATGAATCCTATCGAATGAAACATGCATTGTGCAATCATGCAGCCCTTTTCCAATTACTCAGTGATTGGTTATAGCAACAGAACACATTAGATACCTTGATTTTTAGACACACAAATGAATTGTGAATTCAGAATTATTGGTTTGCATTTTTTTAATTGAAGATGCTCAAGGTTGTGCTGCCTCCAAACTGCAGAACAGAGTAGTTGTTTAAACCTATCGTTACTACCTGCACTACAAAGACTAGAAAAGGCTTTCTCAAGAATGTTCCTCCTTTTTGCAGTGACTGCTGTTGAATTCTTCAGTGGATGCCAAATCTGTGCAAAATATTAATTAGATTTTTTTTCTCCAGTATTATTCATTGTAAGTAATGGGATTATGTGTGGGAGGTGATTAACCACCTCAAGGAACAATCAACATCCTTGTCTTAGTGAACCCTCAGTGTTTAAATTAGCCTTATCTCAACCCCCTGGTAGCTGTGGCACAGAGCAGACAGCCTTAACGTAGGGCAATTTGTTAAAATTGTATGCAGTACTGTAAGGAAATGCCTCCTTGGCATGGTTACCCCCTGACATTTTGCCTTTGCTGATGCTATGTTTTGAATTGAAAGTGTGCTGAGGCCTGCTAACCAGGCCCCAGCACCAGTGTTCTTTCCCTAACCTGTACTTTTGATTCCACAATTGGCACACCCTGGCATCCAGATAAGTCCCTTGTAACTGGTACCTCTGGTACCAAGGGCCCTGATGCCAGGGAAGGTCTCTAAGGGCTGCAGCATGTATTATGCCACCCTAGAGACCCCTCACCCAGCACAGACACACTGCTTACCAGCTTGTGTGTGCTAGTGAGAACAAAATGAGTAAGTCGACATGGCACTCCCCTCAGGGTGCCATGCCAGCCTCTCACTGCCTATGCAGTATAGGTAAGACACCCCTCTAGCAGGCCTTACAGCCCTAAGGCAGGGTGCACTATACCATAGGTGAGGGTACCATTGCATGAGCACTGTGCCCCTACAGTGTCTAAGCAAAACCTTAGACATTGTAAGTGCAGGGTAGCCATAAGAGTATATGGTCTGGGAGTCTGTTTTACACGAACTCCACAGCACCATAATGGCTACACTGAAAACTGGGAAGTTTGGTATCAAACTTCTCAGCACAATAAATGCACACTGATGCTAGTGTACATTTTATTGTAAAATACACCACAGAGGGCACCTTAGAGGTGCCCCCTGAAACTTAACCGACTATCTGTGTAGGCTGACTGGTTCCAGCAGCCTGCCACACTAGAGACATGTTGCTGGCCCCCTGGGGAGAGTGCCTTTGTCACTCTGAGGCCAGTAACAAAGCCTGCACTGGGTGGAGATGCTAACACCTCCCCCAGGCAGGAGCTGTAACACCTGGCGGTGAGCCTCAAAGGCTCACCCCTTTGTCACAGCACCGCAGGAAACTCCAGCTAGTGGAGTTGCCCGCCCCCTCCGGCCCGGCCCCCACTTTTGGCGGCAAGGCCGGAGAAAATAATGAGAACAACAAGGAGGAGTCACTGGCCAGTCAGGACAGCCCCTAAGGTGTCCTGAGCTGAAGTGACTCTAACTTTTAGAAATCCTCCATCTTGCAGATGGAGGATTCCCCCAATAGGATTAGGGATGCGACCCCCTCCCCTTGGGAGGGGGCACAAAGAGGGTGTACCCACCCTCAGGGCTAGTAGCCATTGGCTACTAACCCCCCCGACCTAAACACGCCCTTAAATTTAGTATTTAAGGGCTTCCCTGAACCTAAAGCGTTAGATTCCTGCAACTACAAGAAGAAGGACTGCCGAGCTGACAAACCCCTGCAGAGGAAGAACAGAAGACACCAACTGCCTTGGCCCCAGACTTACCGGCCTGTCTCCTGCCTTCCAAAGAAACCTGCTCCAGCGACGCTTTCCAAGGGACCAGCGACCTCTGAATCCTCTGAGGACTGCCCTGCTTCGAAAAAGACAAGAAACTCCCGAGGACAGCGGCACTGCTCCAAAAGAACTGCAACTTTGTTACAAGGAGCAGATTTAAAGACCCCTGCAATTCCCCGCAAGAAGCGTGAGACTTGCAACACTGCACCCGGCGACCCCGACTCGACTGGTGGAGAACAACCAACTCAGGGAGGACCCTCCGGCGACTCTACGACTGTGAGTAACCAAAGTTGTCCCCCCTGAGCCCCCACAGCGACGCCTGCAGAGGGAATCCCCAGGCTCCCCCTGACCGCGACTGTCTGAACTCCATTTCCCGACGGCTGGAAAAGACCCTGCACCCGCAGCCCCCAGCCCCTAAAGAAACGGAACTTCTGTGCAGGAGTGACCCCCAGGAGACCCTCTCCCTTGCCCAGGTGGTGGCTACCCCGAGGAGCCCCCCCCTTGCCTGCCTGCATCGCTGAAGAGACCCCTTGGTCTCCCATTGAAACCTGAAGGAAACCCGACGCGTGTTTGCACACTGCACCCGGCCGCCCCCGCGCTGCTGAGGGTGTTCTTTCTGTGCTACTTTGTGTCCCCCCCGGTGCCCTACAAAACCCCCCTGGTCTGCCCTCCGAAGACGCGGGTACTTACCTGCTGGCAGACTGGAACCGGGGCACCCCCTTCTCTCCATTATAGCCTATGTGTTTTGGGGCACCTCTTTGACCTTAGCACCTGACCGGCCCTGAGCTGCTGGTGTGATAACTTCGGGGTTGCTCTGAACCCCCAACGGTGGGCTACCTTGGACCAAAAACTGAAACCTGCAAGTGCCTTACTTACCTGTTGAAACTAACAATAACTTACCTCCCCCAGGAACTGTGAAAATTGCACTAAGTGTCCACTTTTAAAACAGCTTATTGTGTTTTATGTGAAAAGTGTACATGCTAAAGTAATGATTCAAAGTTCCTAGAGTACTTACCTGCAATACCTTTCAAAAGAGCTATTACATGTAAAATTTGAACCTGTGGTTCTTAAAATAAACTAAGAAAATATATTTTTCTATAACAAAACCTATTGGCTGGATTTGTCTCTGAGTGTGTGTACCTCATTTATTGTCTATGTGTATGTACAACAAATGCTTAACACTACTCCTTGGATAAGCCTACTGCTCGACCACACTACCACAAAATAGAGCATTAGTATTCTCTTTTTACCACTATTTTACCTCTAAGGGGAACCCTTGGACTCTGTGCATGCTATTCCTTACTTTGAAATAGCACATAGAGAGCCAACTTCCTACATTGGTGAATCAGCGGTGGGGTACAAGACTTTGCATTTGCTGGACTACTCAGCCAATACCTGACCACACGACAAATTCCAAAATTGTCATTAGAAATTGATTTTTGCAATTTGAAAAGTTTTCTAAATTCTTTAAAGTCCTGCTAGGGCCTTGTGTTAGTCCCTGTTAGCATTTCTTTTAGAGTTTAAAAGTTTGTAAAAGTTTGAATTAGATTCTAGAACTAGTTTTAGATTCTTAAAAGCATTCCAACTTTTAGAAGAATAATGTCTAGTATAGAGATGAATGTGGTGGAACTCGACACCACACCTTACCTCCATCTCCAGATGAAAGAGCTAAGGTCACTCTGTAACATAAGAAAAATAACAATGGGCTCCAGACCTACCAAAGTACAGCTCCAGGAGCTGTTGGCAGAGTATGATAGAGCCAACCCCTCTGTGGATAACACAGAGGAGGATGATAGTGAACTGGAGGAAGAATCCCTTCCACCAGTCCTATCTAGGGAGAACAGGGCTTCTCAAGCCCTGACTCCAAAAATAATAGTCAGAGATGCTGGCTCCCTCACAGGAGGGTCCAGCCTCTCTGAAATCACTGAGGATAACTCCAGTGAAGAGGACATCCAGTTAGCCAGGATGGCCAAAAGATTGGCTTTGGAAAAACAGATCCTAGCCATAGAAAGGGAAAGACAAGAGATGGGCCTAGGACCCATCAATGGTGGCAGCAGCATAAATAGGGTCAGAGATTCTCCTGACATGTTGAAAATCCCCAAAGGGATTGTAACAAAATATGAAGATGGTGATGACATCACCAAATGGTTCACAGCTTTTGAGAGGGCTTGTGAAACCAGAAAAGTGAACAAATCTCACTGGGGTGCCCTCCTTTGGGAAATGTTCACAGGAAAGTGTAGGGATAGACTCCTCACACTCTCTAAAAAAAGATGCAGAATCTTATGACCTCATGAAGGGTACCCTGATTGAGGGCTTTGGATTCTCCACTGAGGAGTATAGGATTAGATTCAGGGGGGCTCAAAAATCCTCGAGCCAGACCTGGGTTGACTTTGTAGACTACTCAGTAAAAACACTAGATGGTTGGATTCAAGGCAATGGTGTAAATGATTATGATGGGCTGTACAATTTATTTGTGAAAGAACACCTATTAAGTAATTGTTTCAATGATAAACTGCATCAGCATCTGGTGGACCTAGGACCAATTTCTCCCCAAGAATTGGGAAAGAAGGTGGACCATTGGGTCAAGACTAGGGTGTCCAAAACTTCCACAGGGGGTGACCAAAAGAAAGGGGTCACAAAACCTCCCCAGGGGAAAGGTGGTGAGACAGCCAAAAACAAAAATAGTAAAGAGTGTAGGAAGTTGGCTCTGTATGTGCTATTTCAAAGTAAGGAATAGCATGCACAGAGTCCAAGGGTTCCCCTTAGAGGTAAAATAGTGGTAAAAATAGATAATACTAATGCTCTATTTTGTGGTAGTGTGGTCGAGCAGTAGGCTTATCCAAGGAGTAGTGTTAAGCATTTGTTGTACATACACATAGACAATAAATGAGGTACACACACTCAGAGACAAATCCAGCCAATAGGTTTTTGTATAGAAAAATATCTTTTCTTAGTTTATTTTAAGAACCACAGGTTCAAATTCTACATGTAATATCTCATTCGAAAGGTATTGCAGGTAAGTACTTTAGGAACTTTAAATCATAAAAATTGCATTTATACTTTTCAAGTTATTGACAAATAGCTGTTTTAAAAGTGGACACTTAGTGCAATTTTCACAGTTCCTGGGGGGAGGTAAGTTTTTGTTAGTTTTACCAGGTAAGTAAGACACTTACAGGGTTCAGTTCTTGGTCCAAGGTAGCCCACCGTTGGGGGTTCAGAGCAACCCCAAAGTCACCACACCAGCAGCTCAGGGCCGGTCAGGTGCAGAGTTCAAAGTGGTGCCCAAAACACACAGGCTAGAATGGAGAGAAGGGGGTGCCCCGGTTCCGGTCTGCTTGCAGGTAAGTACCCGCGTCTTCGGAGGGCAGACCAGGGGGGTTTTGTAGGGCACCGGGGGGGACACAAGCCCACACAGAAATTTCACCCTCAGCAGCACGGGGGCGGCCGGGTGCAGTGTAGAAACAAGCGTCGGGTTCGCAATGTTAGTCTATGAGAGATCTCGGGATCTCTTCAGCGCTGCAGGCAGGCAAAGGGGGGGGTTCCTCGGGGAAACCTCCACTTGGGCAAGGGAGAGGGACTCCTGGGGGTCACTTCTCCAGTGAAAGTCCGGTCCTTCAGGTCCTGGGGGCTGCGGGTGCAGGGTCTCTCCCAGGCGTCGGGACTTAGGATTCAAAGAGTCGCGGTCAGGGGAAGCCTCGGGATTCCCTCTGCAGGCGGCGCTGTGGGGGCTCAGGGGGACAGGTTTTGGTACTCACAGTATCAGAGTAGTCCTGGGGTCCCTCCTGAGGTGTCGGATCTCCACCAGCCGAGTCGGGGTCGCCGGGTGCAGTGTTGCAAGTCTCACGCTTCTTGCGGGGAGCTTGCAGGGTTCTTTCAAGGCTGCTGGAAACAAAGTTGCAGCCTTTCTTGGAGCAGGTCCGCTGTCCTCGGGAGTTTCTTGTCTTTTCGAAGCAGGGGCAGTCCTCAGAGGATGTCGAGGTCGCTGGTCCCTTTGGAAGGCGTCGCTGGAGCAGGATCTTTGGAAGGCAGGAGACAGGCCGGTGAGTTTCTGGAGCCAAGGCAGTTGTCGTCTTCTGGTCTTCCTCTGCAGGGGTTTTCAGCTAGGCAGTCCTTCTTCTTGTAGTTGCAGGAATCTAATTTTCTAGGGTTCAGGGTAGCCCTTAAATACTAAATTTAAGGGCGTGTTTAGGTCTGGGGGGTTAGTAGCCAATGGCTACTAGCCCTGAGGGTGGGTACACCCTCTTTGTGCCTCCTCCCAAGGGGAGGGGGTCACAATCCTAACCCTATTGGGGGAATCCTCCATCTGCAAGATGGAGGATTTCTAAAAGTCAGAGTCACCTCAGCTCAGGACACCTTAGGGGCTGTCCTGACTGGCCAGTGACTCCTCCTTGTTGCTTTCTTTGTTCCCTCCAGCTTTGCCGCCAAAAGTGGGGGCCGTGGCCGGAGGGGGCGGGCAACTCCACTAAGCTGGAGTGCCCTGCTGGGCTGTGACAAAGGGGTGAGCCTTTGAGGCTCACCGCCAGGTGTCACAGCTCCTGCCTGGGGGAGGTGTTAGCATCTCCACCCAGTGCAGGCTTTGTTACTGGCCTCAGAGTGACAAAGGCACTCTCCCCATGGGGCCAGCAACATGTCTCTAGTGTGGCAGGCTGCTGGAACTAGTCAGCCTACACAGACAGTCGGTTAAGTTTCAGGGGGCACCTCTAAGGTGCCCTCTGTGGTGTATTTTACAATAAAATGTACACTGGCATCAGTGTGCATTTATTGTGCTGAGAAGTTTGATACCAAACTTCCCAGTTTTCAGTGTAGCCATTATGGTGCTGTGGAGTTCGTGTTTGACAGACTCCCAGACCATATACTCTTATGGCTACCCTGCACTTACAATGTCTAAGGTTTTGTTTAGACACTGTAGGGGTACCATGCTCATGCACTGGTACCCTCACCTATGGTATAGTGCACCCTGCCTTAGGGCTGTAAGGCCTGCTAGAGGGGTGTCTTACCTATGCTGCATAGGCAGTGAGAGGCTGGCATGGCACCCTGAGGGGAGTGCCATGTCGACTTACTCGTTTTGTCCTCACTAGCACACACAAGCTGGCAAGCAGTGTGTCTGTGCTGAGTGAGAGGTCTCCAGGGTGGCATAAGACATGCTGCAGCCCTTAGAGACCTTCCTTGGCATCAGGGCCCTTGGTACTAGACGTACCAGTTACAAGGGACTTATCTGGATGCCAGGGTCTGCCAATTGTGGATACAAAAGTACAGGTTAGGGAAAGAACACTGGTGCTGGGGCCTGGTTAGCAGGCCTCAGCACACTTTCAATTGTAAACATAGCATCAGCAAAGGCAAAAAGTCAGGGGGCAACCATGCCAAGGAGGCATTTCCTTACAAAGAGTCTTCTACAGGCCCCCAAAAACCTGCACAGGAGGGTGGGCCCAGAGCCTCTTCACAAAACAATTCTGGGTACAAGGGTAAAAACTTTGATCCCAAAAAGGCCTGGTGTCATAGCTGTAAACAGCATGGACACCAAACTGGAGACAAGGCCTGTCCCAAGATAGATACCACTTCTAACTCCCATCCAGCTAAAACTGGAATGGCCAGTCTCCAAGTGGGATCAACAGTGTGCCCAGAGCAAATCAGGTGTCACACTGAAGCTACATTAGTCTATGAGGGTGGGGTGGATTTAGCCACACTGGCTGCCTGGCCCCCTAACATGCAAAAATACAGGCAGCAGCTCTTAATTAATGGGACAAGTGTAGAGGGCCTGAGGGATACAGGTGCCAGTGTCACCATGGTGACAGAGAAACTGGTTTCCCCTGGCCAATACCTGGCTGGACAAACTTATCCAGTCACCAACGCTGACAATCAGACTAAAGTACATCCCATGGCTATGGTAACTTTAGAGTGGGGAGGGGTCAAAGGCCTGAAACAGGTGGTGGTCTCCTCAAATATCCCAGTAGACTGTTTGCTTGGAAATGACCTGGAGTCCTCAGCATGGGCTGAGGTAGAACTGAAAACCCATGCAGCCATGCTGGGTATCCCTGAACTGGTGTGTGTCAAGACTAGGGCACAGTGCAAGGCACAGGGTGAAAAAGTAGAGCTGGAGTCTGGAAAAATGGCCCAGCCTACCAAGAGAAAAGGAAAGTCAGCTGGGAAACCAGCTGCAACACAACACCAAAAAGAGAACCTCTCTTCTCAGGAAGAAGTTCTGCCCTCTGAGGGAACTAAGCCTATGGAGCTGGAACCTTATCAGGTTGAGCTCTTGGGCCCAGGGGGACCCTCAAGGGAAGAGTTGTGTAAGGGACAAGAAACCTGTCCCTCTCTTGAAGGCCTTAGGCAGCAAGCTGCTGAAGAGTCCAAAGGCAAGAAAAATGGAACACATAGGGTCTATTGGGAAGATGGACTCCTGTACACTGAGGCAAGAGATCCCAAACCTGGTGCCACTAGGAGAGTGGTAGTGCCTCAGGGTTTCAGAGAGTTTATTCTGACCTTAGCCCATGATATTCCCCTTGCTGGGCATTTGGGACAAACCAAGACGTGGGAGAGGTTAGTCAACCACTTCTACTGGCCCAATATGTCCCAGAAGGTTAAGGAGTTTTGCCTCTCCTGCCCCACCTGTCAATCCAGTGGTAAGACAGGTGGGCACCCAAAGGCCCCCCTCATTCCACTTCCAGTGGTGGGGGTCCCCTTTGAAAGAGTGGGTGTGGACATAGTTGGTCCACTAGAACCTCCCACAGCCTCAGGAAATATGTACATCCTAGTAGTAGTGGATCATGCTACTAGGTATCCTGAAGCTATTCCCCTTAGGTCGACTACTGCCCCTGCAGTAGCCAAGGCCCTCATTGGTATCTTTACCCGAGTGGGTTTCCCTAAGGAGGTGGTGTCTGACAGAGGTACCAACTTCATGTCAGCATACCTAAAACACATGTGGAATGAGTGTGGAGTGACTTACACATTCACTACACCATATCATCCACAAACTAATGGCCTTGTTGAGAGATTCAACAAGACATTAAAGGGCATGATCATGGGGCTCCCAGAAAAACTCAAAAGGAGATGGGATGTCCTCCTGCCATGTCTGCTTTTCGCTTACAGAGAGGTGCCTCAGAAGGGAGTAGGGTTCTCACCCTTTGAACTTCAGTTTGGCCACCCTGTAAGGGGACCACTTGCTCTTGTTAAAGAAGGCTGGGAGAGACCTCTTCATGAGCCTAAACAAGACATAGTGGACTATGTACTTGGCCTTCGCTCAAGGATGGCAGAGTACATGGAAAAGGCAAGTAAAAACCTTGAGGCCAGCCAACAACTCCAGAAGTTGTGGTATGACCAAAAGGCTGCACTGGTTGAATTTCAACCAGGGCAGAAAGTCTTGGTTCTGGAGCCTGTGGCTCCCAGGGCACTCCAGGACAAATGGAGTGGCCCATACCCAGTACTAGAAAGGAAGAGTCAGGTCACCTACCTGGTGGACCTGGGCACAAGCAGGAGCCCCAAGAGGGTGATCCATGTGAACCGCCTTAAGCTCTTCCATGACAGGGCTGATGTAAATCTGTTGATGGTAACAGATGAGGACCAGGAAGCTGAGAGTGAACCTCTCCCTGATCTCCTCTCATCAGACCCTACAGATGGCTCAGTAGATGGAGTGATCTACTCAGACACCCTCTCTAGCCAACAGCAGTCTGACTGCAGGAAGGTCCTGCAGCAGTTTGCTGAACTCTTTTCCCTAACCCCTGGTCAGACACACCTGTGTACCCATGATGTGGACACAGGAGACAGCATGCCTGTCAAAAACAAAATATTTAGACAGTCTGACCAAGTTAAGGAAAGCATCAAGGTGGAAGTCCACAAGATGCTGGAATTGGGAGTAATTGAGTACTCTGACAGCCCCTGGGCTAGCCCAGTGGTCTTAGTCCCCAAACCTCACACCAAAGAAGGAAAGAGAGAGATGAGGTTTTGTGTGGACTACAGAGGTCTCAAATCTGTCACCAAGACAGATGCCCATCCCATCCCATTCCTAGAGCTGATGAGCTAATAGACAAATTAGGGGCTGCCAAATTCTTAAGTACCTTTGACTTAACAGCAGGGTACTGGCAAATCAAAATGGCCCCTGGAGCAAAAGAAAAGACAGCATTCTCCACACCTGATGGGCATTATCAGTTCACTGTTATGCCCTTTGGTTTAAAGAATGCACCTGCCACCTTCCAAAGGTTGGTGAATCAAGTCCTTGCTGGGCTGGAATCCTTTAGTGCAGCTTATCTTGATGATATTGCTTTCTTCAGCTCCACCTGGCAGGATCACCTGGTCCACCTGAAGAAGGTTTTGAAGGCTCTGCAATCTGCAGGCCTCTCTATCAAGGCATTCAAATGCCAGATAGGGCAGGGAACTGTGGTTTACTTGGGACACCTTGTAGGTGGAGGCCAAGTTCAGCCACTCCAACCCAAGATCCATACTATTCTGGACTGGGTAGCTCCAAAAACCCAGACTCAAGTCAGGGCATTCCTTGGCTTGACTGGGTACTATAGGAGGTTTGTGAAGGGATATGGATCCATTGTGACAGCCCTCACAGAACTCACCTCCAAGAAAATGCCCAAGAAAGTAAACTGGACTGTAGAATGCCAACAGGCCTTTGACACCCTGAAGCAAGCTATGTGCACAGCACCAGTTCTAAAAGCTCCAGATTACTCCATGCAATTCATTGTGCAAACAGATGCCTCTGAACATGGGATAGGGGCAGTTTTGTCCCAAACAAAGGATGATGGCCTTGACCAGCCTGTTGCTTTCATTAGCAGGAGGTTACTCCCCAGGGAGCAGCGTTGGAGTGCCATTGAGAGGGAGGCCTTTGCTGTGGTTTGGTCCCTGAAGAAGCTGAGACCATACCTCTTTGGGACTCACTTCCTAGTTCAGACTGACCACAGACCTCTCAGATGGCTGATGCAAATGAAAGGTGAAAATCCAAAACTGTTGAGGTGGTCCATCTCCCTACAGGGAATGGACTTTATAGTGGAACACAGACCTGGGACTGCCCATGCCAATGCAGATGGCCTTTCCAGGTTCTTCCACTTAGACAATGAAGACTCTCTTGGGAAAGGTTAGTCTCATCCTCTTTCGTTTGGGGGGGGGGGGTTGTGTAAGGAAATGCCTCCTTGGCATGGTTACCCCCTGACTTTTTGCCTTTGCTGATGCTATGTTTTGAATTGAAAGTGTGCTGAGGCCTGCTAACCAGGCCCCAGCACCAGTGTTCTTTCCCTAACCTGTACTTTTGATTCCACAATTGGCACACCCTGGCATCCAGATAAGTCCCTTGTAACTGGTACCTCTGGTACCAAGGGTCCTGATGCCAGGGAAGGTCTCTAAGGGCTGCAGCATGTATTATGCCACCCTAGAGACCCCTCACCCAGCACAGACACACTGCTTACCAGCTTGTGTGTGCTAGTGAGAACAAAATGAGTAAGTCGACATGGCACTCCCCTCAGGGTGCCATGCCAGCCTCTCACTGCCTATGCAGTATAGGTAAGACACCCCTCTAGCAGGCCTTACAGCCCTAAGGCAGGGTGCACTATACCATAGGTGAGGGTACCAGTGCATGAGCACTGTGCCCCTACAGTGTCTAAGCAAAACCTTAGACATTGTAAGTGCAGGGTAGCCATAAGAGTATATGGTCTGGGAGTCTGTCAAACACGAACTCCACAGCACCATAATGGCTACACTGAAAACTGGGAAGTTTGGTATCAAACTTCTCAGCACAATAAATGCACACTGATGCTAGTGTACATTTTATTGTAAAATACACCCCAGAGGGCACCTTAGAGGTGCCCCCTGAAACTTAACCGACTATCTGTGTAGGCTGACTGGTTCCAGCAGCCTGCCACACTAGAGACATGTTGCTGGCCCCATGGGGAGAGTGCCTTTGTCACTCTGAGGCCAGTAACAAAGCCTGCACTGGGTGGAGATGCTAACACCTCCCCCAGGCAGGAGCTGTAAAACCTGGCGGTGAGCCTCAAAGGCTCACCCCTTTGTCACAGCACCGCAGGACACTCCAGCTAGTGGAGTTGCCCGCCCCCTCCGGCCCCGGCCCCCACTTTTGGCGGCAAGGCCGGAGAAAATAATGAGAATAACAAGGAGGAGTCACTGACCAGTCAGGACAGCCCCTAAGGTGTCCTGAGCTGAGGTGACTCTAACTTTTAGAAATCCTCCAATAGGATTAGGGATGTGACCCCCTCCCCTTGGGAGGAGGCACAAAGAGGGTGTACCCACCCTCAGGGCTAGTAGCCATTGGCTACTAACCCCCCAGACCTAAACACGCCCTTAAATTTAGTATTTAAGGGCTCTCCCTGAACCTAGAAAGTAGATTCCTGCAACTTATCTGAAGAAGGACTGCTGAGCTGAAAAACCCCTGCAGAGGAAGAACAGAAGACACCAACTGCTTTGGCTCCAGACTTACCGGCCTGTCTCCTGCCTTCCAAAGAAACCTGCTCCAGCGACGCTTTCCAAGGGACCAGCGACCTCTGAATCCTCTGAGGACTGCCCAGCTTCAAGAAAGACTAGAAACTCCCGAGGACAGCGGCACTGCTCCAAAAGAACTGTAACTTTGTTACAAGGAGCAGATTTAAAGACCCCTGCATCTCCCCGCAAGAAGCGTGAGACTTGCAACACTGCACCCGGCGACCCCGACTCGACTGGTGGAGAACAAACAGCTCAGGGAGGACCCTCCGGCGACTCTACGACTGTGAGTAACCAAAGTTGTCCCCCCTGAGCCCCCACAGCGACGCCTGCAAAGGGAATCCCCAGGCTCCCCCTGACCGCGACGGTCTTAGACTCCATTTCCCGACGGCTGGAAAAGACCCTGCACCCGCAGCCCCCAGCGCCTAAAGAAACGGAACTTTTGTGCAGGAGTGACCCCCAGGAGGCCCTCTCCCTTGCCTAGGTGGTGGCTACCCCGAGGAGCCCCCCCCTTGCCTGCCTGCACCGCTGAAGAGACCTTCTGGTCTCCCATTGAAACCTGAAGGAAACCCGACGCGTGTTTGCACACTGCACCCGGCCGCCCCCGCGCTGCTGAGGGTGTACTTTCTGTGCTACTTTGTGTCCCCCCCGGTGCCCTACAAAACCCCCCTGGTCTGCCCTCCGAAGACGCGGGTACTTACCTGCTGGCAGACTGGAACCGGGGCACCCCCTTCTCTCCATTATAGCCTATGTGTTTTGGGCACCTCTTTGACCTTTGCACCTGACCTGCCCTGAGCTGCTGGTGTGATAACTTTGGGGTTGCTCTGAACCCCCAACGGTGGGCTACCTTGGACCAAAAACTGAAACCTGTAAGTGACTTACTTACCTGTTAAAACTAACATTATTTTACCTCCCCCAGGAACTGTGAAAATTGCACTAAGTGTCCACTTTTAAAACAGCTTATTGTGTTTTGCAAATAGTATACCTGCTAAAGTAATGATTCAAAGTTCCTAGAGTACTTACCTGCAATACCTTTCAAAAGAGCTATTACATGTAAAATTTGAACCTGTGGTTCTTAAAATAAACTAAGAAAAGATATTTTTCTATAACAAAACCTATTGGCTGGATTTGTCTCTGAGTGTGTGTACCTCATTTATTGTCTATGGGTATGTACAACAAATGCTTAACACTACTCCTTGGATAAGCCTACTGCTCGACCACACTACCACAAAATAGAGCATTAGTATTATCTCTTTTTACCACTATTTTACCTCTAAGGGGAACCCTTGGACTCTGTGCATGCTATTCCTTACTTTGAAATAGCACATACAGAGCCAACTTCCTACAAGTACCAAAACAGCAATAAAGTCAAAATTGAAAACAAATTCCAAACAGAATTAGAAACACATAGTACACTTTAACAAAATTACACCAAAATGAGAAACCTTCAATATGAGGAACTGGAATGGAAATATGAACTTTTAAAGTTTCAAGTAGAAATAGTGTGAAAAAACACTAAGCACCAATGATAGTCACAAGCTGAGGCTGACCAGGATGAATCCCACCTACACTCATTGCGGTCAATATTTTACCATTCTGACTATAATCCTTTGAACCCTGACCAGCCACAAAAGTATACTTCTGAAGCCCTGTAGGACCTCGCTGGAGGCACTTGGAAACTCAGTGTGTTTTTCAGAAGCCCACAGCAGGGTCTAATCCAGATCCAGTTGCCAGTGGTTAACGCAGTACTTGAAGGAAAAAATATTTTTTAGTTTGTTGGGTCCCCTGTAGCTTAAACAGGAGGCCTCCTGTTGAACCTTGGAGTCCACTTCATCCTGGGATTGAAAGGGATCAGATTCATTCCTTCAGGGCGCATCTTCGGTCACAGACAGCAAATCCAGTTGTCTTCTGATCTTCTGCAGGCCCAAGAAGGTTTCTGAAGTGGGTCCCTGGAGGTGCCACATGTATAACCGACACTATTTGGTGTGTGGAAGTGACGCCTGGCACAATCATTTTCAAGATGGTGAAAATCTTCAGCCACGCTAAATTTGAGCACTGAGAGCTGGAGCTGTATGTGGGAATGTACTATCTAAATCGTAGTGTCCTTCCACATCTAACACTAAAATTCATTTTGGGGTAGCCACTATGCACACAAACCTAGAGACAGAAGTTTGGATGGACAAAAGCAGGGTCCTCTAGAAGCCAGATGGTGTATCTACAATAATTGTCTTGGCATTCTGTTCTATCTCCTTTCAAATGCACCCAAAGTGTTGCATGTAACCTAGCACACCTGTCTGGCAGGATCTGACACTGTAGTGTCAAAACAGATGCCCCTAACCTGCATATTCTGGGTTGTTCAGTGTAGTCATCTCTGCGCATTCAGATCAGCTGATTGTTTTCTCTTAGGAAGTATTTCACTCCCATTCCAGGCTGATTACTGGCTGGCAGCGGCTTACGTTAATTAGCCTTCTCAGAGGTCAGGCAGGTAAAAAGTAACTTTCTAAACGTTTGTAGTAAGCTGGCTTGGAATGTGGTGGGTACCTATGGTACTTACACCTTATACCAGGTCCAGGTATCCCCTCTTAGTGAAGTGTAGGCAGTTTCTAGAAGCCATGCTCTCAAGGGGTAGCTGTGGATGAACAGCTAAGGCTTATCTAGGAGACATGCAAAGGTCATGCAATACCACTGTAGTTGCACAGCACTTACACACATGAAAAAACTCAGTTCAGAAATAAAGGTACTTTATTTTTTGAGCAAATCACCCAAAAATACTAGACAGTTAACCCATCCTTTGGAGGTAAGTAATACACTAAATATATACACTATTACTCCGAAATGGGCTTAGAAAAGGTTAGAAAACAGTGCCAAATAACAAAAGCCAATAGCGGGTCTGGGGGGAGCACAACTCAGGTAAGTAACTTGTTCTTCTACGACTCCTGTGTCCCCGTCCTGTGGGTTGCTGCCTCTGCTCCTGTGGACTCTCTGCGTCGCTAAGGGTCGCCTGTGACTCCCCGTCCTGGGTTGAGCCCTCTTTGGCCTTGCTGGTCCCCAGCAGCACCTCTTTTCTACTAACCGCGAGTTTGCCTTTGCCAAGGCTTGTTTGTGGAATTCCTGCACAGACACCAGTCTGCAATCTTCCTTCCAGCATGGGGCTTCATCTTCATCCATCAGAAACTCTTCACTGGCTCCAGGGCTGCAGTGCTGACCCGTTCATCACCGTCGACCAACTCCTGCCTGCATCCATAGCTGGGTGGGTAGTAACTCCTACTTCTAGATTCCACTGTGACTCTTCAACTTGGTCATCTCTCTCTCTCTCCACAGGCCTTCTTTCTTGTGGAATCCATGCTGGTTTTCTTGCAGGCTTGTCTGGGTGTCTTACTTTTCGTCATTTCCTCATTTTGGGTAGTTTGGGGAAAACTTGATTCTTATAGCCCCTGCATGAGCGCGTCAACATTGGTACACAGCACTGCTGGTTCTATCGGTGGTACCTCATCACAAGCTACCAACTGACAAGATCTGGTGTCCCAAAACACAGGTCCAATCAGACACCCCAGTCCCAGCACACTCAGTCTTACGGTATGGCTCCTAATGTCAGTTTGGTTACAGTAAACTTTCATCTGAATGCATCGATATTTTAAGAGGTACGCAAGCCCACAACTAGATAATGTTATGCTGCCAAATGGAAACGATTTTTGTACTATTGCCAACCGAAAACATAGACCCGCTTAAAGCTTCAGTACAGGATATTGTATGCTATTTGTTACTTACAAAAAGCAAACTTGCTATACTCCTCAGACTTTGTAGGAAGTTGGCTCTGTATGTGCTATTTCAAAGTAAGGAATAGCATGCACAGAGTCCAAGGGTTCCCCTTAGAGGTAAAATAGTGGTAAAAATAGATAATACTAATGCTCTATTTTGTGGTAGTGTGGTCGAGCAGTAGGCTTATCCAAGGAGTAGTGTTAAGCATTTGTTGTACATACACATAGACAATAAATGAGGTACACACACTCAGAGACAAATCCAGCCAATAGGTTTTGTTATAGAAAAATCTCTTTTCTTAGTTTATTTTAAGAACCACAGGTTCAAATTTAACATGTAATATCTTGTTTGAAAGGTATTGCAGGTAAGTACATTAGGAACTTTGAATCATTTCAATTGCATGTATACTTTTCAAGTTATTGACCAATAGCTACTTTAAAAGTGGACACTTAGTGCAATTTTCACAGTTCCTGGGGGAGGTAAGTTTTTGTTAGTTTTACCAGGTAAGTAAGACACAGGGTTCAGTTCTTGGTCCAAGGTAGCCCACCGTTGGGGGTTCAGAGCAACCCCAAAGTCACCACACCAGCAGCTCAGGGCCGGTCAGGTGCAGAGTTCAAAGTGGTGCCCAAAACGCATAGGCTACAATGGAGAGAAGGGGGTGCCCCGGTTCCGGTCTGCTTGCAGGTAAGTACCCGCGTCTTCGGAGGGCAGACCAGGGGGGTTTTGTAGGGCACCGGGGGGGACACAAGCCCACACAGAAATTTCACCCTCAGCAGCGCGGGGGCGGCCGGGTGCAGTGTAGAAACAAGCGTCGGGTTTGCAATGTTAGTCTATGAGAGATCAAGGGATCTCTTCAGCGCTGCAGGCAGGCAAGGGGGGGCTTCCTCGGGGAAACCTCCACTTGGACAAGGGAGAGGGACTCCTGGGGGTCACTTCTCCAGTGAAAGTCCGGTCCTTCAGGT
The DNA here is from genome assembly GCF_031143425.1 of Pleurodeles waltl. Taxonomy (NCBI): domain Eukaryota; kingdom Metazoa; phylum Chordata; class Amphibia; order Caudata; family Salamandridae; genus Pleurodeles; species Pleurodeles waltl. Next base: position 83,753,443 of record NC_090436.1, read on the forward strand.
CCTGGGGGCTGCGGGTGCAGGGTCTTTTCCAGGCGTCGGGACTTAGGTTTCAGAGAGTCGCGGTCAGGGGAAGCCTCGGGATTCCCTCTGCAGGCGGCGCTGTGGGGGCTCAGGGGGGACAGGTTTTGGTACTCACAGTCGGAGAGTAGTCCGGGGGTCCTCCCTGAGGTGTTGATTCTCCACCAGCCGAGTCGGGGTCGCTGGGTGCAGTGTTGCAAGTCTCACGCTTCTTGCGGGGAGTTGCAGGGTTCTTTAAAGCTGCTTCTTGAAACAAAGTTGCAGTCTTTTTGGAGCAGGTCCGCTGTCCTCGGGAGTTTCTTGTCGCCGTCGAAGCAGGGCAGTCCTCAGAGGATTCAGAGGTCACTGGTCCCTTTGGAAGGCGTCGCTGGAGCAGAGTTCTTTGGAAGGCAGGAGACAGGCCGGTGAGTTTCTGGAGCCAAGGCAGTTGTTGTCTTCTGGTCTTCCTCTGCAGGGGTTTTCAGCTGGGCAGTCCTTCTTCTTGTCGCAGGAATCTAATTTTCTAGGGTTCAGGGTAGCCCTTAAATACTAAATTTAAGGGCGTGTTTAGGTCTGGGGGGTTAGTAGCCAATGGCTACTAGCCCTGAGGGTGGGTACACCCTCTTTGTGCCTCCTCCCAAGGGGAGGGGGGTCACAATCCTAACCCTATTGGGGGAATCCTCCATCTGCAAGATGGAGGATTTCTAAAAGTTAGTCACTTCAGCTCAGGACACCTTAGGGGCTGTCCTGACGGGCCGGTGACTCCTCCTTGTTGCTTTCTTTGTTCCCTCCAGCCTTGCCGCCAAAAGTGGGGGCCGTGGCCGGAGGGGGCGGGCAACTCCACTAAGCTGGAGTGCCCTGCTGGGCTGTGACAAAGGGGTGAGCCTTTGAGGCTCACCGCCAGGTGTCACAGTTCCTGCCTGGGGGAGGTGTTAGCATCTCCACCCAGTGCAGGCTTTGTTACTGGCCTCAGAGTGACAAAGGCACTCTCCCCATGGGGCCAGCAACATGTCTCTAGTGTGGCAGGCTGCTGGAACTAGTCAGCCTACACAGACAGTCGGTTAAGTTTCAGGGGGCACCTCTAAGGTGCCCTCTGGGGTGTATTTTGCAATAAAATGTACACTGGCATCAGTGTGCATTTATTGTGCTGAGAAGTTTGATACCAAACTTCCCAGTTTTCAGTGTAGCCATTATGGTGCTGTGGAGTTCGTGTTTGACAAACTCCCAGACCATATACTCTTATGGCTACCCTGCACTTACAATGTCTAAGGTTTTGTTTAGACACTGTAGGGGTACCATGCTCATGCACTGGTACCCTCACCTATGGTATAGTGCACCCTGCCTTAGGGCTGTAAGGCCTGCTAGAGGGGTGTCTTACCTATACTGCATAGGCAGTGAGAGGCTGGCATGGCACCCTGAGGGGAGTGCCATGTCGACTTACTCGTTTTGTCCTCACTAGCACACACAAGCTGGCAAGCAGTGTGTCTGTGCTGAGTGAGAGATCTCTAGAGTGGCATAAGACATGCTGCAGCCCTTAGAGACCTTCCTTGGCATCAGGGCCCTTGGTACTAGAAGTACCAGTTCCAAGGGACTTATCTGGATGCCAGGGTCTGCCAATTGTGGATACAAAAGTACAGGTTAGGGAAAGAACACTGGTGCTGGGGCCTGGTTAGCAGGCCTCAGCACACTTTAAATTGTAAACATAGCATCAGCAAAGGCAAAAAGTCAGGGGGCAACCATGCCAAGGAGGCATTTCCTTACACAACCCCCCCCCCCAAACGAAAGAGGATGAGACTAACCTTTCCCAAGAGAGTCTTCATTTTCTAAGTGGAAGAACCTGGAAAGGCCATCTGCATTGGCATGGGCAGTCCCAGGTCTGTGTTCCACTATAAAGTCCATTCCCTGTAGGGAGATGGACCACCTCAACAGTTTAGGATTTTCACCTTTCATTTGCATCAGCCATTTGAGAGGTCTGTGGTCAGTTTGAACTAGGAAGTGAGTCCCAAAGAGGTATGGTCTCAGCTTCTTCAGGGACCAAACCACAGCAAAGGCCTCCCTCTCAATGGCACTCCAACGCTGCTCCCTGGGGAGTAACCTCCTGCTAATGAAAGCAACAGGCTGGTCAAGGCCATCATCATTTGTTTGGGACAAAACTGCCCCTATTCCATGTTCAGAGGCATCTGTCTGCACAATGAACTGCTTAGAATAATCTGGAGCTTTTAGAACTGGTGCTGAGCACATTGCTTGTTTCAGGGTGTCAAAGGCCTGTTGGCATTCCACAGTCCAGTTCACTTTCTTGGGCATTTTCTTGGAGGTGAGTTCAGTGAGGGCGGTCACAATGGATCCATATCCCTTCACAAACCTCCTGTAATACCCAGTCAAGCCAAGGAATGCCCTGACTTGAGTCTGGGTTTTTGGAGCTACCCAGTCCAGAATAGTCTGGATCTTGGGTTGGAGTGGCTGAACTTGGCCTCCACCTACAAGGTGGCCCAAGTAAACCACAGTTCCCTGCCCTATCTGGCATTTGGATGCCTTGATAGAGAGGCCTGCAGATTGCAGAGCCTTCAAAACCTTCTTCAGGTGGACCAGGTGATCCTGCCAGGTGGAGCTAAAGACAGCAATATCATCAAGATAAGCTGTGCTAAAGGACTCCAAGCCAGCAAGGACTTGATTCACCAACCTTTGGAAGGTGGCAGGGGCATTCTTTAAACCAAAGGGCATAACCGTAAACTGATAATGCCCATCAGGTGTGGAGAATGCTGTTTTCTCTTTTGCTTCAGGTGCCATTTTTATTTGCCAGTACCCTGCTGTCAAGTCAAAGGTACTTAAGAATTTGGCAGCACCTAATTTATCTATGAGCTCATCAGCTCTAGGAATTGGATGAGCATCTGTCTTGGTGACCGAATTGAGCCCTCTGTAGTCCACACAAAACCTCATCTCTTTCTTTCCATCTTTGGTGTGAGGTTTGGGGACTAAGACCACTGGGCTAGCCCAGGGGCTGTCAGAGCGCTCAATTACTCCCAATTCTAGCATCTTGTGGACTTCCACCTTGATGCTTTCCTTAACATGGTCAGACTGTCTAAAGATTTTGTTTTTGACAGGCATGCTGTCTCCTGTGTCCACATCATGGGTACACAGGTGTGTCTGACCAGGGGTTAAGGAGAAGAGTTCAGGAAACTGTTGTAGGACTCTCCTACAATCAGCTTGCTGTTGGCCAGAGAGGGTGTCTGAGTAGATCACTCCATCTACTGAGCCATCTTTTGGGTCTGATGACAGAAGATCAGGGAGAGGTTCACTCTCTGCCTCCTGATCCTCATCTGTTACCATCAACAGATTCACATCAGCCCTGTCATGGAAGAGCTTAAGGCGGTTCACATGGATCACCCTCTTGGGGCTCCTGCTTGTGCCCAGGTCCACCAGGTAGGTGACCTGACTCTTCCTTTCTAGCACTGGGTAAGGGCCACTCCATTTGTCCTGGAGGGTCCTGGGAGCCACAGGCTCCAGAACCCAGACTTTCTGCCCTAGTTGGAACACAACCAGTGCAGCCTTTTGGTCATACCAAAACTTCTGGAGCTGTTGGCTGGCCTCAAGGTTTTTGGTTGCCTTTTCCATGTACTCTGCCATCCTAGAGCGAAGGCCAAGTACATAGTCCACTATGTCTTGTTTAGGCTCATGAAGAGGTCTCTCCCAGCCTTCTTTAACAAGAGCAAGTGGTCCCCTTACAGGGTGACCAAACAGAAGTTCAAAGGGTGAGAATCCTACTCCCTTCTGTGGCACCTCTCTGTAAGCAAAAAGCAGACATGGCAAGAGGACATCCCATCTCCTTTTGAGTTTTTCTGGGAGCCCCATGATCATGCCTTTTAATGTCTTGTTGAATCTCTCAACTAAGCCATTAGTTTGTGGATGGTATGGTGTAGTGAATTTGTAAGTGACTCCACACTCATTCCACATGTGTTTTTAGGTATGCTGACATGAAGTTGGTACCTCTGTCAGACACCACCTGCTTAGGGAAACCCACTCTGGTAAAGATACCAATGAGGGCCTTGGCTACTGCAGGGGCAGTAGTCGACCTAAGGGGAATAGCTTCAGGATACCTAGTAGCATGATCCACTACTACTAGGATGTACATATTTCCTGAGGCTGTGGGAGGTTCCAGTGGACCAACTATGTCCACACCCACTCTTTCAAAGGGGACCCCCACCACTGGAAGTGGAATGAGGGGGGCCTTTGGGTGCCCACCTGTCTTACCACTGGATTGACAGGTGGGGCAGGAGAGGCAAAACTCCTTAACCTTCTGGGACATATTGGGCCAGTAGAAGTGGTTGACTAACCTCTCCCACGTCTTGGTTTGTCCCAAATGCCCAGCAAGGGGAATATCATGGGCTAAGGTCAGAATAAACTCTCTGAACGACGGAGGCACTACCACTCTCCTAGTGGCACCAGGTTTGGGATCTCTGGCCTCAGTGTACAGGAGTCCATCTTCCCAATAGACCCTATGTGTTCCATTTTTCTTGCCCTTGGACTCTTCAGCAGCTTGCTGCCTAAGGCCTTCAAGAGAGGGACAGGTTTCTTGTCCCTTACACAGCTCTTCCCTTGAGGGTCCCCCTGGGCCTAAGAGCTCAACCTGATAAGGTTCAAGTTCCAAAGGCTCAGTTCCCTCAGAGGGCAGAACTTCTTCCTGAGAAGAGAGGTTCTCTTTTTCTGACTGTGTTGCAGTTGGTTTCCCAACTGACTTTCCTTTTCTCTTGGTAGGCTGGGCCATTTTTCCAGACTCCAGCTCTACTTTTTCACCCTGTGCCTTGCATTGTGCTCTTGTTTTTACACATACCAGTTCAGGGATACCCAGCATGGCTGCATGGGTTTTTAGTTCTACCTCAGCCCATGCTGAGGACTCCAGGTCATTTCCAAGCAGACAGTCTACTGGGATGTTTGAGGAGACCACCACCTGTTTCAGGCCATTGACCCCTCCCCATTCTAAAGTTACCATTGCCATGGGATGTGCTTTAGTTTGATTGTCAGCATTGGTGACTGTATAAGTTTTTCCAGTCAGGTATTGGCCAGGGGAAACCAGTTTTTCTGTCACCATGGTGACACTGGCACCTGTATCCCTCAGGCCCTCTACACTTGTCCCATTAATAAAGAGCTGCTGCCTGTATTTTTGCATGTTAGGAGGCCAGGCAGCTAGTGTGGCTAAATCCACCCCACCCTCAGAGACTAGAGTAGCTTCAGTGTGGACCCTGATTTGCTCTGGGCACACTGTTGATCCCACTTGGAGACTAGCCATTCCAGTGTTACCTGGATTGGAGTTTGGAGTGGAACTTTTCTTGGGACAGGCCTTGTCTCCAGTTTGGTGTCCAGACTGACTACAGTTTCGACACCAGGCCTTTTTGGGATCAAAGTTTTTACCCTTGTACCCAGGATTGTTTTGTGAAGAGGCTCTGGGCCCACCCTCCTGTGCAGGTTTTTGGGGGCCTGTAGAAGACTCTTTACTATTTTTATTTTTGGCTGTCTCACCACCTTTCCCCTGGGGAGGTTTTGTGACCCCTTTCTTTTGGTCACCCCCTGTGGAAGTTTTGGACACCCTTGTCTTGACCCAATGGTCCGCCTTCTTTCCCAATTCTTGGGGAGAAATTGGTCCTAGGTCCACCAGATGCTGATGCAGTTTATCATTGAAACAATTACTTAACAGGTGTTCTTTCACAAATAAATTGTACAGCCCATCATAATTACTTACACCACTGCCTTGAATCCAACCATCTAGTGTTTTGACTGAGTAGTCTACAAAGTCAACCCAGGTCTGGCTCGAGGATTTTTGAGCCCCCCTGAATCTAATCCTATACTCCTCAGTGGAGAATCCAAAGCCCTCAATCAGGGTACCCTTCATGAGGTCATAAGATTCTGCATCTTTTCCAGAGAGTGTGAGGAGTCTATCCCTACACTTTCCTGTGAACATTTCCCAAAGGAGAGCACCCCAGTGAGATTTGTTCACTTTTCTGGTTACACAAGCCCTCTCAAAAGCTGTGAACCATTTGGTGATGTCATCACCATCTTCATATTTAGTTACAATCCCTTTAGGGATTTTCAACATGTCAGGAGAATCTCTGACCCTATTTATGTTGCTACCACCATTGATGGGTCCTAGGCCCATCTCTTGTCTTTCCCTCTCTATGGCTAGGATCTGCCTTTCCAAAGCCAATCTTTTGGCCATCCTGGCTAACTGGATGTCCTCTTCACTGGAGTTATCCTCAGTGATTTCAGAGGTGTTGGTCTCTCCTGTGAGGGAACCAGCATCTCTGACTATTAATTTTGGAGTCCGGGTTTGAGAGACCCTGTTCTCCCTAAATAGGACTGGTAGGGGGGAATTTTCCTCCAAGTCACTATCCTCTTCCTCTGAGTTGCCACCCTCAGAGGGGTTGGCCTTTTCAAACTCTGCCAAAAGCTCCTGGAGCTGTATTTTGGTAGGTTTGGGGCCTATGGTTATTTTCTTTAGTTTACAGAGTGACCTTAGCTCTCTCATCTGTAGATGGAGGTAAGGTGTGGTGTCGAGTTCCACCACAGCCACATCTGTGCTAGACATTTTGCTTCTAAAAGTTGGAATACTTTTTAAGAATCTAAAACTGGTTCTAGAATCTAATTCAAACTTTTACAAACTTTTAAACTCTAAAAGAAATGCTAAACAGGATCTAACACAAGGCCCTAGCAGGTCTTTTAAGAATTTAGAAAACTTTTCAAATTGCAAAAATCAATTTCTAATGACAATTTTGGAATTTGTCGTGTGATCAGGTATTGGCTGAGTAGTCCAGCAAATGCAAAGTCTTGTACCCCACCGCTGATCCACCAATGTAGGAAGTTGGCTCTGTATGTGCTATTTCAAAGTAAGGAATAGCATGCACAGAGTCCAAGGGTTCCCCTTACAGGTAAAATAGTGGTGAAAATAGATAATACTAATGCTCTATTTTGTGGTAGTGTGGTCGAGCAGTAGGCTTATCCAAGGAGTAGTGTTAAGCATTTGTTGTACATACACATAGACAATAAATGAGGTACACACACTCAGAGACAAATCCAGCCAATAGGTTTTGTTATAGAAAAATATCTTTTCTTAGTTTATTTTAAGAACCACAGGTTCAAATTTAACATGTAATCTTGTTTGAAAGGTATTGCAGGTAAGTACATTAGGAACTTTGAATCATTTCAATTGAATGTATACTTTTCAAGTTATTCACAAATAGCTACTTTAAAAGTGGACACTTAGTGCAATTTTCACAGTTCCTGGGGGAGGTAAGTGTAAGGAAATGCCTCCTTGGCATGGTTGCCCCCTGACTTTTTGCCTTTGCTGATGCTATGTTTACAATTGAAAGTGTGCTGAGGCCTGCTAACCAGGCCCCAGCACCAGTGTTCTTTCCCTAACCTGTACTTTTGTATCCACAATTGGCAGACCCTGGCATCCAGATAAGTCCCTTGTAACTGGTACTTCTAGTACCAAGGGCCCTGATGCCAAGGAAGGTCTCTAAGGGCTGCAGCATGTCTTATGCCACCCTGGAGACCTCTCACTCAGCACAGACACACTGCTTGCCAGCTTGTGTGTGCTAGTGAGGACAAAACGAGTAAGTCGACATGGCACTCCCCTCAGGGTGCCATGCCAGCCTCTCACTGCCTGTGCAGTATAGGTAAGACACCCCTCTAGCAGGCCTTACAGCCCTAAGGCAGGGTGCACTATACCATAGGTGAGGGTACCAGTGCATGAGCATGGTACCCCTACAGTGTCTAAACAAAACCTTAGACATTGTAAGTGCAGGGTAGCCATAAGAGTATATGGTCTGGGAGTCTGTCAAACACGAACTCCACAGCACCATAATGGCTACACTGAAAACTGGGAAGTTTGGTATCAAACTTCTCAGCACAATAAATACACACTGATGCCAGTGTACATTTTATTGGAAAATACACCACAGAGGGCACCTTAGAGGTGCCCCCTGAAACTTAACCGACTATCTGTGTAGGCTGACTAGTTTTAGCAGCCTGCCACAAACCGAGACATGTTGCTGGCCCCATGGGGAGAGTGCCTTTGTCACTCTGAGGCCAGTAACAAAGCCTGCCCTGGGTGGAGATGCTTACACCTCTCCCAGGCAGGAATTGTCACACCTGGCGGTGAGCCTCAAAGGCTCACCTCCTTTGTGCCAACCCAGCAGGACACTCCAGCTAGTGGAGTTGCCCGCCCCCTCCGGCCAGGCCCCACTTTTGGCGGCAAGGCCGGAGAAAATAATGAGAATAACAAGGAGGAGTCACTGGCCAGTCAGGACAGCCCCTAAGGTGTCCTGAGCTGAGGTGACTCTAACTTTTAGAAATCCTCCATCTTGCAGATGGAGGATTCCCCCAATAGGGTTAGGATTGTGACCCCCTCCCCTTGGGAGGAGGCACAAAGAGGGTGTACCCACCCTCAGGGCTAGTAGCCATTGGCTACTAACCCCCCAGACCTAAACACGCCCTTAAATTTAGTATTTAAGGGCTACCCTGAACCCTAGAAAATTAGATTCCTGCAACTACAAGAAGAAGGACTGCCTAGCTGAAAACCCCTGCAGAGGAAGACCAGAAGACGACAACTGCCTTGGCTCCAGAAACTCACCGGCCTGTCTCCTGCCTTCCAAAGATCCTGCTCCAGCGACGCCTTCCAAAGGGACCAGCGACCTCGACATCCTCTGAGGACTGCCCCTACTTCGAAAAGACAAGAAACTCCCGAGGACAGCGGACCTGCTCCAAGAAAAGCTGCAACTTTGTTTCCAGCAGCTTTAAAGAACCCTGCAAGCTCCCCGCAAAAGGCGTGAGACTTGCAACACTGCACCCGGCGACCCCGACTCGGCTGGTGGCGATCCAACACCTCAGGAGGGACCCCAGGACTACTCTAAGACTGTGAGTACAAAAACCTGTCCCCCCTGAGCCCCCACAGCGCCGCCTGCAGAGGGAATCCCGAGGCTTCCCCTGACCGCGACTCTTTTGAATCCTAAGTCCCGACACCTGGGAGAGACCCTGCACCCGCAGCCCCCAGGACCTGAAGGACCGGACTTTCACTGGAGGAGTGACCCCCAGGAGTCCCTCTCCCTTGCCCAAGTGGAGGTTTCCCCGAGGAACCCCCCCCTTGCCTGCCTGCAGCGCTGAAGAGATCCCTAGATCTCCCATTGACTTCCATTACAAACCCGACGCTTGTTTCTACACTGCACCCGGCCGCCCCCGCGCTGCTGAGGGTGAAATTTCTGTGTGGGCTTGTGTCCCCCCCGGTGCCCTACAAAACCCCCCTGGTCTGCCCTCCGAAGACGCGGGTACTTACCTGCAAGCAGACCGGAACCGGGGCACCCCCTTCTCTCCATTCTAGCCTATGTGTTTTGGGCACCACTTTGAACTCTGCACCTGACCGGCCCTGAGCTGCTGGTGTGGTGACTTTGGGGTTGCTCTGAACCCCCAACGGTGGGCTACCTTGGACCAAGAACTGAACCCTGTAAGTGTCTTACTTACCTGGTAAAACTAACAAATACTTACCTCCCCTAGGAACTGTGAAAATTGCACTAAGTGTCCACTTTTAAAACAGCTATTTGTGAATAACTTGAAAAGTATACATGCAATTTTGATGATTTGAAGTTCCTAAAGTACTTACCTGCAATACCTTTCGAATGAGCTATTACATGTAGAATTTGAACCTGTGGTTCTTAAAATAAACTAAGAAAAGATATTTTTCTATATAAAAACCTATTGGCTGGATTTGTCTCTGAGTGTGTGTACCTCATTTTTTGTCTATGTGTATGTACAACAAATGCTTAACACTACTCCTTGGATAAGCCTACTGCTCGACCACACTACCACAAAATAGAGCATTAGTATTATCTCTTTTTGCCACTATCTTACCTCTAAGGGGAACCCTTGGACTCTGTGCATGCTATTCCTTACTTTGAAATAGCACATACAGAGCCAACTTCCTACATTGGTGGATCAGCGGTGGGGTACAAGACTTTGCATTTGCTGGACTACTCAGCCAATACCTGATCACACGACAAATTCCAAAATTGTCATTAGAAATTGATTTTTGCAATTTGAAAAGTTTTCAAAATTCTTAAAAGACCTGCTAGGGCCTTGTGTTAGATCCTGTTTAGCATTTCTTTTAGAGTTTAAAAGTTTGTTAAAAGTTTGAATTAGATTCTAGAACCAGTTTTAGTTTCTTAAAAAGTATTCCAACTTTTAGAAGCATAATGTCTAGCACAGATGTGAATGTGGTGGAACTCGACACCACACCTTACCTCCATCTACAGATGAGAGAGCTAAGGTCACTCTGTAAACTAAAGAAAATAGCAATGGGCCCCAAACCTACCAAAGTACAGCTCCAGGAGCTTTTGGCAGAGTTTGAAAAGGCCAACCCCTCTGAGGATGGCAACTCAGAGGATGAAGATAGTGACTTGGAGGGAAATTCCCCCCCTCCAGTCCTACTTAGGGAGAGCAGGGCTTCTCAAGCCCTGACTCCACAAATAATAGTCAGAGATGCTAGTTCCCTCACAGGAGGGACCAACAACTCTGAAATCACTGAGGATAACTCCAGTGAAGAGGACATCCAGTTAGCCAGGATGGCCAAAAGATTGGCTTTGGAAAGACAGATCCTAGCCATAGAGAGGGAAAGACAAGAGATGGGCCTAGGACCCATCAATGGTGGCAGCAACATAAATAGGGTCAGAGATTCTCCTGACATGTTGAAAATCCCCAAAGGGATTGTAACTAAATATGAAGATGGTGATGACATCACCAAATGGTTCACAGCTTTTGAGAGGGCTTGTGTAACCAGAAAAGTGAACAGATCTCACTGGGGTGCTCTCCTTTGGGAAATGTTCACAGGAAAGTGTAGGGATAGACTCCTCACACTCTCTGGACAAGATGCAGAATCTTATGACCTCATGAAGGGTACCCTGATTGAGGGCTTTGGATTCTCCACTGAGGAGTACAGGATTAGGTTCAGGGGGGCTCAAAAATCCTCGAGCCAGACCTGGGTTGACTTTGTTGACTACTCAGTGAAAACACTAGATGGTTGGATTCAAGGCAGTGGTGTAAGTAATTATGATGGGCTGTACAATTTATTTGTGAAAGAACACCTGTTAAGTAATTGTTTCAATGATAAACTGCATCAGCATCTGGTAGACCTAGGACCAATTTCTCCCCAAGAATTGGGAAAGAAGGCGGACCATTGGGTCAAGACAAGGGTGTCCAAGACTTCAACCGGGGGTGACCAAAAGAAAGGGGTCACAAAGACTCCCCAGCAGAAGGGTGATGAGACAACCAAAACTAAAAATAGTAAAGAGTCTTCTACAGGCCCCCAAAAACCTGCACAGGAGGGTGGGCCCAGAGCCTCTTCACAAAACAATGGGTACAAGGGTAAAAACTTTGATCCCAAAAAGGCCTGGTGTCATAGCTGTAAACAGCATGGACACCAAACTGGAGACAAGGCCTGTCCCAAGAAAGGTTCCACTCCAAACTCCCATCCAGGTAACACTGGTATGGCTAGTCTCCAAGTGGGATCAACAGTGTGCCCAGAGCAAATCAGGGTTCACACTGAAGCTACTCTAGTTTCTGAGGGTGGGGTGGATTTAGCCACACTAGCTGTCTGGCCGCCTAACATGCAAAAATACAGACAGCAACTCTTAATTAATGGGACTAGAATAGAGGGCCTGAGGGATACCGGTGCCAGTGTCACCATGGTGACAGAGAAACTGGTTTCCCCTGGCCAATACCTGACTGGAAAAACTTACACAGTCACCAACGCTGACAATCAGAGAAAAGTACATCCCATGGCAATGGTTACTTTAGAATGGGGAGGGGTCAATGGCCTGAAACAGGTGGTGGTCTCCTCAAATATCCCAGTGGACTGTCTGCTTGGAAATGACCTGGAGTCCTCAGCATGGGCTGAGGTAGAGCTAAAAACCCATGCAGCAATGCTGGGTATCCCTGAACTGGTGTGTGTGAAAACAAGAGCACAATGCAAGGCACAGGGTGAAAAAGTAGAGCTGGAGTCTGGAAAAATGGCCCAGCCTACCAAGAGAACAGGAAAGTCAGTTGGGAAACCAACTGCAACACAGCAAAAGAAAGGGAACCTCTCTTCTCAGGAAGAAGTTCTGCCCTCTGAGGGAACTGAGCCTTTGGAGCTTGAACCTTATCAGGTTGAGCTCTTAGGCCCAGGGGGACCCTCAAGGGAAGAGCTGTGTAAGGGACAAGAAACCTGTCCCTCTCTTGAAGGCCTTAGGCAGCAAGCTGCTGAAGAGTCCAAAGGCAAGAAAAATGGAACACATAGGGTCTATTGGGAAGATGGGCTCCTGTACACTGAGGCCAGAGACCCCAAACCTGGTGCCACTAGGAGAGTGGTAGTGCCTCAGCTGTTCAGAGAGTTCATCCTAACATTGGCCCATGACATTCCCCTTGCTGGACATTTGGGACAAACCAAGACGTGGGAGAGGTTAGTCAACCACTTCTACTGGCCCAATATGTCCAACATGGTTAAGGAGTTTTGCCTCTCCTGCCCCACCTGTCAAGCCAGTGGTAAGACAGGTGGGCATCCAAAGGCCCCCCTCATTCCACTTCCAGTGGTGGGGGTGCCCTTTGAAAGAGTGGGTGTGGACATAGTTGGTCCACTGGAACCTCCCACAGCCTCAGGAAATATGTATATCCTGGTAGTAGTGGATCATGCTACCAGGTATCCTGAAGCTATTCCCCTTAGGTCGACTACTGCCCCTGCAGTAGCCAAGGCCCTTATTGGTATCTTTACCAGAGTGGGTTTCCCTAAGGAGGTGGTATCTGACAGAGGTACCAACTTCATGTCAGCATACCTAAAGCACATGTGGAATGAGTGTGGAGTGACTTATAAATTCACTACACCTTACCATCCACAAACTAATGGCTTAGTTGAGAGATTCAACAAGACATTAAAGGGCATGATCATGGGGCTCCCAGAAAAACTCAAAAGGAGATGGGATGTCCTCCTGCCATGTCTGCTTTTCGCTTACAGGGAGGTACCACAGAAGGGAGTAGGGTTCTCACCCTTTGAACTTCTGTTTGGTCATCCTGTAAGGGGACCACTTGCTCTTGTTAAAGAAGGCTGGGAGAGACCTCTCCATGAGCCAAAACAAGACATAGTGGACTATGTACTTGGCCTTCGCTCTAGAATGGCAGAGTACATGGAAAAGGCAACCAAAAACCTTGAGGCCAGCCAACAGCTCCAGAAGTTTTGGTATGACCAAAAGGCTGCACTGGTTGAGTTCCAACCAGGGCAGAAAGTCTGGGTTCTGGAGCCTGTGGCTCCCAGGGCACTCCAGGACAAATGGAGTGGCCCTTACCCAGTGCTAGAGAGGAAGAGTCAGGTCACCTACCTGGTGGACCTGGGCACAAGCAGGAGCCCCAAGAGGATAATCCATGTGAACCGCCTTAAGCTCTTCCATGACAGGGCTGATGTGAATCTGTTGATGGTAACTGATGAGGATCAGGAGGCAGAGAGTGAACCTCTCCCTGATCTTCTGTCATCAGACCCAAGAGATGGCACAGTAGATGGAGTGATCTACTCAGACACCCTCTCTGGCCAACAGCAGGCTGATTGTAGGAGAGTCCTACAACAGTTTCCTGAGCTTTTCTCCCTAACCCCTGGTCAGACACCCCTGTGTACCCATGATGTGGACACAGGAGACAGCATGCCTGTCAAGAACAAAATCTTCAGACAGTCTGACCATGTTAAGGAAAGCATCAAGGTGGAAGTCCACAAGATGCTGGAATTGGGAGTAATTGAGCGCTCTGACAGCCCCTGGGCTAGCCCAGTGGTCTTAGTCCCCAAACCTCACACCAAAGATGGAAAGAAAGAGATGAGGTTTTGTGTGGACTACAGAGGGCTCAATTCTGTCACCAAGACAGATGCCCATCCAATTCCAAGAGCTGATGAGCTCATTGATAAATTAGGTGCTGCCACATTTCTAAGTACCTTTGACTTGACAGCAGGGTACTGGCAAATAAAAATGGCACCTGGAGCAAAAGAAAAGACAGCATTCTCCACACCTGATGGGCATTATCAGTTTACTGTTATGCCCTTTGGTTTAAAGAATGCCCCTGCCACCTTCCAAAGGTTGGTGAATCAAGTCCTTGCTGGCTTGGAGTCCTTTAGCACAGCTTATCTTGATGATATTGCTGTCTTTAGCTCCACCTGGCAGGATCACCTGGTCCACCTGAGGAAGGTTTTGAAGGCTCTGCAATCTGCAGGCCTCTCTATCAAGGCATCCAAATGCCAGATAGGGCAGGGAACTGTGGTTTACTTGGGCCACCTTGTAGGTGGAGGCCAAGTTCAGCCACTCCAACCCAAGATCCAGACTATTCTGGACTGGGTAGCTCCAAAAACCCAGACTCAAGTCAGGGCATTCCTTGGCTTGACTGGGTACTACAGGAGGTTTGTGAAGGGATATGGATCCATTGTGACAGCCCTCACTGAACTCACCTCCAAGAAAATGCCCAAGAAAGTGAACTGGACTGTGGAATGCCAACAGGCCTTTGACACCCTGAAACAAGCAATGTGCTCAGCACCAGTTCTAAAAGCTCCAGATTATTCTAAGCAGTTCATTGTGCAGACTGATGCCTCTGAACATGGGATAGGGGCAGTTTTGTCCCAAACAAATGATGATGGCCTTGACCAGCCTGTTGCTTTCATTAGCAGGAGGTTACTCCCCAGGGAGCAGCGTTGGAGTGCCATTGAGAGGGAGGCCTTTGCTGTGGTTTGGTCCCTGAAGAAGCTGAGACCATACCTCTTTGGGACTCACTTCCTAGTTCAAACTGACCACAGACCTCTCAAATGGCTGATGCAAATGAAAGGTGAAAATCCTAAACTGTTGAGGTGGTCCATCTCCCTACAGGGAATGGACTTTATAGTGGAACACAGACCTGGGACTGCCCATGCCAATGCAGATGGCCTTTCCAGGTTCTTCCACTTAGAAAATGAAGACTCTCTTGGGAAAGGTTAGTCTCATCCTCTTTCGTTTGGGGGGGGGTTGTGTAAGGAAATGCCTCCTTGGCATGGTTGCCCCCTGACTTTTTGCCTTTGCTGATGCTATGTTTACAATTGAAAGTGTGCTGAGGCCTGCTAACCAGGCCCCAGCACCAGTGTTCTTTCCCTAACCTGTACTTTTGTATCCACAATTGGCAGACCCTGGCATCCAGATAAGTCCCTTGTAACTGGTACTTCTAGTACCAAGGGCCCTGATGCCAAGGAAGGTCTCTAAGGGCTGCAGCATGTCTTATGCCACCCTGGAGACCTCTCACTCAGCACAGACACACTGCTTGCCAGCTTGTGTGTGCTAGTGAGGACAAAACGAGTAAGTCGACATGGCACTCCCCTCAGGGTGCCATGCCAGCCTCTCACTGCCTGTGCAGTATAGGTAAGACACCCCTCTAGCAGGCCTTACAGCCCTAAGGCAGGGTGCACTATACCATAGGTGAGGGTACCAGTGCATGAGCATGGTACCCCTACAGTGTCTAAACAAAACCTTAGACATTGTAAGTGCAGGGTAGCCATAAGAGTATATGGTCTGGGAGTCTGTCAAACACGAACTCCACAGCACCATAATGGCTACACTGAAAACTGGGAAGTTTGGTATCAAACTTCTCAGCACAATAAATACACACTGATGCCAGTGTACATTTTATTGGAAAATACACCACAGAGGGCACCTTAGAGGTGCCCCCTGAAACTTAACCGACTATCTGTGTAGGCTGACTAGTTTTAGCAGCCTGCCACAAACCGAGACATGTTGCTGGCCCCATGGGGAGAGTGCCTTTGTCACTCTGAGGCCAGTAACAAAGCCTGCCCTGGGTGGAGATGCTTACACCTCTCCCAGGCAGGAATTGTCACACCTGGCGGTGAGCCTCAAAGGCTCACCTCCTTTGTGCCAACCCAGCAGGACACTCCAGCTAGTGGAGTTGCCCGCCCCCTCCGGCCAGGCCCCACTTTTGGCGGCAAGGCCGGAGAAAATAATGAGAATAACAAGGAGGAGTCACTGGCCAGTCAGGACAGCCCCTAAGGTGTCCTGAGCTGAGGTGACTCTAACTTTTAGAAATCCTCCATCTTGCAGATGGAGGATTCCCCCAATAGGGTTAGGATTGTGACCCCCTCCCCTTGGGAGGAGGCACAAAGAGGGTGTACCCACCCTCAGGGCTAGTAGCCATTGGCTACTAACCCCCCAGACCTAAACACGCCCTTAAATTTAGTATTTAAGGGCTACCCTGAACCCTAGAAAATTAGATTCCTGCAACTACAAGAAGAAGGACTGCCTAGCTGAAAACCCCTGCAGAGGAAGACCAGAAGACGACAACTGCCTTGGCTCCAGAAACTCACCGGCCTGTCTCCTGCCTTCCAAAGATCCTGCTCCAGCGACGCCTTCCAAAGGGACCAGCGACCTCGACATCCTCTGAGGACTGCCCCTACTTCGAAAAGACAAGAAACTCCCGAGGACAGCGGACCTGCTCCAAGAAAAGCTGCAACTTTGTTTCCAGCAGCTTTAAAGAACCCTGCAAGCTCCCCGCAAAAGGCGTGAGACTTGCAACACTGCACCCGGCGACCCCGACTCGGCTGGTGGCGATCCAACACCTCAGGAGGGACCCCAGGACTACTCTAAGACTGTGAGTACAAAAACCTGTCCCCCCTGAGCCCCCACAGCGCCGCCTGCAGAGGGAATCCCGAGGCTTCCCCTGACCGCGACTCTTTTGAATCCTAAGTCCCGACACCTGGGAGAGACCCTGCACCCGCAGCCCCCAGGACCTGAAGGACCGGACTTTCACTGGAGGAGTGACCCCCAGGAGTCCCTCTCCCTTGCCCAAGTGGAGGTTTCCCCGAGGAACCCCCCCCTTGCCTGCCTGCAGCGCTGAAGAGATCCCTAGATCTCCCATTGACTTCCATTACAAACCCGACGCTTGTTTCTACACTGCACCCGGCCGCCCCCGCGCTGCTGAGGGTGAAATTTCTGTGTGGGCTTGTGTCCCCCCCGGTGCCCTACAAAACCCCCCTGGTCTGCCCTCCGAAGACGCGGGTACTTACCTGCAAGCAGACCGGAACCGGGGCACCCCCTTCTCTCCATTCTAGCCTATGTGTTTTGGGCACCACTTTGAACTCTGCACCTGACCGGCCCTGAGCTGCTGGTGTGGTGACTTTGGGGTTGCTCTGAACCCCCAACGGTGGGCTACCTTGGACCAAGAACTGAACCCTGTAAGTGTCTTACTTACCTGGTAAAACTAACAAATACTTACCTCCCCTAGGAACTGTGAAAATTGCACTAAGTGTCCACTTTTAAAACAGCTATTTGTGAATAACTTGAAAAGTATACATGCAATTTTGATGATTTGAAGTTCCTAAAGTACTTACCTGCAATACCTTTCGAATGAGCTATTACATGTAGAATTTGAACCTGTGGTTCTTAAAATAAACTAAGAAAAGATATTTTTCTATATAAAAACCTATTGGCTGGATTTGTCTCTGAGTGTGTGTACCTCATTTTTTGTCTATGTGTATGTACAACAAATGCTTAACACTACTGTAAGGAAATGCCTCCTTGGCATGGTTGCCCCCTGACTTTTTGCCTTTGCTGATGCTATGTTTACAATTGAAAGTGTGCTGAGGCCTGCTAACCAGGCCCCAGCACCAGTGTTCTTTCCCTAACCTGTACTTTTGTATCCACAATTGGCAGACCCTGGCATCCAGATAAGTCCCTTGTAACTGGTACTTCTAGTACCAAGGGCCCTGATGCCAAGGAAGGTCTCTAAGGGATGCAGCATGTCTTATGCCACCCTGGAGACCTCTCACTCAGCACAGACACACTGCTTGCCAGCTTGTGTGTGCTAGTGAGGACAAAACGAGTAAGTCGACATGGCACTCCCCTCAGGGTGCCATGCCAGCCTCTCACTGCCTATGCAGTATAGGTAAGACACCCCTCTAGCAGGCCTTACAGCCCTAAGGCAGGGTGCACTATACCATAGGTGAGGGTACCAGTGCATGAGCATGGTACCCCTACAGTGTCTAAACAAAACCTTAGACATTGTAAGTGCAGGGTAGCCATAAGAGTATATGGTCTGGGAGTCTGTTTTACACGAACTCCACAGCACCATAATGGCTACACTGAAAACTGGGAAGTTTGGTATCAAACTTCTCAGCACAATAAATGCACACTGATGCCAGTGTACATTTTATTGTAAAATACACCACAGAGGGCACCTTAGAGGTGCCCCCTGAAACTTAACCGACTGTCTGTGTAGGCTGACTAGTTCCAGCAGCCTGCCACACCAGAGACATGTTGCTGGCCCCATGGGGAGAGTGCCTTTGTCACTCTGAGGCCAGTAACAAAGCCTGCACTGGGTGGAGATGCTAACACCTCCCCCAGGCAGGAGCTGTGACACCTGGCGGTGAGCCTCAAAGGCTCACCCCTTTGTCACAGCCCAGCAGGGCACTCCAGCTTAGTGGAGTTGCCCGCCCCCTCCGGCCACGGCCCCCACTTTTGGCGGCAAGGCTGGAGGGAACAAAGAAAGCAACAAGGAGGAGTCACTGGCCAGTCAGGACAGCCCCTAAGGTGTCCTGAGCTGAGGTGACTCTGACTTTTAGAAATCCTCCATCTTGCAGATGGAGGATTCCCCCAATAGGGTTAGGATTGTGACCCCCTCCCCTTGGGAGGAGGCACAAAGAGGGTGTACCCACCCTCAGGGCTAGTAGCCATTGGCTACTAACCCCCCAGACCTAAACACGCCCTTAAATTTAGTATTTAAGGGCTACCCTGAACCCTAGAAAATTAGATTCCTGCAACTACAAGAAGAAGGACTGCCTAGCTGAAAAACCCCTGCAGAGGAAGACCAGAAGACGACAACTGCCTTGGCTCCAGAAACTCACCGGCCTGTCTCCTGCCTTCCAAAGATCCTGCTCCAGCGACGCCTTCCAAAGGGACCAGCGACCTCGACATCCTCTGAGGACTGCCCCTGCTTCGAAAAGACAAGAAACTCCCGAGGACAGCGGACCTGCTCCAAGAAAGGCTGCAACTTTGTTTCCAGCAGCTTTAAAGAACCCTGCAAGCTCCCCGCAAAAGGCGTGAGACTTGCAACACTGCACCCGGCGACCCCGACTCGGCTGGTGGCGATCCAACACCTCAGGAGGGACCCCAGGACTACTCTAAGACTGTGAGTACAAAAACCTGTCCCCCCTGAGCCCCCACAGCGCCGCCTGCAGAGGGAATCCCGAGGCTTCCCCTGACCGCGACTCTTTGAATCCTAAGTCCCGACACCTGGGAGAGACCCTGCACCCGCAGCCCCCAGGACCTGAAGGACCGGACTTTCACTGGAGGAGTGACCCCCAGGAGTCCCTCTCCCTTGCCCAAGTGGAGGTTTCCCCGAGGAACCCCCCCCTTGCCTGCCTGCAGCGCTGAAGAGATCCCTAGATCTCCCATTGACTTCCATTACAAACCCGACGCTTGTTTCTACACTGCACCCGGCCGCCCCCGCGCTGCTGAGGGTGAAATTTCTGTGTGGACTTGTGTCCCCCCCGGTGCCCTACAAAACCCCCCTGGTCTGCCCTCCGAAGACGCGGGTACTTACCTGCAAGCAGACCGGAACCGGGGCACCCCCTTCTCTCCATTCTAGCCTATGTGTTTTGGGCACCACTTTGAACTCTGCACCTGACCGGCCCTGAGCTGCTGGTGTGGTGACTTTGGGGTTGCTCTGAACCCCCAACGGTGGGCTACCTTGGACCAAGAACTGAACCCTGTAAGTGTCTTACTTACCTGGTAAAACTAACAAATACTTACCTCCCCTAGGAACTGTGAAAATTGCACTAAGTGTCCACTTTTAAAACAGCTATTTGTGAATAACTTGAAAAGTATACATGCAATTTTGATGATTTGAAGTTCCTAAAGTACTTACCTGCAATACCTTTCGAATGAGCTATTACATGTAGAATTTGAACCTGTGGTTCTTAAAATAAACTAAGAAAAGATATTTTTCTATACAAAAACCTATTGGCTGGATTTGTCTCTGAGTGTGTGTACCTCATTTATTGTCTATGTGTATGTACAACAAATGCTTAACACTACTCCTTGGATAAGCCTACTGCTCGACCACACTACCACAAAATAGAGCATTAGTATTATCTATTTTTACCACTATTTTACCTCTAAGGGGAACCCTTGGACTCTGTGCATGCTATTCCTTACTTTGAAATAGCACATACAGAGCCAACTTCCTACATTGGTGGATCAGCGGTGGGGTACAAGACTTTGCATTTGCTGGACTACTCAGCCAATACCTGATCACACGACAAATTCCAAAATTGTCATTAGAAATTGATTTTTGCAATTTGAAAAGTTTTCTAAATTCTTAAAAGACCTGCTAGGGCCTTGTGTTAGATCCTGTTTAGCATTTCTTTTAGAGTTTAAAAGTTTGTAAAAGTTTGAATTAGATTGTAGAACCAGTTGTAGATTCTTAAAAAGTATTCCAACTTTTAGAAGCAAAATGTCTAGCACAGATGTGAATGTGGTGGAACTCGACACCACACCTTACCTCCATCTACAGATGAGAGAGCTAAGGTCACTCTGTAAACTAAAGAAAATAGCAATGGGCCCCAAACCTACCAAAGTACAGCTCCAGGAGCTTTTGGCAGAGTTTGAAAAGGCCAACCCCTCTGAGGATGGCAACTCAGAGGATGAAGATAGTGACTTGGAGGGAAATTCCCCCCCTCCAGTCCTACTTAGGGAGAGCAGGGCTTCTCAAGCCCTGACTCCACAAATAATAGTCAGAGATGCTGGTTCCCTCACAGGAGGGACCAACAACTCTGAAATCACTGAGGATAACTCCAGTGAAGAGGACATCCAGTTAGCCAGGATGGCCAAAAGATTGGCTTTGGAAAGACAGATCCTAGCCATAGAGAGGGAAAGACAAGAGATGGGCCTAGGACCCATCAATGGTGGCAGCAACATAAATAGGGTCAGAGATTCTCCTGACATGTTGAAAATCCCCAAAGGGATTGTAACTAAATATGAAGATGGTGATGACATCACCAAATGGTTCACAGCTTTTGAGAGGGCTTGTGTAACCAGAAAAGTGAACAGATCTCACTGGGGTGCTCTCCTTTGGGAAATGTTCACAGGAAAGTGTAGGGATAGACTCCTCACACTCTCTGGACAAGATGCAGAATCTTATGACCTCATGAAGGGTACCCTGATTGAGGGCTTTGGATTCTCCACTGAGGAGTACAGGATTAGGTTCAGGGGGGCTCAAAAATCCTCGAGCCAGACCTGGGTTGACTTTGTTGACTACTCAGTGAAAACACTAGATGGTTGGATTCAAGGCAGTGGTGTAAATAATTATGATGGGCTGTACAATTTATTTGTGAAAGAACACCTGTTAAGTAATTGTTTCAATGATAAACTGCATCAGCATCTGGTAGACCTAGGACCAATTTCTCCCCAAGAATTGGGAAAGAAGGCGGACCATTGGGTCAAGACAAGGGTGTCCAAGACTTCAACAGGGGGTGACCAAAAGAAAGGGGTCACAAAGACTCCCCAGCAGAAGGGTGATGAGACAACCAAAACTAAAAATAGTAAAGAGTCTTCTACAGGCCCCCAAAAACCTGCACAGGAGGGTGGGCCCAGAGCCTCTTCACAAAACAATGGGTACAAGGGTAAAAACTTTGATCCCAAAAAGGCCTGGTGTCATAGCTGTAAACAGCATGGACACCAAACTGGAGACAAGGCCTGTCCCAAGAAAGGTTCCACTCCAAACTCCCATCCAGGTAACACTGGTATGGCTAGTCTCCAAGTGGGATCAACAGTGTGCCCAGAGCAAATCAGGGTCCACACTGAAGCTACTCTAGTTTCTGAGGGTGGGGTGGATTTAGCCACACTAGCTGTCTGGCCGCCTAACATGCAAAAATACAGACAGCAACTCTTAATTAATGGGACTAGAATAGAGGGCCTGAGGGATACAGGTGCCAGTGTCACCATGGTGACAGAGAAACTGGTTTCCCCTGGCCAATACCTGACTGGAAAAACTTACACAGTCACCAACGCTGACAATCAGAGAAAAGTACATCCCATGGCAATGGTTACTTTAGAATGGGGAGGGGTCAATGGCCTGAAGCAGGTGGTGGTCTCCTCAAATATCCCAGTGGACTGTCTGCTTGGAAATGACCTGGAGTCCTCAGCATGGGCTGAGGTAGAGCTAAAAACCCATGCAGCAATGCTGGGTATCCCTGAACTGGTGTGTGTGAAAACAAGAGCACAGTGCAAGGCACAGGGTGAAAAAGTAGAGCTGGAGTCTGGAAAAATGGCCCAGCCTACCAAGAGAACAGGAAAGTCAGTTGGGAAGCCAACTGCAACACAGCAAAAGAAAGGGAACCTCTCTTCTCAGGAAGAAGTTCTGCCCTCTGAGGGAACTGAGCCTTTGGAGCTTGAACCTTATCAGGTTGAGCTCTTAGGCCCAGGGGGACCCTCAAGGGAAGAGCTGTGTAAGGGACAAGAAACCTGTCCCTCTCTTGAAGGCCTTAGGCAGCAAGCTGCTGAAGAGTCCAAAGGCAAGAAAAATGGAACACATAGGGTCTATTGGGAAGATGGGCTCCTGTACACTGAGGCCAGAGACCCCAAACCTGGTGCCACTAGGAGAGTGGTAGTGCCTCAGCTGTTCAGAGAGTTCATCCTAACATTGGCCCATGACATTCCCCTTGCTGGACATTTGGGACAAACCAAGACGTGGGAGAGGTTAGTCAACCACTTCTACTGGCCCAATATGTCCAACATGGTTAAGGAGTTTTGCCTCTCCTGCCCCACCTGTCAAGCCAGTGGTAAGACAGGTGGGCATCCAAAGGCCCCCCTCATTCCACTTCCTGTGGTGGGGGTGCCCTTTGAAAGAGTGGGTGTGGACATAGTTGGTCCACTGGAACCTCCCACAGCCTCAGGAAATATGTATATCCTGGTAGTAGTGGATCATGCTACCAGGTATCCTGAAGCTATCCCCCTTAGGTCGACTACTGCCCCTGCAGTAGCCAAGGCCCTCATTGGTATCTTTACCAGAGTGGGTTTCCCTAAGGAGGTGGTGTCTGACAGAGGTACCAACTTCATGTCAGCATACCTAAAGCACATGTGGAATGAGTGTGGAGTGACTTATAAATTCACTACACCTTACCATCCACAAACTAATGGCTTAGTTGAGAGATTCAACAAGACATTAAAGGGCATGATCATGGGGCTCCCAGAAAAACTCAAAAGGAGATGGGATGTCCTCCTGCCATGTCTGCTTTTCGCTTACAGGGAGGTACCACAGAAGGGAGTAGGGTTCTCACCCTTTGAACTTCTGTTTGGTCATCCTGTAAGGGGACCACTTGCCCTTGTTAAAGAAGGCTGGGAGAGACCTCTCCATGAGCCTAAACAGGACATAGTGGACTATGTACTTGGCCTTCGCTCTAGAATGGCAGAGTACATGGAAAAGGCAACCAAAAACCTTGAGGCCAGCCAACAACTCCAGAAGTTTTGGTATGACCAAAAGGCTGCACTGGTTGAGTTCCAACCAGGGCAGAAAGTCTGGGTTCTGGAGCCTGTGGCTCCCAGGGCACTCCAGGACAAATGGAGTGGCCCTTACCCAGTGCTAGAGAGGAAGAGTCAGGTCACCTACCTGGTGGACCTGGGCACAAGCAGGAGCCCCAAGAGGGTGATCCATGTGAACCGCCTTAAGCTCTTCCATGACAGGGCTGATGTGAATCTGTTAATGGTAACAGATGAGGATCAGGAGGCAGAGAGTGAACCTCTCCCTGATCTTCTGTCATCAGACCCAAAAGATGGCACAGTAGATGGAGTGATCTACTCAGACACCCTCTCTGGCCAACAGCAGGCTGATTGTAGGAGAGTCCTACAACAGTTTCCTGAACTTTTCTCCCTAACCCCTGGTCAGACACACCTGTGTACCCATGATGTGGACACAGGAGACAGCATGCCTGTCAAGAACAAAATCTTCAGACAGTCTGACCATGTTAAGGAAAGCATCAAGATGGAAGTCCACAAGATGCTGGAATTGGGAGTAATTGAGCGCTCTGACAGCCCCTGGGCTAGCCCAGTGGTCTTAGTCCCCAAACCTCACACCAAAGATGGAAAGAAAGAGATGAGGTTTTGTGTGGACTACAGAGGGCTCAATTCTGTCACCAAGACAGATGCTCATCCAATTCCAAGAGCTGATGAGCTCATTGATAAATTAGGTGCTGCCAAATTTCTAAGTACCTTTGACTTGACAGCAGGGTACTGGCAAATAAAAATGGCACCTGGAGCAAAAGAAAAGACAGCATTCTCCACACCTGATGGGCATTATCAGTTTACTGTTATGCCCTTTGGTTTAAAGAATGCCCCTGCCACCTTCCAAAGGTTGGTGAATCAAGTCCTTGCTGGCTTGGAGTCCTTTAGCACAGCTTATCTTGATGATATTGCTGTCTTTAGCTCCACCTGGCAGGATCACCTGGTCCACCTGAGGAAGGTTTTGAAGGCTCTGCAATCTGCAGGCCTCTCTATCAAGGCATCCAAATGCCAGATAGGGCAGGGAACTGTGGTTTACTTGGGACACCTTGTAGGTGGAGGCCAAGTTCAGCCACTCCAACCCAAGATCCAGACTATTCTGGACTGGGTAGCTCCAAAAACCCAGACTCAAGTCAGGGCATTCCTTGGCTTGACTGGGTACTACAGGAGGTTTGTGAAGGGATATGGATCCATTGTGACAGCCCTCACTGAACTCACCTCCAAGAAAATGCCCAAGAAAGTGAACTGGACTGTGGACTGCCAACAGGCCTTTGACACCCTGAAACAGGCAATGTGCTCAGCACCAGTTCTCAAAGCTCCAGATTATTCTAAGCAGTTCATTGTGCAGACTGATGCCTCTGAACATGGGATAGGGGCCGTTTTGTCCCAAACAAATGATGATGGCCTTGACCAGCCTGTTGCTTTCATTAGCAGGAGGTTACTCCCCAGGGAGCAGCGTTGGAGTGCCATTGAGAGGGAGGCCTTTGCTGTGGTTTGGTCCCTGAAGAAGCTGAGACCATACCTCTTTGGGACTCACTTCCTAGTTCAAACTGACCACAGACCTCTCAAATGGCTGATGCAAATGAAAGGTGAAAATCCTAAACTGTTGAGGTGGTCCATCTCCCTACAGGGAATGGACTTTATAGTGGAACACAGACCTGGGACTGCCCATGCCAATGCAGATGGCCTTTCCAGGTTCTTCCACTTAGAAAATGAAGACTCTCTTGGGAAAGGTTAGTCTCATCCTCTTTCGTTTGGGGGGGGGTTGTGTAAGGAAATGCCTCCTTGGCATGGTTGCCCCCTGACTTTTTGCCTTTGCTGATGCTATGTTTACAATTGAAAGTGTGCTGAGGCCTGCTAACCAGGCCCCAGCACCAGTGTTCTTTCCCTAACCTGTACTTTTGTATCCACAATTGGCAGACCCTGGCATCCAGATAAGTCCCTTGTAACTGGTACTTCTAGTACCAAGGGCCCTGATGCCAAGGAAGGTCTCTAAGGGATGCAGCATGTCTTATGCCACCCTGGAGACCTCTCACTCAGCACAGACACACTGCTTGCCAGCTTGTGTGTGCTAGTGAGGACAAAACGAGTAAGTCGACATGGCACTCCCCTCAGGGTGCCATGCCAGCCTCTCACTGCCTATGCAGTATAGGTAAGACACCCCTCTAGCAGGCCTTACAGCCCTAAGGCAGGGTGCACTATACCATAGGTGAGGGTACCAGTGCATGAGCATGGTACCCCTACAGTGTCTAAACAAAACCTTAGACATTGTAAGTGCAGGGTAGCCATAAGAGTATATGGTCTGGGAGTCTGTTTTACACGAACTCCACAGCACCATAATGGCTACACTGAAAACTGGGAAGTTTGGTATCAAACTTCTCAGCACAATAAATGCACACTGATGCCAGTGTACATTTTATTGTAAAATACACCACAGAGGGCACCTTAGAGGTGCCCCCTGAAACTTAACCGACTGTCTGTGTAGGCTGACTAGTTCCAGCAGCCTGCCACACCAGAGACATGTTGCTGGCCCCATGGGGAGAGTGCCTTTGTCACTCTGAGGCCAGTAACAAAGCCTGCACTGGGTGGAGATGCTAACACCTCCCCCAGGCAGGAGCTGTGACACCTGGCGGTGAGCCTCAAAGGCTCACCCCTTTGTCACAGCCCAGCAGGGCACTCCAGCTTAGTGGAGTTGCCCGCCCCCTCCGGCCACGGCCCCCACTTTTGGCGGCAAGGCTGGAGGGAACAAAGAAAGCAACAAGGAGGAGTCACTGGCCAGTCAGGACAGCCCCTAAGGTGTCCTGAGCTGAGGTGACTCTGACTTTTAGAAATCCTCCATCTTGCAGATGGAGGATTCCCCCAATAGGGTTAGGATTGTGACCCCCTCCCCTTGGGAGGAGGCACAAAGAGGGTGTACCCACCCTCAGGGCTAGTAGCCATTGGCTACTAACCCCCCAGACCTAAACACGCCCTTAAATTTAGTATTTAAGGGCTACCCTGAACCCTAGAAAATTAGATTCCTGCAACTACAAGAAGAAGGACTGCCTAGCTGAAAAACCCCTGCAGAGGAAGACCAGAAGACGACAACTGCCTTGGCTCCAGAAACTCACCGGCCTGTCTCCTGCCTTCCAAAGATCCTGCTCCAGCGACGCCTTCCAAAGGGACCAGCGACCTCGACATCCTCTGAGGACTGCCCCTGCTTCGAAAAGACAAGAAACTCCCGAGGACAGCGGACCTGCTCCAAGAAAGGCTGCAACTTTGTTTCCAGCAGCTTTAAAGAACCCTGCAAGCTCCCCGCAAAAGGCGTGAGACTTGCAACACTGCACCCGGCGACCCCGACTCGGCTGGTGGCGATCCAACACCTCAGGAGGGACCCCAGGACTACTCTAAGACTGTGAGTACAAAAACCTGTCCCCCCTGAGCCCCCACAGCGCCGCCTGCAGAGGGAATCCCGAGGCTTCCCCTGACCGCGACTCTTTGAATCCTAAGTCCCGACACCTGGGAGAGACCCTGCACCCGCAGCCCCCAGGACCTGAAGGACCGGACTTTCACTGGAGGAGTGACCCCCAGGAGTCCCTCTCCCTTGCCCAAGTGGAGGTTTCCCCGAGGAACCCCCCCCTTGCCTGCCTGCAGCGCTGAAGAGATCCCTAGATCTCCCATTGACTTCCATTACAAACCCGACGCTTGTTTCTACACTGCACCCGGCCGCCCCCGCGCTGCTGAGGGTGAAATTTCTGTGTGGACTTGTGTCCCCCCCGGTGCCCTACAAAACCCCCCTGGTCTGCCCTCCGAAGACGCGGGTACTTACCTGCAAGCAGACCGGAACCGGGGCACCCCCTTCTCTCCATTCTAGCCTATGTGTTTTGGGCACCACTTTGAACTCTGCACCTGACCGGCCCTGAGCTGCTGGTGTGGTGACTTTGGGGTTGCTCTGAACCCCCAACGGTGGGCTACCTTGGACCAAGAACTGAACCCTGTAAGTGTCTTACTTACCTGGTAAAACTAACAAATACTTACCTCCCCTAGGAACTGTGAAAATTGCACTAAGTGTCCACTTTTAAAACAGCTATTTGTGAATAACTTGAAAAGTATACATGCAATTTTGATGATTTGAAGTTCCTAAAGTACTTACCTGCAATACCTTTCGAATGAGCTATTACATGTAGAATTTGAACCTGTGGTTCTTAAAATAAACTAAGAAAAGATATTTTTCTATACAAAAACCTATTGGCTGGATTTGTCTCTGAGTGTGTGTACCTCATTTATTGTCTATGTGTATGTACAACAAATGCTTAACACTACTCCTTGGATAAGCCTACTGCTCGACCACACTACCACAAAATAGAGCATTAGTATTATCTATTTTTACCACTATTTTACCTCTAAGGGGAACCCTTGGACTCTGTGCATGCTATTCCTTACTTTGAAATAGCACATACAGAGCCAACTTCCTACAACTACTCCTTGGATAAGCCTACTGCTCGACCACACTACCACAAAATAGAGCATTAGTATTATCTCTTTTTGCCACTATCTTACCTCTAAGGGGAACCCTTGGACTCTGTGCATGCTATTCCTTACTTTGAAATAGCACATACAGAGCCAACTTCCTACAGTAAGTTTTTGTTAGTTTTACCAGGTAAGTAAGACACTTACAGGGTTCAGTTCTTGGTCCAAGGTAGCCCACCGTTGGGGGTTCAGAGCAACCCCAAAGTCACCACACCAGCAGCTCAGGGCCGGTCAGGTGCAGAGTTCAAAGTGGTGCCCAAAACGCATAGGCTAGAATGGAGAGAAGGGGGTGCCCCGGTTCCGGTCTGCTTGCAGGTAAGTACCCGCGTCTTCGGAGGGCAGACCAGGGGGGTTTTGTAGGGCACCGGGGGGGACACAAGCCCACACAGAAATTTCACCCTCAGCAGCGCGGGGGCGGCCGGGTGCAGTGTAGAAACAAGCGTCGGGTTTGCAATGTTAGTCTATGAGAGATCAAGGGATCTCTTCAGCGCTGCAGGCAGGCAAGGGGGGGCTTCCTCGGGGAAACCTCCACTTGGACAAGGGAGAGGGACTCCTGGGGGTCACTTCTCCAGTGAAAGTCCGGTCCTTCAGGTCCTGGGGGCTGCGGGTGCAGGGTCTTTTCCAGGCGTCGGGACTTAGGTTTCAGAGAGTCGCGGTCAGGGGAAGCCTCGGGATTCCCTCTGCAGGCGGCGCTGTGGGGGGTCAGAGGGGACAGGTTTTGGTACTCGCAGTCGGAGAGTAGTCCGGGGGTCCTCCCTGAGGTGTTGGTTCTCCACCAGCCGAGTCGGGGTCGCCGGGTGCAGTGTTGCAAGTCTCACGCTTCTTGCGGGGAGTTGCAGGGTTCTTTAAAGCTGCTTCTTGAAACAAAGTTGCAGTCTTTTTGGAGCAGGTCCGCTGTCCTTGGGAGTTTCTTGTCGCCGTCGAAGCAGGGCAGTCCTCAGAGGATTCAGAGGTCACTGGTCCCTTTGGAAGGCGTCGCTGGAGCAGAGTTCTTTGGAAGGCGGGAGACAGGCCGGTGAGTTTCTGGAGCCAAGGCAGTTGTTGTCTTCTGGTCTTCCTCTGCAGGGGTTTTCAGCTGGGCAGTCCTTCTTCTTGTTGTCGCAGGAATCTAATTTTCTAGGGTTCAGGGTAGCCCTTAAATACTAAATTTAAGGGCGTGTTTAGGTCTGGGGGGTTAGTAGCCAATGGCTACTAGCCCTGAGGGTGGGTACACCCTCTTTGTGCCTCCTCCCAAGGGGAGGGGGTCACAATCCTAACCCTATTGGGGGAATCCTCCATCTGCAAGATGGAGGATTTCTAAAAGTTAGTCACTTCAGCTCAGGACACCTTAGGGGCTGTCCTGACGGGCCGGTGACTCCTCCTTGTTGCTTTCTTTGTTCCCTCCAGCCTTGCCGCCAAAAGTGGGGGCCGTGGCCGGAGGGGGCGGGCAACTCCACTAAGCTGGAGTGCCCTGCTGGGCTGTGACAAAGGGGTGAGCCTTTGAGGCTCACCGCCAGGTGTCACAGTTCCTGCCTGGGGGAGGTGTTAGCATCTCCACCCAGTGCAGGCTTTGTTACTGGCCTCAGAGTGACAAAGGCACTCTCCCCATGGGGCCAGCAACATGTCTCTAGTGTGGCAGGCTGCTGGAACTAGTCAGCCTACACAGACAGTCGGTTAAGTTTCAGGGGGCACCTCTAAGGTGCCCTCTGGGGTGTATTTTGCAATAAAATGTACACTGGCATCAGTGTGCATTTATTGTGCTGAGAAGTTTGATACCAAACTTCCCAGTTTTCAGTGTAGCCATTATGGTGCTGTGGAGTTCGTGTTTGACAGACTCCCAGACCATATACTCTTATGGCTACCCTGCACTTACAATGTCTAAGGTTTTGTTTAGACACTGTAGGGGTACCATGCTCATGCACTGGTACCCTCACCTATGGTATAGTGCACCCTGCCTTAGGGCTGTAAGGCCTGCTAGAGGGGTGTCTTACCTATACTGCATAGGCAGTGAGAGGCTGGCATGGCACCCTGAGGGGAGTGCCATGTCGACTTACTCGTTTTGTCCTCACTAGCACACACAAGCTGGCAAGCAGTGTGTCTGTGCTGAGTGAGAGGTCTCTAGGGTGGCATAAGACATGCTGCAGCCCTTAGAGACCTTCCTTGGCATCAGGGCCCTTGGTACTAGAAGTACCAGTTACAAGGGACTTATCTGGATGCCAGGGTCTGCCAATTGTGGATACAAAAGTACAGGTTAGGGAAAGAACACTGGTGCTGGGGCCTGGTTAACAGGCCTCAGCACAGTTTAAATTGTAAACATAGCATCAGCAAAGGCAAAAAGTCAGGGGGCAATCATGCCAAGGAGGCATTTCCTTACAGACTTCATTTAGCAGCTATTACAGTTCATCTTCAAAACAGACCTGTTTCACTGTTTAGAATTTGTAGGAAAATGCCACTGTTGGCATGGTTACCCCCTAACTTTTTGCCTTTTGTTGATGCCAGTTATGATTGTGTGTGCTGGAACCCTGCTAACCAGGCCCTTAGCACCAGTGTTCTTTCCCCAATCTGTACCTTTGTCTCCACAATTGGCACGGCCCTGGCACACACATAAGTCCCTTGTAAATGATACCCCTGGTACCAAGGGCCCTGTGGCAAGGGAAGGTCTTTAAGGGCTGCAACATGCATTATGCCACCCTGGGGACCCCTTACTCAGCACATACACACTGGCTCACAGCTTGTGTGTGCTGGTGGGGAGAAAATGACAGTCGACATGGCACTCCCCTCAGAGTGCCATGCCCACTGCCTGTGGCATAGGTAAGTCACCCCTCTAGCAGGCCTTACAGCCCTAAGGCAGGGTGCACTATACCACAGGTGAGGGCATAAATGCATGAGCACTACGCCCCTACAATGTTTAAGCAGAACCTTAGTGATTGTAAGTGCAGGGTAGCCATAAAGAGTATATGGTCTGGGAGTGTGTCAAACACGAACTCCACAGTTCCATAATGGCTACACTGAATACTGGGAAGTTTGGTATCAAACTTCTCAGCACAATAAATCCCCACTGATGCCAGTGTGAGATTTGAGAAATACACACAGAGGGCATCTTAGAGATGCCCCCTGTATACCAGTCCAACTACTAGTGCTGGGCTGACCAGTGTCTGCCAGCCTGCCTCATCCAGACACGTTTTTGGCCACATGGGGTGAGTGTCTTTTTGCACTTTGTGGCCAGGAACAAAGCCTGCACTGGGTGGAGGTGCTTCACACCTCCCCCTGCAGAAAATGTAACACCTGGCGGTGAGCCTCCAAGGCTCAAGCCTGGTGTTACAGCGCCCGAGGGCACTCCAGCTAGTGGAGATGCCCACCCCCCGGACACAGCCCGCCCACTTTTGGCAGCAAGTCCGGAGGAGATAATGAGAAAAACAAGGAGGAGTCACTGGGCAGTCAGAACAGCCCCTAAGGTGTCCTGAGGTGACTGACTTTTAGAAATCCTCCATCTTGCAGATGGAGGATTCCCCCAATAGGGATAGGAATGTGCCCCCCTCCCCTCAAGGAGGAGGCACAAAGAGGGTGCAGCCACCCTCAGGGCTAGTAGCCATTGGCTGCTAACCCCCCAGACCTAAACACACCCTTAAATTTAGTATTTAAGGGCTCCCCAGAACCTAGGAAACTAGATTCCTGCAACCTAAAAAGAGGACTGCTGAACTGAAAAACCTGCAGAGAAGACTGAGACACCAACTGCTTTGGCCCCAGCTCGACTGGCCAGCTCCCCCCCCCCCCCCCCCCCCCCCCCCCTTCTAAAGACACTGCTACACGTTCCCAGTGTCCAGCAACCTCTGAAGCCTCAGAGGACTACCCTGCCTCTAGAAGGACCAAGAACTCCCGAGGACAGCGGCTCTGTTCCCCAAAGACTGCGACTTTGAAACAAAGAAGCAACTTTGAAACAACACACGTTTCCCGCCGGAAGCGTGAGACTTTGCACTCTGCACCCGACGCCCCCGGCTCGACTTGTGAGGAACAAACACCACAGGGAGGACTCCTCGGCGACTACGAGACCGTGAGAAGCCAGAGTTGACCCGCCTCTGAGCCCCCACAGCAACGCCTGCAGAGGGAATCCCAAGGCTCCCCCTGACCGCGACTGCCTGCTTCAAAGACCCGACGCCTGGTAAAGACACTGCACCCGCAGCCCCCAGGGCCTGAAGGATCCGACCTCCAGTGCAGGAGCGACCCCCAGGTGGCCCTCTCCCTTGCCCAGGTGGTGGTTACCCAGAGGGCCCCCCCCCTTTGCCTGCCTGCATCGCTGAAGAGACCCTTTGGTCTTCCATTGCTTTCTATTGAAAACCCGACGCTTGTTTGCACTCTGCACCCGGCCGCCCCCGTGCCGTTGAGGGTGTACTTTCTGTGTGGACTTGTGTCCCCCCGGGTGCCCTACAAAACCCCCCTGGTCTGCCCCTCGAAGACGCGGGTACTTACCTGCTGGCAGACTGGAACCAGGGCACCCCCTTCTCCATTGAAGCCTATGTGTTTTGGGCACCTCTTTGACCTCTGCACCTGACTGTCCCTGAGCTGCTGGTGTGGTAACTTTGGGGTTGCTCTGAACCCCCAACGGTGGGCTACCTTGGACCCAAACTTGAACCCCGTAGGTGGTTTACTTACCTGCAAAAACTAACAAACACTTACCTCCCCCAGGAACTGTTGAAAATTGCACTGTGTCCAGTTTTAAAATAGCTATTTGCCATTTGTATGAAAACTGTATATGATATTTTGCTAATTCAAAGTTCATAAAGTACCTACCTGAAATACCTTTCATTTAAAGTATTACTTGGAAATCTTGAACCTGTGGTTCTTAAAATAAACTAAGAAAATAGATTTTTCTATACAAAAACCTATTGGCCTGGAATTGTCTGAGTGTGTGTTCCTCATTTATTGCCTATGTGTGTACAACAAATGCTTAACACTACCCTCTGATAAGCCTACTGCTCGACCACACTACCACAAAATAGAGCATTAGTATTATCTCTTTTTGCCACTATCTTACCTCTAAGGGGAACCCTTGGACTCTGTGCATGCTATTTCTTACTTTGAAATAGTACATACAGAGCCAACTTCCTACACTACTTTTAAAATAGCTTATTGCCATTTTTAAGTAAACTGTGTGTACTACTGTTTTAACCCCTTCGCTGCCAGGCCTTTTCCCCCTCCTGTGCCGAGCCTTTTTTTGGCTATTTGGAGCAGTTCGCGCTTAGGCCCTCATAACTTTTTGTTCACATAAGCTACCCACGCCAAATTTGCGTCCTTTTTTTCCAACATCCTAGGGATTCTAGAGGTACCCAGACTTTGTGGGTTCCCCAGAAGGAGGCTGTAGGAAGTTGGCTCTGTATGTGCTATTTCAAAGTAAGGAATAGCATGCACAGAGTCCAAGGGTTCCCCTTAGAGGTAAAATAGTGGTAAAAATAGATAATACTAATGCTCTATTTTGTGGTAGTGTGGTCGAGCAGTAGGCTTATCCAAGGAGTAGTGTTAAGCATTTGTTGTACATACACATAGACAATAAATGAGGTACACACACTCAGAGACAAATCCAGCCAATAGGTTTTTATATAGAAAAATATCTTTTCTTAGTTTATTTTAAGAACCACAGGTTCAAATTCTACATGTAATAGCTCATTCGAAAGGTATTGCAGGTAAGTACTTTAGGAACTTCAAATCATCAAAATTGCATGTATACTTTTCAAGTTATTGACAAATAGCTGTTTCAAAAGTGGACACTTAGTGCAATTTTCACAGTTCCTGGGGGAGGTAAGTATTTGTTAGTTTTACCAGGTAAGTAAGACACTTACAGGGTTCAGTTCTTGGTCCAAGGTAGCCCACCGTTGGGGGTTCAGAGCAACCCCAAAGTCACCACACCAGCAGCTCAGGGCCGGTCAGGTGCAGAGTTCAAAGTGGTGCCCAAAACACATAGGCTAGAATGGAGAGAAGGGGGTGCCCCGGTTCCGGTCTGCTGGCAGGTAAGTACCCGCGTCTTCGGAGGGCAGACCAGGGGGTTTTGTAGGGCACCGGGGGGGACACAAGCCCACACAGAAATTTCACCCTCAGCAGCGCGGGGGCGGCCGGGTGCAGTGTAGAAACAAGCGTCGGGTTTGTAATGGAAGTCAATGGGAGATCTAGGGATCTCTTCAGCGCTGCAGGCAGGCAAGGGGGGGGTTCCTCGGGGAAACCTCCACTTGGGCAAGGGAGAGGGACTCCTGGGGGTCACTCCTCCAGTGAAAGTCCGGTCCTTCAGGTCCTGGGGGCTGCGGGTGCAGGGTCTCTCCCAGGTGTCGGGACTTTGGTTTCAAAGAGTCGCGGTCAGGGGAAGCCTCGGGATTCCCTCTGCAGGCGGCGCTGTGGGGGCTCAGGGGGGACAGGTTTTTGTACTCACAGTCTTAGAGTAGTCCTGGGGTCCCTCCTGAGGTGTTGGATCGCCACCAGCCGAGTCGGGGTCGCCGGGTGCAGTGTTGCAAGTCTCACGCCTTTTGCGGGGAGCTTGCAGGGTTCTTTAAAGCTGCTGGAAACAAAGTTGCAGCCTTTCTTGGAGCAGGTCCGCTGTCCTCGGGAGTTTCTTGTCTTTTCGAAGCAGGGGCAGTCCTCAGAGGATGTCGAGGTCGCTGGTCCCTTTGGAAGGCGTCGCTGGAGCAGGATCTTTGGAAGGCAGGAGACAGGCCGGTGAGTTTCTGGGGCCAAGGCAGTAGTCGTCTTCTGATCTTCCTCTGCAGGGGTTTTCAGCTAGGCAGTCCTTCTTCTTGTAGTTGCAGGAATCTAATTTTCTAGGGTTCAGGGTAGCCCTTAAATACTAAATTTAAGGGCGTGTTTAGGTCTGGGGGGTTAGTAGCCAATGGCTACTAGCCCTGAGGGTGGGTACACCCTCTTTGTGCCTCCTCCCAAGGGGAGGGGGTCACAATCCTAACCCTATTGGGGGAATCCTCCATCTGCAAGATGGAGGATTTCTAAAAGTTAGAGTCACTTCAGCTCAGGACACCTTAGGGGCTGTCCTGACTGGCCAGTGACTCCTCCTTGTTGCTTTCTTTGTTCCCTCCAGCCTTGCCGCCAAAAGTGGGGGCCGTGGCCGGAGGGGGCGGGCAACTCCACTAAGCTGGAGTGCCCTGCTGGGCTGTGACAAAGGGGTGAGCCTTTGAGGCTCACCGCCAGGTGTTACAGCTCCTGCCTGGGGGAGGTGTTAGCATCTCCACCCAGTGCAGGCTTTGTTACTGGCCTCAGAGTGACAAAGGCACTCTCCCCATGGGGCCAGCAACATGTCTCTGGTGTGGCAGGCTGCTGGAACTAGTCAGCCTACACAGACAGTCGGTTAAGTTTCAGGGGGCACCTCTAAGGTGCCCTCTGTGGTGTATTTTACAATAAAATGTACACTGGCATCAGTGTGCATTTATTGTGCTGAGAAGTTTGATACCAAACTTCCCAGTTTTCAGTGTAGCCATTATGGTGCTGTGGAGTTCGTGTTTGACAGACTCCCAGACCATATACTCTTATGGCTACCCTGCACTTACAATGTCTAAGGTTTTGTTTAGACACTGTAGGGGTACCATGCTCATGCACTGGTACCCTCACCTATGGTATAGTGCACCCTGCCTTAGGGCTGTAAGGCCTGCTAGAGGGGTGTCTTACCTATACTGCATAGGCAGTGAGAGGCTGGCATGGCACCCTGAGGGGAGTGCCATGTCGACTTACTCGTTTTGTCCTCACTAGCACACACAAGCTGGCAAGCAGTGTGTCTGTGCTGAGTGAGAGGTCTCCAGGGTGGCATAAGACATGCTGCATCCCTTAGAGACCTTCCTTGGCATCAGGGCCCTTGGTACTAGAAGTACCAGTTACAAGGGACTTATCTGGATGCCAGGGTCTGCCAATTGTGGATACAAAAGTACAGGTTAGGGAAAGAACACTGGTGCTGGGGCCTGGTTAGCAGGCCTCAGCACACTTTCAATTGTAAACATAGCATCAGCAAAGGCAAAAAGTCAGGGGGCAACCATGCCAAGGAGGCATTTCCTTACACAACCCCCCCCCAAACGAAAGAGGATGAGACTAACCTTTCCCAAGAGAGTCTTCATTTTCTAAGTGGAAGAACCTGGAAAGGCCATCTGCATTGGCATGGGCAGTCCCAGGTCTGTGTTCCACTATAAAGTCCATTCCCTGTAGGGAGATGGACCACCTCAACAGTTTAGGATTTTCACCTTTCATTTGCATCAGCCATTTGAGAGGTCTGTGGTCAGTTTGAACTAGGAAGTGAGTCCCAAAGAGGTATGGTCTCAGCTTCTTCAGGGACCAAACCACAGCAAAGGCCTCCCTCTCAATGGCACTCCAACGCTGCTCCCTGGGGAGTAACCTCCTGCTAATGAAAGCAACAGGCTGGTCAAGGCCATCATCATTTGTTTGGGACAAAACTGCCCCTATCCCATGTTCAGAGGCATCAGTCTGCACAATGAACTGCTTAGAATAATCTGGAGCTTTGAGAACTGGTGCTGAGCACATTGCTTGTTTCAGGGTGTCAAAGGCCTGTTGGCAGTCCACAGTCCAGTTCACTTTCTTGGGCATTTTCTTGGAGGTGAGCTCAGTGAGGGCTGTCACAATGGATCCATATCCCTTCACAAACCTCCTGTAGTACCCAGTCAAGCCAAGGAATGCCCTGACTTGAGTCTGGGTTTTTGGAGCTACCCAGTCCAGAATGGTCTGGATCTTGGGTTGGAGTGGCTGAACTTGGCCTCCACCTACAAGGTGGCCCAAGTAAACCACAGTTCCCTGCCCTATCTGGCATTTGGATGCCTTGATAGAGAGGCCTGCAGATTGCAGAGCCTTCAAAACCTTCTTCAGGTGGACCAGGTGATCCTGCCAGGTGGAGCTAAAGACAGCAATATCATCAAGATAAGCTGTGCTAAAGGACTCCAAGCCAGCAAGGACTTGATTCACCAACCTTTGGAAGGTGGCAGGGGCATTCTTTAAACCAAAGGGCATAACAGTAAACTGATAATGCCCATCAGGTGTGGAGAATGCTGTCTTTTCTTTTGCTCCAGGCGCCATTTTTATTTGCCAGTACCCTGCTGTCAAGTCAAAGGTACTTAGAAATTTGGCAGCACCTAACTTATCAATGAGCTCATCAGCTCTTGGAATTGGATGGGCATCTGTCTTGGTGACAGAGTTGAGCCCTCTGTAGTCCACACAAAACCTCATCTCTTTCTTTCCATCTTTGGTGTGAGGTTTGGGGACTAAGACCACTGGGCTAGCCCAGGGGCTGTCAGAGCGCTCAATCACTCCCAATTCCAGCATCTTGTGGACTTCCATCTTGATGCTTTCCTTAACATGGTCAGACTGTCTGAAGATTTTGTTCTTGACAGGCATGCTGTCTCCTGTGTCCACATCATGGGTACACAGGTGTGTCTGACCAGGGGTTAGGGAGAAAAGCTCAGGAAACTGTTGTAGGACTCTCCTACAATCAGCCTGCTGTTGGCCAGAGAGGGTGTCTGAGTAGATCACTCCATCTACTGTGCCATCTTTTGGGTCTGATGACAGAAGATCAGGGAGAGGTTCACTCTCTGCCTCCTGATCCTCATCTGTTACCATTAACAGATTCACATCAGCCCTGTCATGGAAGAGCTTAAGGCGGTTCACATGGATCACCCTCTTGGGGCTCCTGCTTGTGCCCAGGTCCACCAGGTAGGTGACCTGACTCTTCCTCTCTAGCACTGGGTAAGGGCCACTCCATTTGTCCTGGAGTGCCCTGGGAGCCACAGGCTCCAGAACCCAGACTTTCTGCCCTGGTTGGAACTCAACCAGTGCAGCCTTTTGGTCATACCAAAACTTCTGGAGTTGTTGGCTGGCCTCAAGGTTTTTGGTTGCCTTTTCCATGTACTCTGCCATTCTAGAGCGAAGGCCAAGTACATAGTCCACTATGTCCTGTTTAGGCTCATGGAGAGGTCTCTCCCAGCCTTCTTTAACAAGGGCAAGTGGTCCCCTTACAGGATGACCAAACAGAAGTTCAAAGGGTGAGAACCCTACTCCCTTCTGTGGTACCTCCCTGTAAGCGAAAAGCAGACATGGCAGGAGGACATCCCATCTCCTTTTGAGTTTTTCTGGGAGCCCCATGATCATGCCCTTTAATGTCTTGTTGAATCTCTCAACTAAGCCATTAGTTTGTGGATGGTAAGGTGTAGTGAATTTATAAGTCACTCCACACTCATTCCACATGTGCTTTAGGTATGCTGACATGAAGTTGGTACCTCTGTCAGACACCACCTCCTTAGGGAAACCCACTCTGGTAAAGATACCAATGAGGGCCTTGGCTACTGCAGGGGCAGTAGTCGACCTAAGGGGAATAGCTTCAGGATACCTGGTAGCATGATCCACTACTACCAGGATATACATATTTCCTGAGGCTGTGGGAGGTTCCAGTGGACCAACTATGTCCACACCCACTCTTTCAAAGGGCACCCCCACCACAGGAAGTGGAATGAGGGGGGCCTTTGGATGCCCACCTGTCTTACCACTGGCTTGACAGGTGGGGCAGGAGAGGCAAAACTCCTTAACCATGTTGGACATATTGGGCCAGTAGAAGTGGTTGACTAACCTCTCCCACGTCTTGGTTTGTCCCAAATGTCCAGCAAGGGGAATGTCATGGGCCAATGTTAGGATGAACTCTCTGAACAGCTGAGGCACTACCACTCTCCTAGTGGCACCAGGTTTGGGGTCTCTGGCCTCAGTGTACAGGAGCCCATCTTCCCAATAGACCCTATGTGTTCCATTTTTCTTGCCTTTGGACTCTTCAGCAGCTTGCTGCCTAAGGCCTTCAAGAGAGGGACAGGTTTCTTGTCCCTTACACAGCTCCTCCCTTGAGGGTCCCCCTGGGCCTAAGAGCTCAACCTGATAAGGTTCAAGCTCCAAAGGCTCAGTTCCCTCAGAGGGCAGAACTTCTTCCTGAGAAGAGAGGTTCCCTTTCTTTTGCTGTGTTGCAGTTGGTTTCCCAACTGACTTTCCTGTTCTCTTGGTAGGCTGGGCCATTTTTCCAGACTCCAGCTCTACTTTTTCACCCTGTGCCTTGCATTGTGCTCTTGTTTTCACACACACCAGTTCAGGGATACCCAGCATTGCTGCATGGGTTTTTAGCTCTACCTCAGCCCATGCTGAGGACTCCAGGTCATTTCCAAGCAGACAGTCCACTGGGATATTTGAGGAGACCACCACCTGTTTCAGGCCATTGACCCCTCCCCATTCTAAAGTAACCATTGCCATGGGATGTACTTTTCTCTGATTGTCAGCGTTGGTGACTGTGTAAGTTTTTCCAGTCAGGTATTGGCCAGGGGAAACCAGTTTCTCTGTCACCATGGTGACACTGGCACCTGTATCCCTCAGGCCCTCTATTCTAGTCCCATTAATTAAGAGTTGCTGTCTGTATTTTTGCATGTTAGGCGGCCAGACAGCTAGTGTGGCTAAATCCACCCCACCCTCAGAAACTAGAGTAGCTTCAGTGTGGACCCTGATTTGCTCTGGGCACACTGTTGATCCCACTTGGAGACTAGCCATACCAGTGTTACCTGGATGGGAGCTTGGAGTGGAACCTTTCTTGGGACAGGCCTTGTCTCCAGTTTGGTGTCCATGCTGTTTACAGCTATGACACCAGGCCTTTTTGGGATCAAAGTTTTTACCCTTGTACCCATTGTTTTGTGAAGAGGCTCTGGGCCCACCCTCCTGTGCAGGTTTTTGGGGGCCTGTAGAAGACTCTTTACTATTTTTAGTTTTGGTTGTCTCATCACCCTTCTGCTGGGGAGTCTTTGTGACCCCTTTCTTTTGGTCACCCCCTGTTGAAGTCTTGGACACCCTTGTCTTGACCCAATGGTCCGCCTTCTTTCCCAATTCTTGGGGAGAAATTGGTCCTAGGTCTACCAGATGCTGATGCAGTTTATCATTGAAACAATTACTTAACAGGTGTTCTTTCACAAATAAATTGTACAGCCCATCATAATTACTTACACCACTGCCTTGAATCCAACCATCTAGTGTTTTCACTGAGTAGTCAACAAAGTCAACCCAGGTCTGGCTC
Source organism: Pleurodeles waltl (assembly GCF_031143425.1). Classification (NCBI taxonomy): domain Eukaryota; kingdom Metazoa; phylum Chordata; class Amphibia; order Caudata; family Salamandridae; genus Pleurodeles; species Pleurodeles waltl. Next base: position 83,793,574 of record NC_090436.1, read on the forward strand.
GAGGATTTTTGAGCCCCCCTGAACCTAATCCTGTACTCCTCAGTGGAGAATCCAAAGCCCTCAATCAGGGTACCCTTCATGAGGTCATAAGATTCTGCATCTTTTCCAGAGAGTGTGAGGAGTCTATCCCTACACTTTCCAGTGAACATTTCCCAAAGGAGAGCACCCCAGTGAGATCTGTTCACTTTTCTGGTTACACAAGCCCTCTCAAAAGCTGTGAACCATTTGGTGATGTCATCACCATCTTCATATTTAGTTACAATCCCTTTGGGGATTTTCAACATGTCAGGAGAATCTCTGACCCTATTTATGTTGCTGCCACCATTGATGGGTCCTAGGCCCATCTCTTGTCTTTCCCTCTCTATGGCTAGGATCTGTCTTTCCAAAGCCAATCTTTTGGCCATCCTGGCTAACTGGATGTCCTCTTCACTGGAGTTATCCTCAGTGATTTCAGAGTTGTTGGTCCCTCCTGTGAGGGAACCAGCATCTCTGACTATTATTTGTGGAGTCAGGGCTTGAGAAGCCCTGCTCTCCCTAAGTAGGACTGGAGGGGGGGAATTTCCCTCCAAGTCACTATCTTCATCCTCTGAGTTGCCATCCTCAGAGGGGTTGGCCTTTTCAAACTCTGCCAAAAGCTCCTGGAGCTGTACTTTGGTAGGTTTGGGGCCCATTGCTATTTTCTTTAGTTTACAGAGTGACCTTAGCTCTCTCATCTGTAGATGGAGGTAAGGTGTGGTGTCGAGTTCCACCACATTCACATCTGTGCTAGACATTATGCTTCTAAAAGTTGGAATACTTTTTAAGAAACTAAAACTGGTTCTAGAATCTAATTCAAACTTTTACAAACTTTTAAACTCTAAAAGAAATGCTAAACAGGATCTAACACAAGGCCCTAGCAGGTCTTTTAAGAATTTAGAAAACTTTTCAAATTGCAAAAATCAATTTCTAATGACAATTTTGGAATTTGTCGTGTGATCAGGTATTGGCTGAGTAGTCCAGCAAATGCAAAGTCTTGTACCCCACCGCTGATCCACCAATGTAGGAAGTTGGCTCTGTATGTGCTATTTCAAAGTAAGGAATAGCATGCACAGAGTCCAAGGGTTCCCCTTAGAGGTAAAATAGTGGTAAAAATAGATAATACTAATGCTCTATTTTGTGGTAGTGTGGTCGAGCAGTAGGCTTATCCAAGGAGTAGTGTTAAGCATTTGTTGTACATACACATAGACAATAAATGAGGTACACACACTCAGAGACAAATCCAGCCAATAGGTTTTTATATAGAAAAATATCTTTTCTTAGTTTATTTTAAGAACCACAGGTTCAAATTCTACATGTAATAGCTCATTCGAAAGGTATTGCAGGTAAGTACTTTAGGAACTTCAAATCATCAAAATTGCATGTATACTTTTCAAGTTATTGACAAATAGCTGTTTCAAAAGTGGACACTTAGTGCAATTTTCACAGTTCCTGGGGGAGGTAAGTATTTGTTAGTTTTACCAGGTAAGTAAGACACTTACAGGGTTCAGTTCTTGGTCCAAGGTAGCCCACCGTTGGGGGTTCAGAGCAACCCCAAAGTCACCACACCAGCAGCTCAGGGCCGGTCAGGTGCAGAGCTCAAAGTGGTGCCCAAAACACATAGGCTAGAATGGAGAGAAGGGGGTGCCCCGGTTCCGGTCTGCTGGCAGGTAAGTACCCGCGTCTTCGGAGGGCAGACCAGGGGGTTTTGTAGGGCACCGGGGGGGACACAAGCCCACACAGAAATTTCACCCTCAGCAGCGCGGGGGCGGCCGGGTGCAGTGTAGAAACAAGCGTCGGGTTTGTAATGGAAGTCAATGGGAGATCTAGGGATCTCTTCAGCGCTGCAGGCAGGCAAGGGGGGGGTTCCTCGGGGAAACCTCCACTTGGGCAAGGGAGAGGGACTCCTGGGGGTCACTCCTCCAGTGAAAGTCCGGTCCTTCAGGTCCTGGGGGCTGCGGGTGCAGGGTCTCTCCCAGGTGTCGGGACTTTGGTTTCAAAGAGTCGCGGTCAGGGGAAGCCTCGGGATTCCCTCTGCAGGCGGCGCTGTGGGGGCTCAGGGGGGACAGGTTTTTGTACTCACAGTCTTAGAGTAGTCCTGGGGTCCCTCCTGAGGTGTTGGATCGCCACCAGCCGAGTCGGGGTCGCCGGGTGCAGTGTTGCAAGTCTCACGCCTTTTGCGGGGAGCTTGCAGGGTTCTTTAAAGCTGCTGGAAACAAAGTTGCAGCCTTTCTTGGAGCAGGTCCGCTGTCCTCGGGAGTTTCTTGTCTTTTCGAAGCAGGGGCAGTCCTCAGAGGATGTCGAGGTCGCTGGTCCCTTTGGAAGGCGTCGCTGGAGCAGGATCTTTGGAAGGCAGGAGACAGGCCGGTGAGTTTCTGGGGCCAAGGCAGTAGTCGTCTTCTGATCTTCCTCTGCAGGGGTTTTCAGCTAGGCAGTCCTTCTTCTTGTAGTTGCAGGAATCTAATTTTCTAGGGTTCAGGGTAGCCCTTAAATACTAAATTTAAGGGCGTGTTTAGGTCTGGGGGGTTAGTAGCCAATGGCTACTAGCCCTGAGGGTGGGTACACCCTCTTTGTGCCTCCTCCCAAGGGGAGGGGGTCACAATCCTAACCCTATTGGGGGAATCCTCCATCTGCAAGATGGAGGATTTCTAAAAGTTAGAGTCACTTCAGCTCAGGACACCTTAGGGGCTGTCCTGACTGGCCAGTGACTCCTCCTTGTTGCTTTCTTTGTTCCCTCCAGCCTTGCCGCCAAAAGTGGGGGCCGTGGCCGGAGGGGGCGGGCAACTCCACTAAGCTGGAGTGCCCTGCTGGGCTGTGACAAAGGGGTGAGCCTTTGAGGCTCACCGCCAGGTGTTACAGCTCCTGCCTGGGGGAGGTGTTAGCATCTCCACCCAGTGCAGGCTTTGTTACTGGCCTCAGAGTGACAAAGGCACTCTCCCCATGGGGCCAGCAACATGTCTCTGGTGTGGCAGGCTGCTGGAACTAGTCAGCCTACACAGACAGTCGGTTAAGTTTCAGGGGGCACCTCTAAGGTGCCCTCTGTGGTGTATTTTACAATAAAATGTACACTGGCATCAGTGTGCATTTATTGTGCTGAGAAGTTTGATACCAAACTTCCCAGTTTTCAGTGTAGCCATTATGGTGCTGTGGAGTTCGTGTTTGACAGACTCCCAGACCATATACTCTTATGGCTACCCTGCACTTACAATGTCTAAGGTTTTGTTTAGACACTGTAGGGGTACCATGCTCATGCACTGGTACCCTCACCTATGGTATAGTGCACCCTGCCTTAGGGCTGTAAGGCCTGCTAGAGGGGTGTCTTACCTATACTGCATAGGCAGTGAGAGGCTGGCATGGCACCCTGAGGGGAGTGCCATGTCGACTTACTCGTTTTGTCCTCACTAGCACACACAAGCTGGCAAGCAGTGTGTCTGTGCTGAGTGAGAGGTCTCCAGGGTGGCATAAGACATGCTGCATCCCTTAGAGACCTTCCTTGGCATCAGGGCCCTTGGTACTAGAAGTACCAGTTACAAGGGACTTATCTGGATGCCAGGGTCTGCCAATTGTGGATACAAAAGTACAGGTTAGGGAAAGAACACTGGTGCTGGGGCCTGGTTAGCAGGCCTCAGCACACTTTCAATTGTAAACATAGCATCAGCAAAGGCAAAAAGTCAGGGGGCAACCATGCCAAGGAGGCATTTCCTTACAGAGGCCAAGAAATTAGCCAAAAAAGAGTGAAAATTTCGTTTTTTTCAAAAAAATTGGGAAAATGGGCTGCAGAAGAAGGCTTGTGGTTTTTTCCCTGAAAAGGGAATCAACAAAGGGTTTGCGGTGATAAAATCACCAGCTTCCCAACTTTCAGGAACAGGCAGCCTTGAATCAGAAAACCCAATTTTTCAACACAATTTTGGCATTTTACTGGGACATACCCCATTTTTACGATTTTTTGTGCTTTCAGCCTCCTTCCAGTCAGTGACAGAAATGGGCATGAAACCAACGCTGGATCCCAGAAACCGCAACATTTTTGAAAAGTAGACAAAAATCTGAATTCAGCAAGGGGTCATTTGTGTAGATCCTACAAGGGTTTCCTACAGAAAATAACGGAAAAAGAAAAATATTGAAATTGAGGTGAAAAAAACATCAATTTTTCTCTTCGTTTTACTCTAACTTTTTCCAGCAATGTCAGATTTTCGAAAGCAATATACCGTTACGTCTGCTGGACTCTTCTGGTTGCGGGGATATATAGGGCTTATAGGTTCATCAAGAACTCTAGCTTACCCAGAGCCAATAAATGACCTGCACCCTGCAGTGGGTTTTCAATCTATGCCGGGTATACAGCAATTCATTTGCTGAAATATAAAGAGTAAAAAATAGCTATCAAGAAAACCTTTGTATTTCCAAAATGGGCACAAGATAAGGTGTTTAGAAGCAGTGGTTATTTGCACATCTCTGAATTCCGGGGTGCCCATACTAGCATGTGAATTACAGGGCATTTCTCAAATAGACGTGTTTTTTACACACTGTCTTACATTTGGAAGGAAAAAATGTAGAGAAAGACAAGGGGCAATAACACTTGTTTTGCTATTCTATGTTCCCCCAAGTCTCCCGATAAAAATGATACCTCACTTGTGTGGGTAGACCTAGCGCCCGCGACAGGATATGCCCCAAAACACAACGTGGACACATCACAGGAAACAGAGGTGTTTTTTGCAAAGTGCCTACCTGTAGATTTTGGCCTGTAGCTCAGCCGCCACCTAGGGAAACCTACCAAACCTGTGCATTTCTGAAAACTAGAGACCTAGGGGAATCCAAGATGGGGTGACTTGTGTGGCTCGGACCAGGTTCTGTTACCCAGAATCCTTTGCAAACCTCCAAATGTGGCTAAAAAAACACATGTTCCTCACATTTCTGTGGCAGAAAGTTCTGGAATCTGAGAGGAGCCACGAATTTCCTTCCACCCAGCGTTCCCCCACGTCTCCCGATAAAAATGATACCTCACTTGTGTGGGTAGGCCTAGTGCCCGCGACAGGAAACGCCCCAAAGCGCAACGTGGACACATCACATTTTTTCATTGAAAACAGTGCCTACCTGTAAATTTTGGCCTCTAGCTCAGCCGGCACCTATGTTAACCTACCAAACCTGTGCATTTCTGAAAACTAGAGACCTAGGGGAATCCAAGATGGGGTGACTTGTGTGGCTCGGACCAGGTTATGTTACCCAGAATCCTTTGCAAACCTCAAATTCTGTCTAAAAAAACACATTCTCCACACATTTCGGTGACAGAAAGTTCTGGAATCTGAGTGGAGCCACAAATTTCCTTCCACCCAGCGTTCCCCCAAGTCTCCCGATAAAAATGATACCTCACTTGTGTGGGTGGGCCAGGTGCCTGCAACAGAATAAGGCCCAAAACTTGTAGAGATAGAGGGGATAGCACAGCAAGTTTATAAGGACATATTCTTTTATACATCTTTAGACTGACTCTGCTTTGGTGACCCACATAAGTGAGGTGTCATTTTACTTGGGAGGCTGAGGGGAACACTGGGGAGTAGGAATTTTGTGCTGGAGTGGTGATCCTACGAAGAAAAGTCAGGAAAATATGCTTTTTTTAAGCACATTGAGGTTTACAGAGGAGTCTGGGTAAGAAAATGTTGGGGGAACCACGCAAGCCACACCTCCCTGGACTCCTTGGGGTGTCTAGTTTTATAAAATGTCTGGGTTTGGTAGGTTTCCCTAGATGAAGGCCGCACACAGGACCAAAAACATAGGTGCCCTCTCCCCCCCAAACACAGGTAGTTTTGTAATATATCGTTTTGATGTGCCCACATACGTCCGTGATGTGCTAAACACTAAAATTTTGAAAAGAAACACAGTTAGGTTATGTGAAAAAGACCCCTCACCCACCAACCAAGTTGGTGGCATGCTTCATCATCGGGGTCCCACCTGAGGCACCTAGCGTGTCACAGGTGTGCTGCGACGCCTGATTACAGCGGAGCAGGTTTTGTCATTTTTACCACACATACTGGTTGGATTTGGCACGAGGGTGAGTGATGGTTCAGTGGATCAAATTTTACTAACGGGAGCTTTCACAAAAATGAAATGCACTGTTAGTAACTGAAAGGCAAAAAACTGAACCAATGACTCACAGCTCGTGAGCTGTAAAGCCGCGACAAGGCACCAACCGCTTTACAGTCCATTCACACAACTTTCATACATGACACACACAAGGCCATTCACACCGCCAGCCACGGGCCCAGCACATTACAACACTCACATCGACAGACAGCGCCACTCAAGGGCCCATCACTTACATACGCCCACGTGCCTGATACAACAATCACACCAGCTGATGGGAGTGTGTGGACTGGTGTTTGGCTGGCAGTGTGTTGCAGTAGCCAACAGCAAGTCAATATGTACACTCTCAGCCAAGCCCCACTCCACCCACAATGGCATCATTTTTTTTTTTTTTAACAGAGGAACCCCTAACTAAGTAGAAAGAATTACAAAACTACAAACACAAAAGCTCTAACTAAGAACATGACAGAAATGCTAACCATGAAACTAAACACATGAAAATACACAACAGACATGAGTTTACACTCATGGTTGTTCCCAGAAATTCTTCTGGGTGTGGTAATTCTTAAAACAAGCACCGACACACAGCCCAGGCTTGGAAGGACAATCCGGGCAGTACATTCGAGACTCCCTCCGGATACCTCTTCGAAAACACACTACATTTCTTAGCTGGAAAGTCTTTTTTGGGTGTGGGAGGAATGTGCTCAGCAAAGTGGCGATCTTTCAATCTAGCCACATCCTCCACCACTGCTTCTCTAGGAACTCTGGCCTGTTCCACCACAATAAGGCTCTCTATCACTGACTCCTGAAATTTCACAAAAGTCATCTTTGACTCTGGAGACCTATCCCTAAACACAATAAAAGCATTGAAGGTTGCTAAGTGGAAGAGGTGAAGTGCTAACTTCTTATACCAAAAGTAAGACTTACGAATAGCAGTATAAGGTTCCAACCTCTGGTCAACTCTATCTACACCTCCCATGTGCTTATTATAATCTAAAATGCACACAGGTTTGCGCACTTCAGCAACCTGGCCCCAAACAGTCACAGGGGAAGTACTCTCATCTTGGATGGTACTTAGCATGTAGACATCCCTCTTATCTGAAAATTTCAAAGCTAGCAGCTCCTCGTTCCGCAAGGCACAGCACTGTCCTCTCAAGTTTTTTACAGACAAGCTCCCTTGGATAGCCTTTCCGGTTAGAACGGATTGTGCCACAAGCAACTGTGTCCACTCTAAACAATTCCTTGAACAATTGCACACCAGTGTAGAAGTTATCTACATACAAATGGTGACCTTTGTTGAACAGTCGTCTACCAAGATCCCACACAATTTTCTCAGTAACTCCAAAAGTGGGAGGATAACCAGGGGGGTCAATATTGGAATCCCTACCAGTGTACACACGGAAACTATACACATCCTGTCCTACTTTCAGACAGCATATACAATTTAATTCCATATCGTGCCCTTTTGCTAGGAATGTACTGCCTAAAAACCAAACGATCCTTGAAGAGGACCAAAGACTCGTCCACACTTAACTCTTTGCCTGGAACATAGACCTCCGAAAACCGATCTACAAAATGATCAAGGACAGGCCTAATCTTAAAAAGACGGTCAGAATCTGGGTGATCTCGTGGCAAGGCTAATGCATTGTCAACAAAATGCAGCATCCTAAGAAGAAGCAAATTCCGATTACGACTCATGGTCGCTGGAAATATAGCTGTTGCCATCAAGGGACTAGTAGACCAATAAGAAGCCAGTGAAGGCTTCCTTATCAACCCCATCAAAAAAGTCAAACCCCAAAACTTTTTTAACTCCTCCAAATTAGTGGGAATCCACTGGGCAGCTCTAGAGTGTGGCCTAAGTCTAGCAGCGTTGTCCCTCAAATGCTGCTCCGCATACAAATTAGTCTGCTCAACAATCTCTTCCAAAAACACATCATCCATGAATAACTCAAAGAAATTGATAGGCATAAAGTTCTCTGTATTGGCGTTACACCCCGGGAGACCAGTAAAGGCAGGCAACTCTGGCTGCTGCATGTTTGGGGCAACCCAGACATCAGGTCTTATAACGGGAAACCTTTCAGCCCCAGGTTGCTGCACTATTGGCACATCAATGTCCTCCTCTACAACAGGCCCTTCATCTGCACTGAGTGTGGCTTCATCATCAGAAGATTCCCCTCCAAGAGAAACATCACTGCCAGAATCTCTGACTTCCTCCTCTGCCTCAGATGCAGAGTCTGTCTCATAGTCATGATCAGACTGTGACTCAAAAAGCATACCAACCACCTGCTTGAGCGGTCATCCTGCGGCTAGCCATGATATCTCCTGCTAAAATTAACTGGACAAATTCACCACCAACAACCAGCACTGTGTAAGACAAGTGACAAAGTGTAGCTTTGTTAGTAAGAGTTGTAAACTCAAAAACTATACCGCTCACTTGCCTGAAAAAGCTTGATTCACCAGCAACTACACAGCAATCACCAATGATATCCCACTAAAAATAAAGAAAGGCAAATTAGAAATAAGACAAAACAAATATCATTGTGCACAAACCTAAGGACAATTTCACACACAATCCTGCATTTAGTACACCCCCTACAAACATGTCATTCATGCATGGCAACAATACTCCTTTGGAGTAAATTGTTTTTACTTACCTAAAACATGCAACTGTGCAAACTGCAGGTCAACCACCGCCAAAACCGCAAGGAGCCACAGCAAATAAAGCAAAAGTTTTGAACTAGAACAAAAAGGAGGAAAACATTTTTTATCACAAATGCAAAGACTTCTTCAGTTGACAAACACCCCACCATCAAACATTTAGAAATTGGTGCCTAAGTGGATTCTGCCATGGGGCAGATGGGCCTACTAATAAAATAGACCCGTCTACCCCAAGGAAGCCAGAAAATACCTTTAGTAGTGTGTCCCCATGGAGAGCGACCCTTGCCAAAGGGGACAGCCCTAAAAAAAAAAAGCAACAAAAAAAAAAAAACCACACACACTATCCCTGGTGCCTAAGTGGCTTCTGCCCCCCTTGGGGGCAGGTGGGCCTAAGAAAATAGGCCCATCTGCCCCCAGGGGGTGTAGAAATGGGCAACAGGTCAATGCCCCCCTTGGGGGGGCGCCGTGTGACCAAGGGGACGCCCCCCACAAAAATAAACAAATAAAAAAAAAACCCTGGCGTTCTAGTAGTTTCTGCCCCCCTTGGGGGCAGACCAGCCTAAAAATTATAGGCTGATCTGTCTCCAAGGGGTGCAGAAATGGCCTGGGTACATGTGCCCCCAAAGTGGGGGGCGACCCTTGCCCAAGGCCCCACCCATCCACTAACACACACACACACACACTATCCCTGGTGTCTAAGTGGCTTCTGCCCCCCTTGGGGGCAGGTGGGCCTAAGAAAATAGGCCCATCTGCCCCCAAGGGGTGTAGAAATGGGCAACAGGTCAATGCCCCCCTTGGGGGGGCGCCCTGTGACCAAGGGGACGCCCCCCCACAAAAAAAAACAAATAAAAAAAAAACCCTGGCGTTCTAGTAGTTTCTGCCCCCCTTGGGGGCAGACCATCCTAAAAATAATAGGCTGATCTGCCCTCAAGGGGGGCAGAAATGGCCCTAAAAGACATGCCCCCCAAAGGGGAGCGACCTTTGCCCAAGGGGGCGCCCCCCCATCCACTACACACACAATCCCTGGTGCCTAAGTGGCTTCTGCCCCCCTTGGGGGCAGATGGACCTAAAAAAAATAGGCCGATTTGCCCCCAAGGGGGGCAGGAAAGGCCAACAGTTCTCTGCCCCCTTGGGGGGGGCGCCCCTTGCCCAAGGGGGCACCCCCCCCACATAAATACACATAAAAATAAAAAACCCTGGTGATCTAGTGTTTTCTGCCCCCGTTGGGGGCAGATCTGGCTAAAAAGTAGCCAATCTGCCCTCAAGGGGGGCAGAAATGGCCCGAAAAGACATGCCCCCCAAAGGGGAGCGACCCTTGCCCAAGGGGGCGCCCCCCCATCCACTACACACACAATCCCTGGTGCCTAAGTGGCATCTGCCCCCAAGGGGGGCAGAAAAGGCCAACAGTTCTCTGCCCCCTTGGGGGGGGGGGCGCCCCTTGCCCAAGGGGGCACCCACAACACATAAATGCAAAAAAAAATAATAATCCCTGGTGATCTAGTGTTTTCTGCCCCCCTTGGGGGCAGATCTGGCTGAAAAGTAGCCAATCTGCCCCCAAGGGGGGCAGAAATGGCCATAGTAATTGCCCCCCTAAAGGGGAGCGACCCTTGCCCAAGGGGCCGCTCCCCGCGTGCCAAAAACCGTAAAAAACAATGAAGAAAACAAATCCCTGGTGTCTAGTGGGCATTCCTGCTGCCCGATCGCAATGCGATCGGGCAGCAGGAATGCTCAAAGAGACACCGGGGAAAAGGAAAAGCCTTTCCTTTTCCCCGGTGCCTCTTTAGCCCCAACCCCCCACCCACCGGGAAGAGGAACTCACCTCTTCTCTCGTCGCCGCACAGGAAGCAAATGGCTTCCTGTGCGGCGAGGAACCTATAATGAAGTCAGCGCGCGATCGCGCGCTGACGTCATTATGGGGGGGGTGGGTGGGTCGGGGGTGGAAGGGGAAGGGCTTCCGCTTCCATCCCCGACTTTGGGGGGTGGGAGGGAAGCACACAGAGGGAGCGAGAGCGCTCCCTCTGGGCTGTGTGCCGAGGACGTAGTGGTTACGTCCTCGGCACAGCAGCACTGTGCCGCGGGACGTAACCACTACGTCCGCGGCACAGAAGGGGTTAAATCAAAGTTCTATTCTTGAGTCTTGTGGTTCTAAAATAAATTAAGAAAATATATTTTTCTATATAAAAACTATTGGCCTGGAGTTAAGTCTGAGCGTGTTCCTCATTTATTGCCTGTGTGTGTACAGCAAATGCTTAACACTACCCTCTGAAAAGCCTACTGCTCGACCACACTACCACAAAATAGAGCATTAGAATTATCTAATTTTTCCACTATCAACCTCTAACCCTTGGACTCTGTGCACACACACTCTCACTTTGAGATAGTATATACAGAGCCAACTTCCTACACATATGGTGCAAATAAGCACAAGTACACCCTTTCTCATTATCACCGGAGCAGATACTTCCTTATTTTCTCCATTTAGCGAGAACTGACGTGACTTAAGCTTCAATTAAAGTTCACTTGGATACAATATTCTGTTAGACGATCAGGGAGCTTATTGTCCTTGTGGTAGTCGAGAATAGTCACAGTTCCTCAGAGGGCTTTCAAACTTTACCGCCAGCCAGACCACTTCCGCCTTCCTGGCATAGTTTTGTTCCAGTTAATGAAACTTCCATTCAAACTTATACACAGGGCGGACTGAAATTCCTATCATGGAAGGTCCCATTTCATCTTGCCCTTTCCTCAGCCAGAAAAGTTAGCAAAATCCAAGCCTTCACTATGCAGGATCCTTTCTTGCAGTTTAAGGAAGGTAGGGTAATTCTACAAAAAAATTCCACATTAATCAACCTGTAGTCCTAAAGTCGTACTTTCTAAATCCTTCCACACCAGCAGAAAATTTCCTTAGATCTCAATAGAGGTCACTTATTTTATCCAGATAAAATAAACAACTTTAGAAAATAACATCAAATGTTTGTGGCGTTCATCAACAGTAGAGAAGGTCAAGCAGCAGGGAAGCCTCTGCACAGACCGACTCATGTCCATTGAACAAGAGCCATAGCAGTATCCAGTGCGCTATTTGCTAGTGTATAAGTGTGTTGATTATTATAAGTGACGAGATTTAATGTTTTTTCATACTTGACCCATAATCATAACTAGCTTTTAGCTGTTATTTTCCCCTCAGTCACTGTTATGCAATTTGATATGCACATCTAACTGGCAATATTTTTTTATATATTTCTTAACCATAGCTGTACTTTACAGTTTGGTTTTAAGTGAATTTCAGAAGCTTTTTTTTCTTTTAAGAAATACAGTAATATATTATAACAAGTTATAACTAGAATGTCATTCAGCTCCCTCTTGACAGTTGCCTGCAACCTACTTCAGGCACCAAATTCCTGCTGTGCACTGCCTTTGACTGTGCACACAACCACCCTTTGATGGCCAGTCCTTGCTGTGCTGGCTCTTAGGATGTTTACAGTGGGGGCAGGGCATTCCTTGCTGTACAAAGACAGCCTTTGACCACGCTTAGCGGGATATAATAATTTATTATTATTCTATTACCCACTAAATGGCTGTGGATGAAAATAAATTGTCTGCAGACAATGAGTAGTATATTTCAAAGGTTGTTTTCACACTATCCGCTTGCTCTTAAACGAATCTTGTTCAGTTTTTAGTCACTTTTAGATTTATTTTACAATTTTAATTTTTTTATTTAATTTTTTGTTTTTTCAAAAAGAGGAAAGCAGCATATACAGAAGGGGGAGAAATAGAGCAAAAATAATTAAAACACAAATTTACAATAATGAAATCCCTCCCCAGGCCTTAAAAGGATAAAAACAGTACCTTAGATACGTTGAATACTTATTTTCCTTTGTCCGCTCAGTTCCAATACGTGGCATTCAAACATCCATATTTCGCTTATTTCTTCATGTTATTTATTGAAGCTCCAAAGTACAGGATATAAGTGAAAAGCCAAGAAGACTGCATCCAACTCCTTTGTTTCAAATGCCCACATACTACATTCCAATCACTGTTCTGAAGCAGGGATTTATTATTTCACCACAGGCTCTTTTTTGATGTGCTTGAAGGTTACATGAAGGTTCTGCCAGTTAAAACCCCATAATGCTCTAAAATGTGTCAAATGTCTGTGGCTTTTCCCTTGGTGTTGGTCATTCCAGATTCATGTAGCTTGAGGGGATAGTGTGTTAAGTTTCAGTTAACTAAGAATACATCCTCTAAAGTGCAGTGTAAGCCCAGTTTTAAACCACAATTGTTTGGGAAAAATACATTTTTAAAATATTTCAAATGGAGGATGCTCATTTTAAATTAATCTACGGGCTTACGGTACACCAGACGATGTGTGTAGTCCTTAAAATTATGCACAGTCTCTTCAAACTACAGCATGAGTCCCAAAGATTGGGTCAACAGGTTTCATTGTTGCGGACTCTGTACAGAGCTCATAAACTTAGGAACGTTGTTGCAGATATCTTTTCCTGTTTGCACATTTTTTGTTTTCCTCATGTAAATCTGAATTGGTCAGGATGCCACCCTTTGCTTGTGAATATTCTTTTCACATTTGTTTCAAGGGTGCATAAGACCTGTATCTTGTAATAGTAGAGCTGCAAGAGAAATATTTGTTCTGTGGACAGCAAGTTTGATCCTTCAGGTCTGTGGACTCTGCTTTATTTGTGGACCCGAAAATGACAATGTGAGAAAAGGATTCCCTTATCCCGTGGGGGAAAGGACAGCCTTTACTTTTAAATTTTCTGTTTGATTTCCGCACACGAACAATCCACGTACATGGGAACCAAAGCACCAAGTATCTCTAAGGCTCTGAAGCTCACCGAACAAATCTTTTTAAGAGTAATTTCTCAAACTTCTGAGTGGATACCCCCTAGCAAAGGCAACCTTGATTAAAGTTCTAGTTTCATGACAGTGTTGGTGTAGTTCTGTTTTGAGATTATGTATACAGCCCACATTAGCTTCAAGTATGTTGTGCAAAGCTTTCTGCAGGAAGTCCTATTTTTTTCCAGTACATAAGAGATGCTTAGAGCGGCCTTGGGCTATGCCATGGTTATGATTGGATGTCTTTGTTGACTCTGTAGTCTGCTCTTATTCAAAGGCCTTCCTCCTTATTTGTGTGCTTGCTCCACCCAGGATAATTCTGGTCTCTGTTATGGTTGGATGAATTGTCCTGCTTATTTAGGAGACTTAGTCAATTTTAAGCACTCCTTGGGAGTGCATGTATTTGCTTACCCTCACCTTCTTGTTCATCCCAATCGCTCTGTTTTCACTCTTGATCTGCCCATTCCACCCCAGTGTTTTTTTTTATTACTTTCAAGCTGTTGGCAATTGAAAAGTTCTGCTGGGCCACTTCTTTCCTTTTTAAGCTTAGTGCATGCTTTCACTATTTCCCTATATAATACCCTTAAAATGTAGTGTAATATAGTCCACCAGCACTGCCAGACATTGACCCTATTTTTCTCCTTTGAAGCATAATTTAGAAAACATTGCTGCATAATTGTGTTCTCCATTTCCACATAAGCCTCACACTTGACAGTGGTAATGCCTTGCTAGTAGTGTGGCACTTATAGTGTAATCCTGAGATTGTGACTTATTATGAAGTGACTGACAGCAAGATGACATTGCTTGACTCGGCTACTTGGTTTGGGAAAACAGATGATGTTGCTCTGCCAAACAATTAATGAATTAAATGGGCAGTTGGTTATGTTTTCTTCAGTGGCGCACCAATTTTTTCTAATGCTGTTAACACCTTCAAATCAATTTCTAATCACTATAAAAGTTGTTTTCAGATTGAGTTGGCAGAAAATATCAAACACTTTTTAGCTGGAGACGCTAAAAATGTAATCTAATAATTTTTCATACTGTATTTTTCCCTAGCAGTGTAGAATTGTCACAAGGGTGTGTTGCTTATCCCTCAAAACTACTTCTTTCTTGGTTTTCAGCATCGACCTAGTAGCATTGCTTCACACTCCAGCGACCAACGATGGAGAATTGGGTACCTGTGACTCTTCACAGAGCTTTGGCCAAGCCCTTGTATTCACAAATTCTCAGCACAACTCTCAGATGTCCGGAGTTGGAACCACCAATGCTGTTAACTCGTACTCTGCTCAAAGCCTGGTATGCTTACAACGTTTTAACCTCTATTACTCAATGCTGAACTATATACAGACCTTTGCTTGATATTGTTTGTGTACTGGTAACTCAACAGTTCTTACATAAATTGAGAAACTACAACCTTGCTCCCTTAGTCATTCTGATTTGTTTCCCAAGAGGCATGGTTTTTAAATTCTCCAGCGACCTTGAATTTTACAACTATAGTTTTTTTTAATGCATTCCCATATGGTCTTGGTTTTCCGAGCTATTAATCCTCTATTCAGAGCATGCTCTAAAGATGAGAAACTGTAACTTAAATGTCACCCTGTTAAGTAAAGCGCTCACAATACTGAAAAGCGTCCCTGAGCCTCAGTACCTTAAATAAGCTGAATACTTATTTTCCGTAGTCTGCTCGTCGCCATATGAGGAAGTCAAACATTCTTACTTAATTTATTCCTTCACATTATTTGTTGAAGCTCCAAAGTACAGGATACAGTGAAAAGCCCAGGAGACAGCATCCAACTGGTTTGATTCAAATGCCTACACACTACGTTTCAAAGTAGAATATACAGACAACCAATGAATGTCTAACTCATAGTATTACATCACTATTACCTACCTAAGGCATTGTATGTACATTAATGCTAGAATCCATACAAACCAAAATAGCACAAAATCACTTTTCTGAAGCACAGACTTTTTTTTTCACAATAGACTTTTCTTTTTGAAGTGGTTGAAGGTTAGATGAAGGGTACTGCCAGTAAAAAAAAATAAAAAAAAATAATATAAAGGCAATATTCAGACTGATCACCCTTGAACAAACAGAATACATAATATTAGAGTGCAAGTCCGGATCCCCAGGTGACCCATGCCCTCCTGAAGTATTAAGGAAAGCTACCCAGATAAACAATGTGTATATTAATAAGCAGTGTACACCTCTTTAGAGGTGGCAGAGTTTCTGGAGTTCTGGCAGAAATGAGACCCCTTTTAAAAGAAGTCTTCAACCAATTCAGAAAGCCTTAATAGTGTTACACTTACTTTCCTGCTTTCTGCCTGTTAAAAATGTTACGCAAGCTTTTCAACTGCCAACTCTCCAATTATCTTGAACAGAGCAAGCTGCTTCTTTACGCTCAATCAGGCTTTAGACCGTGGCATACAGCTGAGTCAGTACTATTTGAAGTGTCAGTGTAAGGAAATGCCTCCTTGGCATGGTTACCCCCAGACTTTTTGCCTTTGCTGATGCTATGTTTTGAATTGAAAGTGTGCTGAGGCCTGCTAACCAGGCCCCAGCACCAGTGTTCTTTCCTTAACCTGTACCTTTGTATCCACAATTGGCACACCCTGGCATCCAGGTAAGTCCCTTGTAACTGGTACCCCTGGTACCAAGGGCCCTGATGCCAGGGAAGGTCTAAGGGCTGCAGCATGTCTTATGCCACCCTGGGGACCCCTCACTCAGCACAGACACACTGCTTGCCAGCTTGTGTGTGCTGGTGAGAACAAAATGAGTAAGTCGACATGGCACTACCCTCAGGGTGCCATGCCAGCTTCTCACTGCCTATGCAAGTATAGATAAGTCACCCCTCTAGCAGGCCTTACAGCCCTAAGGCAGGGTGCACTATACCATAGATGAGGGCACCAGTGCATGAGCACTGTGCCCCTACAGTGTGTAAGCCAAAACCTTAGACATTGTAAGTGCAGGGTAGCCATAAGAGTATATGGTCTGGGAGTCTGTCAAACACGAACTCCACAGCACCATAATGGCTACACTGAAAACTAGGAAGTTTGGTATCAAACTTCTCAGCACAATAAATGCACACTGATGCCAGTGTACATTTTATTGTAAAATACACCCCAGAGGGCACCTTAGAGGTGCCCCCTGAAACTGTATCCGACTACCTGTGTAGGCTGACTGGTTCCAGCAGCCTGCCACCCCTAAGACATGTTGCTGGCCACATGGGGAGAGTGCCTTTGTCACTCTGTGGCCAGTAACAAAGCCTGCACTGGGTGGAGATGCTATCACCTCCCCCAGGCAGGAGCTGTAACACCTGGCGGTGAGCCTCAAAGGCTCACCCCCTTTGTTCCAGCACCACAGGACACTCCAGCTAGTGGAGTTGCCCGCCCCCTCTGGCCACGTCCCCACTTTTGTCGGCAAGGCCGGAGGAAATACTGAGAATAACAAGGAGTCGTCACTGGCCAGTCAGGACAGCCCCTAAGGTGTCCTGAGCTGAAGTGACTCTAACTTTTAGAAATTCTCCATCTTGCAGATGGAGGATTCCCTCAACAGGGATAGGAATGTGACCCCCTCCCCTTGGGAGGAGGCACAAAGAGGGTGTACCCACCCTCAGGGCTAGTAGCCATTGGCTACTAACCCCCCAGACCTAAATACGCCCTTAAATTTAGTATTTAAGGGCTCCCCTGAACCCAAGAATTTAGATTCCTGCAACTTACAGAAGAAGAGGACTGCTGAGCTGAAAAACCCCTGCAGAAGAAGAAAAAAGACACCAACTGCTTTGGCCCCAGTCGTACCGGCCTGTCTCCTGCATTCAAAAGGAACCTGCTCCAGCGACTCTTTCCCCAGGACCAGCGACCTCTGACTCCTCAGAGGACTGCCCTGCTTCAAGAAGACCAAGAAACTCCAGAGGACAGCGGCCCTGTTCCACAAAGACTGCAACTTTGTTTCAGAGGAGCAGATTTAAAGACCCCTGCAATCCCCGCAAGAAGCGTGAGACTTGCAACACTGCACCCGTCGACCCAGACTCGACTGGTGAAGAAACAACGCTACTGGGAGGACCCCCAGGCGACTCCAAGACTGTGAGTAACCCAAGTTGTCCCCCCTGAGCTCCCACAGCGACGCCTGCAGAGGGAATCCCGAACTACTGGAGCCATAAACATTGAATGGGTGGGGGAGGTAACTCCATATTTAAGCAATTTGGGTTTGGAGCAGAGAAACACCGTTTGTTTTTCATAAGAAAAGATTGTAACCATCTCAAAGCACATTCACAAATATCAAACTTACCCGGCCTTTGAAAAAAAAGGGGAGTGTAGGAAACTGTGTTGAAAGCCGCCAAAAAACATAACTGGATTAGGACAGCATTCTGTCCTTTGCCCAGTGAAACTTTGTCTCCGACTGTAGTAAGTTGGCTCTGTATGTGCTATTTCAAAGTAAGGAATAGCATGCACAGAGTCCAAGGGTTCCCCTTAGAGGTAAGATAGTGGCAAAAAGAGATAATACTAATGCTCTATTTTGTGGTAATATGGTCGAGCAGTAGGCTTATCAAAGGAGTAGTGTTAAGCATTTGTTTTACATACACACAGGCAATAAATGAGGAACACACAATCAGAGACAAATCCAGTCAATAGGTTTTTGTATAGAAAAATATATTTTCTTAGTTTATTTTAAGAACCACAGGTTCAAATTCTACATGTAATATCTCATTTGAAAGGTATTGCAGGTAAGTACTTTAGGAACTTTGAATAATTACAGTAGCATATATACTTTTCACATAAAACACAAATAGCGGTTTTAAAAGTGGACACTTAGTGCAATTTTCACAGTTCCTGGGGGAGGTAAAGTATTGTTAGATTTTGCAGGTAAGTTCACCACCTACGGGGTTAAGATTGGGGTCCAAGGTAGCCCACCGTTGGGGGTTCAGAGCAACCCCAAAGTTACCACACCAGCAGCTCCGGGCCGGTCAGGTGCAGAGGTCAAAGAGGTGCCCAAAACACATAGGCTTCAATGGAGAGAAGGGGGTGCCCCGGTTCCAGTCTGCCAACAGGTAAGTACCCGCGTCTTCGGAGGGCAGACCAGGGGGGTTTTGTAGGGCACCGGGGGGGACATAAGTCAGCACAAAAAGTACACCCTCAGCAGCGCGGGGGCGACCGGGTGCAGTGTGCAAACACGCGTCGGGTTCTCTGTAGGTTTCAATGGGAGACCAAGGGGTTCCTTCAGCCTTGCAGGCAGGCAAGGGGGGGGCTCCTCGGGGTAGCCACCACCTAGGCAATCCCCTTGTCAACCGTCAGCACCCTAAACTTGGTGATCAGTAATACACACCCGTAACGAACCCCTTCTCCTTCCCTGCGTAAAAACATTACAGTGAATTATAAGTGAGGGGGAAGTAGTCAGTTTGGACCCCGACTGTCAGCGTCGCCCCCCGAAAAAGATGGACTGCAGATAACACATGTTTATTTTAAATCTCTTTGGGTTAGTGTAAGGAAATGCCTCCTTGGCATGGTTACCCCCTGACTTTTTGCCTTTGCTGATGCTATGTTTTGAATTGAAAGTGTGCTGAGGCCTGCTAACCAGGCCCCAGCACCAGTGTTCTTTCCCTAACCTGTACTTTTGATTCCACAATTGGCACACCCTGGCACCCAGATAAGTCCCTTGTAACTGGTACCTCTGGTACCAAGGGCCCTGATGCCAGGGAAGGTCTCTAAGGGCTGCAGCATGTATTATGCCACCCTAGAGACCCCTCACTCAGCACAGACACACTGCTTACCAGCTTGTGTGTGCTAGTGAGAACAAAATGAGTAAGTCGACATGGCACTCCCCTCAGGGTGCCATGCCAGCCTCTCACTGCCTATGCAGTATAGGTAAGACACCCCTCTAGCAGGCCTTACAGCCCTAAGGCAGGGTGCACTATACCATAGGTGAGGGTACCAGTGCATGAGCACTGTGCCCCTACAGTGTCTAAGCAAAACCTTAGACATTGTAAGTGCAGGGTAGCCATAAGAGTATATGGTCTGGGAGTCTGTTTTACACGAACTCCACAGCACCATAATGGCTACACTGAAAACTGGGAAGTTTGGTATCAAACTTCTCAGCACAATAAATGCACACTGATGCCAGTGTACATTTTATTGTAAAATACACCCCAGAGGGCACCTTAGAGGTGCCCCCTGAAACTTAACCGACTATCTGTGTAGGCTGACTGGTTCCAGCAGCCTGCCACACTAGAGACATGTTGCTGGCCTCATGGGGAGAGTGCCTTTGTCACTCTGAGGCCAGTAACAAAGCCTGCACTGGGTGGAGATGCTAACACCTCCCCCAGGCAGGAGCTGTAACACCTGGCGGTGAGCCTCAAAGGCTCACCCCTTTGTCACAGCACCGCAGGACACTCCAGCTAGTGGAGTTGCCCGCCCCCTCCGGCCCCGGCCCCCACTTTTGGCGGCAAGGCCGGAGAAAATAATGAGAATAACAAGGAGGAGTCACTGGCCAGTCAGGACAGCCCCTAAGGTGTCCTGAGCTGAGGTGACTCTAACTTTTAGAAATCCTCCATCTTGCAGATGGAGGATTCCCCCAATAGGATTAGGGATGTGACCCCCTCCCCTTGGGAGGAGGCACAAAGAGGGTGTACTCACCCTCAGGGCTAGTAGCCATTGGCTACTAACCCCCCAGACCTAAACACGCCCTTAAATTTAGTATTTAAGGGCTTCCCTGAACCTAAAGATTTAGATTCCTGCAACTACAAGAAGGACTGCCTAGCTGAAAACCCCTGCAGAGGAAGACCAGAAGACAACCACTGCCTTGGCTCCAGAAACTCACCGGCCTGTCTCCTGCCTTCCAAAAGAACTCTGCTCCAGCGATGCCTTCCAAAGGGACCAGCGACCTCTGAATCCTCTGAGGACTGCCCTGCTTCGACGACGACAAGAAACTCCCGAGGACAGCGGACCTGCTCCAAAAAGACTGCAACTTTATCCAAAGGAGCAGCTTTAAAGACCCCTGCAATCTCCCCGCAAGAAGCGTGAGACTTGCAACACTGCACCCGGCGACCCCGACTCGGCTGGTGGAGGACCAACACCTCAGGGAGGACCCCCGGACTACTCTACGACTGTGAGTACCAAAACCTGTCCCCCCCTGAGCCCCCACAGCGCCGCCTGCAGAGGGAATCCCGAGGCTTCCCCTGACTGCAACTCTCTGAAACCTAGGTCCCGACGCCTGGAAAAGACCCTGCACCCGCAGCCCCCAGGACCTGAAGGACCGGACTTTCACTGCAGAAGTGACCCCCAGGAGTCCCTCTCCCTTGCCCAAGTGGAGGTTTCCCTGAGGAAGCCCCCCCTTGCCTGCCTGCAACGCTGAAGAGATCCCTTGATCTCTCATTGACTTCCATTGCGAACCCGATGCTTGTTCTAACACTGCATCCGGCCGCCCCCGCGCCGCTGAGGGTGAAATTTCTGTGTGGGCTTGTGTCCCCCCCCCGGTGCCCTACAAAACCCCCCTGGTCTGCCCTCCGAAGACGCGGGTACTTACCTGCAAGCAGACCGGAACCGGGGCACCCCCTTCTCTCCATTGAAGCCTATGCGTTTTGGGCACCACTTTGAACTCTGCACCTGACCGGCCCTGAGCTGCTGATGTGGTAACTTTGGGGTTGCTCTGAACCCCCAACGGTGGGCTACCTTGGACCAAGAACTGAAACCTGTAAGTGTCTTACTTACCTGGTAAAACTAACAAAAACTTACCTCCCCCAGGAACTGTGAAAATTGCACTGTGTCCACTTTTAAAATAGCTATTTGTGAATAACTTGAAAAGTATACATGCAATTGAAATGATTCAAAGTTCCTAATGTACTTACCTGCAATACCTTTCAAACTAGATATTACATGTTAAATTTGAACCTATGGTTCTTAAAATAAACTAAGAAAAGATATTTTTCTATAACAAAACCTATTGGCTGGATTTGTCTCTGAGTGTGTGTACCTCATTTATTGTCTGTGTATGTACAACAAATGCCTAACACTACTCCTTGGATAAGCCTACTGCTCGACCACACTACCACAAAATAGAGCATTAGTATTATCTCTTTTTACCACTATTTTACCTCTAAGGGGAACCCTTGGACTCTGTGCATGCTATTCCTTACTTTGAAATAGCACATACAGAGCCAACTTCCTACAACTACTCCTTGGATAAGCCTACTGCTCGACCACACTACCACAAAATAGAGCATTAGTATTCTCTTTTTGCCACTATCTTACCTCTAAGGGGAACCCTTGGACTCTGTGCATGCTATTCCCTACTTTGAAATAGCACATACAGAGCCAACTTCCCACAGTTAGTACTTAAGGTATGAAACAGGTGTGTAACACCATGTTGCTGCAAATCCTACTGACATAAAAGGACAGACCCATCCTGCATGTCTGTAAATTTGCCAAGCCATTTTAGATGAAAACCTGTGGATCTGTATCAATTGCAACTTGAAAATGAAGGCATGCCACTTCAAAGTAGCTTACATAATACAGATTGTCATGAATAGAAACATGGGTTGACCATCATAAAGACTTTATATTGAGCTTAAAAATCACGTCAGTTATTGGTTGTATCCTTTTTTAGTATGAAAAGATAATAGAGGAGAATTTTCAAGATGCTAACAGTATATGACTTGCTGTCTCTAGGCTTCCTTAAGACGTGGGCCTGTAACACGTTCAATTTCTAGCGAAGAGATGTATGAGAGAATAGATAATCTGAGTGGTGGTGGTTGTGGGCCTCAAGACTCCCAGATTAAGTGGCAAGGGAGAAAGTGTTCCTTTGAGGTGCGGAGAGGAGATATCCTGGCCTCCTTACCACTTTTCGCCCCACTGAATGGCCCGACTGGGGTGTATCTCCTAGTTAAGGGGAGTAGCCTACACTTATTGATTTGTTCAGCTGTAGAGGGAGTGGAGGGGTATAAGGGCTCTCTTCCCTGAGCCCTGATTGACCTTGGACTGGCACTGTGGACTCCTATGAAGAAGACCTTTGGACTGAAATGTAATCCGAAGAGGCTCTAATCAAGCGTCCTGGGGGCGAATCATCCTGGCCTACAAGTATTCCTCAGGGTAAGCAGAGCTCAGGCTGAAACAACTTCCACAAAAAAATATTGCAGCTGAACACGAGTAGGCATATAACAAGTAAAATTGACACCCTTTCTTCTGCGAATGTGCCCTTTTTGACACCAAGAAAATTCGGGATTTTGCCCATAATCAGTAACTTTTATCCTTTGAAACAGAAAAGTCCCTTGCATGGTGACAGACAAGCACCCCTCTCTGGTACAGATCTTTGTCATTAGATGAACACAGATAATGCGTGTGCGCCATGACACACTGGTCTTCCGGATTGTAGTCATGTTAGACTGGAACAGGCACCAAAGCGCTGCCCTCATAGTGGTGAAAGGTTGCGGCGTTTGCCAGGAGTTAAGCAGCATGAGCATGGTGGTGGCAGCATACTGTGTAGTGATGAGTAGGATTGAAAATACCTTTCACCTCAGTAGAATTAGGCCTACAGGCTTACTCATGTAAAGCTGCGCTGGTGTATACATCTCTCTCCCTTGGCCTACATCAAGTTAGTATGTAGCACTGTGCAGCACGTGTGTTGTATGTATGTGCTGGGGTGTGTTTGTTAATGAATGGTACAATACATGGAAGATTGGAAGATTCTGGGTTCTATTTTGGGAGACTCAGCTGACTAGAGGTACATATGTAGGTAGAGGAAGATCAACCCCCCTCTCCCCCAGCCAGATTTGTGGAATGCTGCATTAATGTGGAGTAGTGTGCCTTGTGAGGAAGAGGAGAGTGCTTGAGAGAACAAGACCCAGTGTGGGTGTCCAGGTGAGTCGATCCACGTAGTGAGATGTGGTGGAGTCAGCTGCCAGACCAATCTGATAGTTGCCCGTGTCCAGGTTCAAGTAGGGGTGTCGTAATCCCTCGGCAAAGTGAAGTTGGAGACAACGTAGGCCAGGTGGAACTTCTGTGAAAATTACTGCTGTGCCTATCAGGCCATTGCCAGAGTGTAGAGTAAGGTCGGTGACCACAATTAAACTACACATATTCCTCTTCACCATGTTTGGTGACCTTACACCAGTTACCCACTGTTGCACCTGGCCCTTTTTGCAGGGTCATCCCCCAGTCTTTTTGCCTCCTTACTCCTAATTTTTCTGACCAGTTTTTGTTGACTTTAGGACTCTGGGCACTTTACCAGTGCTAAAGTGCCTATGCTCTCTGTGTAAATTGTATTGTTCATTGGTTTATCCATGATTGGCATATTTGATTTACTGGTAAGTCCCTAGTAAAGTGCACTAGAGGTGCCCAGGGCCTGTAAATCAAATGCTACTAGCGGGCCTGCAGCAGTGGTTGTGCCACCCACATTAGTAGCCCTGTAAGTAACATGACTCAGACCTGCCAATGCAGTGTCTGTGTTTGCAGTTTTAAACTGCCAATTTGACTTGGCAAGTGTACCCACTTGCCAGGCCTAAACCTTCCCTTTTACCGCATGTTGGGCACCCCTAAGGTAGGCTTTAGGTAGCCCCAGGGGCAGGGTGTAGGGTATGTTTAAGGTAGGACATACACTAGTGTGTTTTATGTTCTAACAGTGATATACTGCCAAATTTGGTTTTCACTTTGCACAGCCTATCTCTCTCGTGGGTTAACCTGGGGGTTGCCTTTAAATATCCTTAAAGTGCAGATTCCCCTTTGAGAGCAGATACAAATTGTGAGTTTAGGGTCTCTAAACTCACAATTGGAAAAATACATTTTTTAATGAATTTGTTTTTTAAATTGTCTATTTGAAAATGCCTCTTTTAGAAAGTAGGCATTTTCTTGCTTATACCATTCTGTGACTGCCTGACTGGGTCAGTTTGACAGTTGGACTGTTTGCACCTCTCTCTAGACAGTGACACAAAGGGAGCTGGGGTGTAGCTTGCATATCCTGATGAGCCCTCTGAGCTAGAGGAGAGAGATGTGTGGACATTCACGCCGGAAAGAACTGTTCCTGCCCTCACACAATAGTCTCCAACCCCCTGGTGTGTGTCTGAGGCCTGGCCTGGATAAGGAAGGATCTGGCAAACATGTGAGACTTTGCTTTGAACTTCAAAGGCAGAAAGGGGTATAAGAGAAAGACCGAAAATCCCAGACTTTTTGAATTTTTCTGGAATTAAGAGGAACCTCTGCCCAGGAGAAGAGCTGGAGGAGGAGTGCTGTCCCTTTGCCGTGTTGCTTTGCTGTACTAGCCTGCAGTTGTTGCTTCTGCCTGACAAGAGTGCAAAGGGTGAACTTTGCTGTGTGTCCTGCTTGAGGAAGTTCTCCAAGGGCTTGGAGTAGAACTTGCCTCCTGTTGGAAGTCTCAGGGATATCAAGGATTTCAGTTTCCTCTTCCTACAGCACTGGGAACTGTTTTGTGCTGTTCAAGGAGAAAAACCACTACAACGCCGTCGATGCCGCTGGCCTGCACTGTGATCTAATGATGCCACACTGCTCTGCTTCACACCGCGGCCCTGGTCTCACCGATGCAGTCATCGGACAACTTCACCGAGCTGCTGCTCGCACCGTGACCTGTGGGCCCCGCACTCAGACATCACCTGCTCCCACTGCAGCCTCGCCATCCCCAACGATACTGCTCCTGCTGACACCAGCACCGCTGCCTGCTCTGTGGCCTGTGGCACTGTATGTTGGATTTTTATCGTTTTGGTCTTGTTTTACACAGATAAATATTGGCTATATTTCTAAAACTGGTTTGGTGTCCGTTTGTAGTGTTTTCACTTATTACTATGCTATGTGCACATTTTTTACGCATTGCTTCTGTGATAAGCCTGACTGCTCATGCCAAGCTACCAAGGGGGAGCAGGGATTATCTGAGTGGATATTTCCTTTATCCTGACTAGTGAGGGTCCCTACTTGGACAGGGTGCAAACCCACTGCCAACTAGAGATTCCATTTCTAACACCCATCCCTCACCAAACCATCTAAAAGATTGTCTCGAAATATCTAAAAAGTTACCTTCTAGGCTAGGATCCCATATGTTTGGTAGGTAGCCTTGTGTAAAACCATTCCACAGGTTCCCAAGTGTTAACTGCCTAAGTCTGATGACCCCGCATGTCAGTTAAAGTTGAAACACATGTTTGTCTAGCTCCTTTGTGGTGGTTAGAAAAGTTCACTTCTAAGATGTTAGTCAATAGGCTGATCTCCACCCACCATAAAAGGATGGCATTAGGCATATGGCTGCATTTTGATTAAGCCTTGCACAAGGTATCCATAAACAAGTGTTGCTTTATCATTTTGCCCCAGAATATTTTGTGATAACTTTCCCAAGTTATATTTAAATGAGAGGTCTGCAGTTCAATTACAAACCCCCATGTTTTAGGATTGATTAATAAAAAAATGTATTTTCTTTTTCCTTCCTAGTCGTCTGTTCTTGGTTCTGCATTTGGAGACATTGGGCCTTCAAAAATAACAAACTCCACTAGTTCGCCAATATTAGACCATTTAAAATCTCCTGGGCTGAGCCAGTTTACTGCACAGAGTCCTCAGCACAACAATAGCCTTTCAGTTGCCACTTCTTCCTGGGACATTAAACCCTACAGTGTACAATCATCTGTCCTCAGTCAGTTTGGTAAGTAACATTAAGTGTGCTTAAAAAAAATATTTAAGAAATGCTAGGTCTGTGAAAACTCCTCAAATGATAGTGATCATCAGAGATGTATATGCATAACTGAGCATTTTTCTACTGAATACTCTTGTTACAAATAAAAATAAGTGGTGGGTGCTTGTCTTGTATGCCATAAAATGTGTGAGAGGATTGACAATGAACTTGCTGTCAACATAATGCAATGACTTGGGTATTTCATAGACCTCCAAACTTGAGAAGTGTTTTGTGCAAATGCTTAATTTCCTTCACATGATCATGTAATATTTGAATAGCAATAAGTGTGGTGTTCTCAAACATTTCACAGAATTTAGTTTTTGCCAGTTTTGAGAAGCTTGATCTGTTGTCGTCTGGATTAGAGCAGTTGGTTGTTTCACTTCCTGGACTAACTGAACTTAGACCTACCAGAATATTGCCCGTTTTTTCTAATCTTTATCCTTCCTTTTTAAAAACACTCAATTAACCTTTAATACATATTTCTGAAAAAAAGCCAATGTGTAGCTTTTAGATGATTCCCTCTTTAAAAAAAATTAAAACATTTTTTTTTTTAGAAAAACAGCTATGCCAGATAGGCAACTCGTATAGAGGCAGCTAAGACTTTAGGGCTACAGAAAGCCCTTTTAGGTCAGGTAAATGTGGGCTTATCTTTCTGCATTCCACAGAGTCCCTGGACGTTTATTTCTGCTCATTTTCGTTATTGTGCGATGTTTTGCGTACTTCAGAATTGCCTTAAACTGTAAACTTCGTACTTGTATACCGTACTACTCACCCGTTAGGGTCTCAAGGCGCTGTAAGCATACCGCTGTGGAACCCCTCCTGGCTTTTCCCTGTGAGGTGCCCATTCCTGGGAAACCCCCAAGGTGAAGCCAGGCATCCCAGCGCTGTTGGGGCCGTTGTGGAGATTAAGCAAGCTATTGCCCAGAGTTACAGAGTGGGACTCATGAATTAGATTAGGCACCAATGCGAGAATAATCAAGTCTGAGGAAATTGAGCCCAAGACCCGTCGAGGTGGGAATTGAACCCTGGTCCCAGGCCAGATTTCTGCATCAGGGTGTGCCGCTCTAACCATTGAGCCACACTTCTCTACTCACTTTGAGTGCAGTGAAACAATTACGGGAAGTCTGTGAATAAACCTATTCTAGATTTCCTTCAGAATCTGCTTTTAGGGCTTTACAGTTGACAAAACTGTATGAGGCAGGTGAAGAGCAGTGTTTCTTAGGTCCTTTCTCAGCCCGGTCTACTGCAGTTGTGGAGCAGGAATCCACTGAAAACAGGCACGGGGGAAAGGAAAAACCCTTTCCTTTCTTCCCTTCCCATGTCTCTCTCCCTCTCCCCCCTGCCCCCTCCCAAAAAAAGGACTCACCTTTTGTCTCCTTTCTTCTTGACGCACTGGAAGCAAATGGCAATATTTGATATCGGCGTGCTGTAAACGCGCTGACGTCATTGGATTGCTGAGGGAGGGTGGCTTCCCCTTCCATCCACGACCAGTGGGTGTGGGTGGGGAGCCCATGGAGGTGCACATCCAAGGCACCTGGGAATCGCTGCCTTGGACGAGATCACCTCGTCCAAGGCACCGTACGAGTTAAAAACAACTGTTTCGCTCCTCCCTTTCAAAAATCCTTCAACACAACACATTTGAAACCACTCATGCCAGGTGTAAATGAGCCATTCACAGGAATCTTTATATCTGTAAACGCATCAATGCTGGGGACTCCTAATCTAATGAAAAAACACCAGCAAGAGGGTATCCTATCATGTTCTTAATTTTAGCACTGCCTGATAAGGAAAATTGAAAAACTGTTGTTTGGATCCAAATGCTGTCTTTTCGATTCAGTCCAGAGATTCAGAAAATGTTCTGGGTGAGGGACATCACAAATTTTAGGGAGTTGCTGACAAAGCAATTGTTGTATCCTATCAGCCTTTTATCTTTTTGATTTAATTATCAATTTTTTTGTTTTCTTTTGAGTGGGTTACCTCAGCCATGGTCTTTCCAATAGACTTTTGTGTATGAGATATTTCTGGTATGCCTGATATAACTATACATCACTACATGAATGGCTGGGAAAACAATACAGTTCATGTTTGGGTAACTGAGATGACAAAATGACAATGTGGGGATTATTTGCATAGTCCTCAAAATGACAAAGAACGTAATGAAGGCATCCCCTTTCAACAGACTTCCAGCACAGATGATTGGCACAGATACTCGACTTTGTGGCTGGGGCACTCCATATGGTTCACGCAAGATGCGGCATACTTTCTTTTGCTAGTCATCACCAGAAATTCATATAAAATTTACATTGATGTATTCACAAAGTGACATAGGTATAAGCTTTGTAAGTCCCATTGGACCATTGTTTTTCATATTCCAGAATTACCCTGGCTGTTTGACAGCATTGAGTTTTTTTTATCTAGCCTTCTAGGAGTATGATAAAGATCTTATATTGGTGTACTTCAAAAAAGTAAACATGTTAATTAACCCAACTTGATGCTTTACCTAATCTCCTCTACGATAACTATTTTCCCTAGTCTAGCTGGCTATTTCAGATGATGTACGTTATCTCCCCAACCATCTAATAAATTAAGTTCAAATTATAGCATTCCTTGTTGGTAAAGACTTCATCAGACATGCAGAGGTACTAAATTAAACTCTAAAGGAAACCAGCAGATAGTGATCTTATTTTTAGGTAAATACCACAATCCTTGAATGTTAAGCAATTTGGCAATCTGTTAATATGTAAAATACTTTCACCTCACACTGTTGTCCTACGGATTGAAAAGAAAATGTAGCCTATGAAAAACATGTGAAAACTAGGAAGGATTGGATAATGCGACAGAAGTAGACGTTATACCTGACAGAATAAATCTGCAGGTTAACTCTTGCCAGAATTTAGAATAAAAAGCAAGTGTCTTGAAGCATGCGTGATCACGTGATGAAATAGTATTTTATAGGCGTAGCAGAGACCAGAGTCTGTGGCTACAACACAAAATGTGACTTTGATGATAGCTACAATACAGTGATATTTCTGAAGAGCATAGCTGCCCATCCAGGCGTACTGACACTAGAGGCAAGGGGAAAACTTCCACCACCCTTATTTACTAAACAGCCATTGCTTTAATTGTTACCTAAACTGCAGCTGTAGGAAGTTGGCTCTGTATGCACTATTTCAAAGTAAGGAATAGTATGCACAGAGTCCAAGGGTTCCCCTTAGAGGTAAGATAGTGGCAAAAAGAGATAATACTAATGCTCTATTTTGTGGTAGTGTGGTCGAGCAGTAGGCTTATCCAAGGAGTAGTGTTAAGCATTTGTTGTACATACACATAGGCAATAAATGAGGTACACACACTCAGAGACAAATCCAGCCAATAGGTTTTTGTATAGAAAAATATCTTTTCTTAGTTTATTTTAAGAACCACAGGTTCAAATTCTACATGTAATATCTCATTCGAAAGGTATTGCAGGTAAGTACTTTAGGAACTTCAAATCATCAAAATTGCATGTATACTTTTCAAGTTATTGACAAATAGCTGTTTTAAAAGTGGACACTTAGTGCAATTTTCACAGTTCCTAGGGGAGGTAAGTATTTGTTAGGTTAACCAGGTAAGTAAGACACTTACAGGGCTTAGTTCTTGGTCCAAGGTAGCCCACCGTTGGGGGTTCAGAGCAACCCCAAAGTCACCACACCAGCAGCTCAGGGCCGGTCAGGTGCAGAGTTCAAAGTGGTGCCCAAAACGCATAGGCTAGAATGGAGAGAAGGGGGTGCCCCGGTTCCGGTCTGCTTGCAGGTAAGTACCCGCGTCTTCGGAGGGCAGACCAGGGGGGGTTTTGTAGGGCACCGGGGGGGACACAAGTCCACACAGAAATTTCACCCTCAGCAGCGCGGGGGCGGCCGGGTGCAGTGTAGAAACAGGCGTCGGGTTCGCAATGTTAGTCTATGAGAGATCTCGGGATCTCTTCAGCGCTGCAGGCAGGCAAGGGGGGGGTTCCTCGGGGAAACCTCCACTTGGGCAAGGGAGAGGGACTCCTGGGGGTCACTTCTCCAGTGAAAGTCCGGTCCTTCAGGTCCTGGGGGCTGCGGGTGCAGGGTCTCTCCCAGGGGTCGGGACTTTAGGTTCAAAGAGTCGCGGTCAGGGGAAGCCTCGGGATTCCCTCTGCAGGCGGCGCTGTGGGGGCTCAGGGGGGACAGGTTTTGGTACTCACAGTATCAGAGTAGTCCTGGGGTCCCTCCTGAGGTGTTGGATCGCCACCAGCCGAGTCGGGGTCGCCGGGTGCAGTGTTGCAAGTCTCACGCTTCTTGCGGGGAGCTTGCAGGGTTCTTTAAAGTTGCTGGAAACAAAGTTGCAGCTTTTCTTGGAGCAGGTCCGCTGTCCTCGGGAGTTTCTTGTCTTTTCGAAGCAGGGGCAGTCCTCAGAGGATGTCGAGGTCGCTGGTCCCTTTGGAAGGCGTCGCTGAAGCAGGATCTTTGGAAGGCAGGAGACAGGCCGGTGAGTTTCTGGAGCCAAGGCAGTTGTCGTCTTCTGGTCTTCCGCTGCAGGGGTTTTCAGCTGGGCAGTCCTTCTTCTTGTAGTTGCAGGAATCTAATTTTCTAGGGTTCAGGGTAGCCCTTAAATACTAAATTTAAGGGCGTGTTTAGGTCTGGGGGGTTAGTAGCCAATGGCTACTAGCCCTGAGGGTGGGTACACCCTCTTTGTGCCTCCTCCCAAGGGGAGGGGGTCACAATCCTAACCCTATTGGGGGAATCCTCCATCTGCAAGATGGAGGATTTCTAAAAGTCAGAGTCACTTCAGCTCAGGACACCTTAGGGGCTGTCCTGACTGGCCAGTGACTCCTCCTTGTTTTTCTCATTATTTTCTCCGGCCTTGCCGCCAAAAGTGGGGCCTGGCCGGAGGGGGCGGGCAACTCCACTAGCTGGAGTGTCCTGCTGGGTTGGCACAAAGGAGGTGAGCCTTTGAGGCTCACCGCCAGGTGTGACAATTCCTGCCTGGGGAAGGTGTTAGCATCTCCACCCAGTGCAGGCTTTGTTACTGGCCTCAGAGTGACAAAGGCACTCTCCCCATGGGGCCAGCAACATGTCTCGGTTTGTGGCAGGCTGCTAAAACTAGTCCGCCTACACAGATAGTCGGTTAAGTTTCAGGGGGCACCTCTAAGGTGCCCTCTGGGGTGTATTTGACAATAAAATGTACACTGGCATCAGTGTGCATTTATTGTGCTGAGAAGTTTGATACCAAACTTCCCAGTTTTCAGTGTAGCCATTATGGTGCTGTGGAGTTCGTGTTTGACAGACTCCCAGACCATATACTCTTATGGCTACCCTGCACTTACAATGTCTAAGGTTTTGTTTAGACACTGTAGGGGTACCATGCTCATGCACTGGTACCCTCACCTATGGTATAGTGCACCCTGCCTTAGGGCTGTAAGGCCTGCTAGAGGGGTGGCTTACCTATACTGCATAGGCAGTGAGAGGCTGGCATGGCACCCTGAGGGGAGTGCCATGTCGACTTACTCATTTTGTCCTCACTAGCACACACAAGCTGGCAAGCAGTGTGTCTGTGCTGAGTGAGAGGTCTCCAGGGTGGCATAAGACATGCTGCAGCCCTTAGAGACCTTCCTTGGCATCAGGGCCCTTGGTACTAGAAGTACCAGTTACAAGGGACTTATCTGGATGCCAGGGTCTGCCAATTGTGGATACAAAAGTACAGGTTAGGGAAAGAACACTGGTGCTGGGGCCTGGTTAGCAGGCCTCAGCACACTTTCAATTGTAAACATAGCATCAGCAAAGGCAAAAAGTCAGGGGGCAACCATGCCAAGGAGGCATTTCCTTACAGCAGCTCATTAGATATCTGGCACAGGAAAAGTGGGGACTTGTTACCAGGCTATGGTTACTAGCTAAGTGAAAAAGCGCTCACCCTTGGTCTTGTAACAACTCAAGATCAGGAGGGCATTTCTGGATCTAAGGTCCCAAGAAGGCACATAAGAAGAAGGTTTTTTACTTAGATGACTTGAAGCTGTCCCGTGGAAGCTGTCTCTAGGAACAAAACCCAACGACCAGGGCTTAAGAGTTTTTCCAATCAGGAGCCAGTACAACTCCTGAGTCGCGTCCTTACTAATTCTTCCCTGGGCACATTTTGCGTCCATCTAGCAGCAATATTTTGCAGATATTTTGCTATACTTCAGACTGAGAGAAGACCAAATGAAAAGAATGCCAACAATGCAGCACTCTTAGTCTGAGTAATGAATTTATTACAGCACTTTTCAAGGTTTGTACAGGGAAAGCATTTAGGTCAAATGCAGCAACACAAGTACACTTCTGAAAATAATCACAGCCGTAGAATAATAATGATCATAGAAACAAAGAAAATACACTACTTCAACCATGAATAATATATCTATATATAGTGATTATACATTCATGCACAACGCAAAAATAGAAATGAGAATTAAAAATGCATCACTATGGGCCGTGACAGACATCTTCTCTTTGCCAGCTGCAAGCCATAAATCCAAACAACTGCGAAAAGAGAACTACCCACAATGGGAATCTGGGCAAAGGGAAATGATTTCTGTCTTACCCCGGTCATCAGACTTCCTCTTATATACTTTAAACAAGCTGGAGAGAGAATTCTAGAAACTCCCCTCTCTCATAAAGTAAGTTGTTGTTCAAATGATGGCTGTACCAGTTCTGTGTTGAAAGAGCATGTTAAGAGGTTGGCACATCCAAAGGTGCGCTCCCAAGACCTAACTGTTCACTGCCATACCATAAACATTCTCTGGTACATCCTTCTCTCCCTCACTCCTCCATGTTATGACCCTGCCTTGGTGAGAAAGAGGAGCAAAAAACATGTTGCATAAGTTGTGTGCTGAAAAATACCTGCACCACCAATATAATGGTGTTTTAAGCTAAACACAAAATGGAGTCCGTGATCAAGATGGAGCTAGGGGTAAAATACAGATAGCATTACAGCAGAAATGGCGCAGCCCCTGCATTCTGATGTTCTGTTGTCCCATGGCACAATTTTTCAAAAGAGACATGGCACTACCAATGATGTCTGGTACTTATATAATGGTTCACCTGAATAGTACTCAGTATTCTAGTGCCCTCACACTTTCACTGGAGGCGTCCGTGGTGTATTTTGTAATGCAGGTGGTTGTTTGAGCTGAGGCTATGTAGGAAGTTGCCTCTGTATGTGCTATTTCAAAGTAAGGAATAGCATGCACAGAGTCCAAGGGTTCCCCTTAGAGGTAAAATAGTGGCAAAAAGAGATAATACTAATGCTCTATTTTGTGGTAGTGTGGTCGAGCAGTAGGCTTATCCAAGGAGTAGTGTTAAGCATTTATTGTACATACACATAGACAATAAATGAGGTACACACACTCGGAGACAAATCCAGCCAATAGGTTTTGTTATAGAAAAATATCTTTTCTTAGTTTATTTTAAGAACCACAGGTTCAAATTTTACATGTAATATCTCATTTGAAAGGTATTGCAGGTAAGTACTCTAGGAACTTTGAATCATTACTTTAGCATGTATACTTTTTACATAAAACACAATAAGCTGTTTTAAAAGTGGACACAGTGCAATTTTCACAGTTCCTGGGGGAGGTAAGTTATTGTTAATTTTCACAGGTAAGTAAGTCACTTACAGGTTTTAGTTTTTGGTCCAAGGTAGCCCACCGTTGGGGGTTCAGAGCAACCCCAAAGTTATCACACCAGCAGCTAAGGGCCGGTCAGGTGCAAAGGTCAAAGAGGTGCCCAAAACACATAGGCTATAATGGAGAGAAGGGGGTGCCCCGGTTCCAGTCTGCCAGCAGGTAAGTACCCGCGTCTTCGGAGGGCAGACCAGGGGGGTTTTGTAGGGCACCGGGGGGGGGACAAGTCTACACAGAAAGTTCACCCTCAGCAGCGCGGGGCGGCCGGGTGCAGTGTGCAAACAAGCGTCGGGTTTCCTTTAGTTTTCAATGGGAGACCAAGGGGTCTCTTCAGCGATGCAGGGAGGCCAGGGGGGGGCTCCTCGGGGTAGCCACCACCTGGGCAAGGGAGAGGGCCTCCTGGGGGTCACTCCTGCACAGAAGTTCCGTTTCTTTAGGGGCTGGGGGCTGCGGGTGCAGGGTCTTTCCCAGCCGTCGGGAAATGGAGTTCAGACAGTCGCGGTCAGGGGGAGCCTGGGGATTCCCTCTGCAGGCGTCGCTGTGGGGGCTCAGGGGGGGCAACTTTGGTTACTTACAGTCGTAGAGTCGCCGGAGGGTCCTCCCTGAGTTGGTTGTTCTCCACCAGTCGAGTCGGGGTCGCCGGGTGCAGTGTTGCAAGTCTCACGCTTCTTGCGGGGAGTTGCAGGGGTCTTTAAATCTGCTCCTTGTAACAAAGTTGCAGTTCTTTTGGAGCAGTGCCGCTGTCCTCAGGAGTTTCTTGTCTTTTTCGAAGCAGGGCAGTCCTCAGAGGATTCAGAGGTCGCTGGTCCCTTGGAAAGCGTCGCTGGAGCAGGGTTCTTTGGAAGGCAGGAGACAGGCCGGTAAGTCTGGGGCCAAGGCAGTTGGTGTCTTCTGTTCTTCCTCTGCAGGGGTTTTTCAGCTCAGCAGTCCTTCTTCTTGTAGTTGCAGGAATCTAAATTCTTAGGTTCAGGGGAGCCCT
This sequence comes from Pleurodeles waltl, assembly GCF_031143425.1. NCBI lineage: Eukaryota > Metazoa > Chordata > Amphibia > Caudata > Salamandridae > Pleurodeles > Pleurodeles waltl. Next base: position 83,828,449 of record NC_090436.1, read on the forward strand.
TAAATACTAAATTTAAGGGAGTGTTTAGGTCTGGGGGGTTAGTAGCCAATGGCTACTAGCCCTGAGGGTGGGTACACCCTCTTTGTGCCTCCTCCCAAGGGGAGGGGGTCACATCCCTAATCCTATTGGGGGAATCCTCCATCTGCAAGATGGAGGATTTCTAAAAGTTAGTCACCTCAGCTCAGGACACCTTAGGGGCTGTCCTGACTGGCCAGTGACTCCTCCTTGTTATTCTCATTATTCTCTCTCGGCCTTGCCGCCAAAAGTGGGGGCCGGAGGGGGCGGGCAACTCCACTAGCTGGAGTGTCCTGCGGTGCTGTGACAAAGGGGTGAGCCTTTGAGGCTCACCGCCAGGTGTTACAGTTCCTGCCTGGGGGAGGTGTTAGCATCTCCACCCAGTGCAGGCTTTGTTACTGGCCTCAGAGTGACAAAGGCACTCTCCCCATGGGGCCAGCAACATGTCTCTAGTGTGGCAGGCTGCTGGAACCAGTCAGCCTACACAGATAGTCTGTTAGGTTTCAGGGGGCACCTCTAAGGTGCGCTCTGTGGTGTATTTTACAATAAAATGTACACTGGCATCAGTGTGTGTAAAGAAATGGCTCCCTGTTGCAGTTACCCCCCACTTTTTGCCTGATACTGATGCTGACTTGACTGAGAAGAGTGCTGGGACCCTGCTAACCAGGCCCCAGCACCAGTGTTCCTTCACCTAAAACGTACCACTGTATCCACAATTGGCACACCCTGGCATTCAGATAAGTCCCTTGTAACTGGTACTTCTAGTACCAAGGGCCCTGATGCCAAGGAAGGTCTCTAAGGGCTGCAGCATGTCTTATGCCACCCTAGAGACCCCTCACTCAGCACAGACACACTGCTTACAAGCCTGTGTGTGCTAGTGAGAACAAAATGAGTAAGTCGACATGGCACTCCCCTCAGGGTGCCATGCCAGCCTCTCACTGCCTATGCAGTATAGGTAAGACACCCCTCTAGCAGGCCTTACAGCCCTAAGGCAGGGTGCACTATACCATAGGTGAGGGTACCAGTGCATGAGCATGGTACCCCTACAGTGTCTAAACAAAACCTTAGACATTGTAAGTGCAGGGTAGCCATAAGAGTATATGGTCTGGGAGTCTGTCAAACACGAACTCCACAGCACCATAATGGCTACACTGAAAACTGGGAAGTTTGGTATCAAACTTCTCAGCACAATAAATGCACACTGATGCCAGTGTACATTTTATTGTAAAATACACCCCAGAGGGCACCTTAGAGGTGCCCCCTGAAACTTAACCGACTATCTGTGTAGGCTGACTAGTTTTAGCAGCCTGCCACAAACCGAGACATGTTGCTGGCCCCATGGGGAGAGTGCCTTTGTCACTCTGAGGCCAGTAACAAAGCCTGCACTGGGTGGAGATGCTAACACCTCCCCCAGGCAGGAATTGTCACACCTGGCGGTGAGCCTCAAAGGCTCACCTCCTTTGTGCCAACCCAGCAGGACACTCCAGCTAGTGGAGTTGCCCGCCCCCTCCGGCCAGGCCCCACTTTTGGCGGCAAGGCCGGAGAAGATAATGAGAAAAACAAGGAGGAGTCACTGGCCAGTCAGGACAGCCCCTAAGGTGTCCCGAGCTGAAGTGACTCTAACTTTTAGAAATCCTCCATCTTGCAGATGGAGGATTCCCCCAATAGGGTTAGGATTGTGACCCCCTCCCCTTGGGAGGAGGCACAAAGAGGGTGTACCCACCCTCAGGGCTAGTAGCCATTGGCTACTAACCCCCCAGACCTAAACACGCCCTTAAATTTAGTATTTAAGGGCTACCCTGAACCCTAGAAAATTAGATTCCTGCAACTACAAGAAGAAGGACTGCCCAGCTGAAAACCCCTGCAGCGGAAGACCAGAAGACGACAACTGCCTTGGCTCCAGAAACTCACCGGCCTGTCTCCTGCCTTCCAAAGATCCTGCTCCAGCGACGCCTTCCAAAGGGACCAGCGACCTCGACATCCTCTGAGGACTGCCCCTGCTTCGAAAAGACAAGAAACTCCCGAGGACAGCGGACCTGCTCCAAGAAAAGCTGCAACTTTGTTTCCAGCAGCTTTAAAGAACCCTGCAAGCTCCCCGCAAGAAGCGTGAGACTTGCAACACTGCACCCGGCGACCCCGACTCGGCTGGTGGCGATCCAACACCTCAGGAGGGACCCCAGGACTACTCTGATACTGTGAGTACCAAAACCTGTCCCCCCTGAGCCCCCACAGCGCCGCCTGCAGAGGGAATCCCGAGGCTTCCCCTGACCGCGACTCTTTGAACCTAAAGTCCCGACGCCTGGGAGAGACCCTGCACCCGCAGCCCCCAGGACCTGAAGGACCGGACTTTCACTGGAGAAGTGACCCCCAGGAGTCCCTCTCCCTTGCCCAAGTGGAGGTTTCCCCGAGGAATCCCCCCCTTGCCTGCCTGCCTGCAGCGCTGAAGAGATCCCGAGATCTCTCATAGACTAACATTGCGAACCCGACGCTTGTTTCTACACTGCACCCGGCCGCCCCCGCGCCGCTGAGGGTGAAATTTCTGTGTGGGCTTGTGTCCCCCCCGGTGCCCTACAAAACCCCCCTGGTCTGCCCTCCGAAGACGCGGGTACTTACCTGCAAGCAGACCGGAACCGGGGCACCCCCTTCTCTCCATTCTAGCCTATGTGTTTTGGGCACCACTTTGAACTCTGCACCTGACCGGCCCTGAGCTGCTGGTGTGGTGACTTTGGGGTTGATCTGAACCCCCAACGGTGGGCTACCTTGGACCAAGAACTGAGCCCTGTAAGTGTCTTACTTACCTGGTTAACCTAACAAATACTTACCTCCCCTAGGAACTGTGAAAATTGCACTAAGTGTCCACTTTTAAAACCGCTATTTGTGAATAACTTGAAAAGTATACATTCAATTTTGATGATTTGAAGTTCCTAAAGTACTTACCTGCAATACCTTTCGAATGAGATATTACATGTAGAATTTGAACCTGTGGTTCTTAAAATAAACTAAGAAAAGATATTTTTCTATAACAAAACCTATTGGCTGGATTTGTCTCTGAGTGTGTGTACCTCATTTATTGTCTATGTGTATGTACAACAAATGCTTAACACTACTCCTTGGATAAGCCTACTGCTCGACCACACTACCACAAAATAGAGCATTAGTATTATCTCTTTTTACCACTATTTTACCTCTAAGGGGAACCCTTGGACTCTGTGCATGCTATTCCTTACTTTGAAATAGCACATACAGAGCCAACTTCCTACAGTGTGCATTTATTGTGCTGAGAAGTTTGATACCAAACTTCCCAGTTTTCAGTGTAGCCATTATGGTGCTGTGGAGTTCGTGTTTGACAGACTCCCAGACCATATACTCTTATGGCTACCCTGCACTTACAATGTCTAAGGTTTTGTTTAGACACTGTAGGGGTACCATGCTCATGCACTGGTACCCTCACCTATGGTATAGTGCACCCTGCCTTAGGGCTGTAAGGCCTGCTAGAGGGGTGTCTTACCTATACTGCATAGGCAGTGAGAGGCTGGCATGGCACCCTGAGGGGAGTGCCATGTCGACTTACTCGTTTTGTCCTCACTAGCACACACAAGCTGGCAAGCAGTGTGTCTGTGCTGAGTGAGAGGTCTCCAGGGTGGCATAAGACATGCTGCAGCCCTTAGAGACCTTCCTTGGCATCAGGGCCCTTGGTACTAGAAGTACCAGTTACAAGGGACTTATCTGGATGCCAGGGTCTGCCAATTGTGGATACAAAAGTACAGGTTAGGGAAAGAACACTGGTGCTGGGGCCTGGTTAGCAGGCCTCAGCACACTTTCAATTGTAAACATAGCATCAGCAAAGGCAAAAAGTCAGGGGGCAACCATGCCAAGGAGGCATTTCCTTACACCAAACTTCCCAGTTTTCAGTGTAGCCATTATGGTGCTGTGGAGTTCGTGTAAAACAGACTCCCAGACCATATACTCTTATGGCTACCCTGCACTTACAATGTCTAAGGTTTTGCTTAGACACTGTAGGGGCACAGTGCTCATGCACTGGTACCCTCACCTATGGTATAGTGCACCCTGCCTTAGGGCTGTAAGGCCTGCTAGAGGGGTGTCTTACCTATACTGCATAGGCAGTGAGAGGCTGGCATGGCACCCTGAGGGGAGTGCCATGTCGACTTACTCATTTTGTTCTCACTAGCACACACAAGCTGGTAAGCAGTGTGTCTGTGCTGAGTGAGGGGTCTCTAGGGTGGCATAATACATGCTGCAGCCCTTAGAGACCTTCCCTGGCATCAGGGCCCTTGGTACCAGAGGTACCAGTTACAAGGGACTTATCTGGATGCCAGGGTGTGCCAATTGTGGAATCAAAAGTACAGGTTAGGGAAGGAACACTGGTGCTGGGGCCTGGTTAGAAGGCCTCAGCACACTTTCAATTCAAAACATAGCATCAGCAAGGGCAAAAAGTCCGGGGGTAACCAAGCCAAGGAGGCATTTCCTTACACAACCTCCCCCCCCCCCCCCCCCCCAAAACGAAAGAGGATGAGACTAACCTTTCCCAAGAGAGTCTTCATTTTCTAAGTGGAAGATCCTGGAAAGGCCATCTGCATTGGCATGGGCAGTCCCAGGTCTGTGTTACACTATTGTAAAGAAATGGCTCCCTGTTGCAGTTACCCCCCACTTTTTGCCTGATACTGATGCTGACTTGACTGAGAAGTGTGCTGGGACCCTGCTAATCAGGCCCCAGCACCAGTGTTCTTTCACCTAAAATGTACCGTTGTTTCCACAATTGGCACAACCCTGGCACCTAGGTAAGTCCCTTGTAACTGGTACCCCTGGTACCAAGGGCCCTGATGCCAGGGAAGGTCTCTAAGGGCTGCAGCATGTCTTATGCCACCCTAGGGACCCCTCACTCAGCACAGACACACTGCTTGCCAGCTTGTGTCTGCTGATGGGGAGAAAATGACTAAGTCGACATGGCACTCCCCTCAGGGTGCCATGCCAACCTCCCACTGCCTGTGGCATAGGTAAGTCACCCCTCTAGTAGGCCTTACAGCCCTAAGGCAGGGTGCACTATACCACAGGTGAGGGCATATGTGCATGAGCACTATGCCCCTACAGTGTCTAAGCAAAACCTTAGACATTGTAAGTGCAGGGTAGCCATAAGAGTATATGGGCTGGGAGTCTGTCAAAAACGAACTCCACAGCTCCATAATGGCTACACTGAATACTGGGAAGTTTGGTATCAAACTTCTCAGAATAATAAACCCACACTGATGCCAGTGTTGGATTTATTAAAAAATGCACACAGAGGGCATCTTAGAGATACCCCCTGTATTTTACCCAATTGTTCAGTGCAGGACTGACTGGTCTGTGCCAGCCTGCTGCTGAGAGACGAGTGTCTGACCTCACGCGGTGAGAGCCTTTGTGCTCTGAGGACAGAAACAAAGCCTGCTCTGGGTGGAGGTGCTTCACACCTCCCCCCTGCAGGAACTGTAACACCTAGCAGTGAGCTTCAAAGGCTCAAGCTTCGTGTTACAATGCCCCAGGGCACTCCAGCTAGTGGAGATGCCCGCCTCCTGGACCCAGCCCCCACTTTTGGCGGCAAGTCCAGGAGAGATAATGAGAAAAACAAGGAGGAGTCACTGGCCAGTCAGGACAGCCCCTAAGGTGTCCTGAGCTGAGGTGACTCTGACTTTTAGAAATCCTCCATCTTGTAGAAGGAGGATTCCCCCAATAGGGATAGGAATGTGACCCCCTCCCCTTGGGAGGAGGCACAAAGAGGGTGTACCCACCCTCAGGGCTAGTAGCCATTGGCTACTAACCCCCCAGACCTAAACACGCCCTTAAATTTAGTATTTAAGGGCTACCCTGAACCCTAGAAAATGAGATTCCTGCAACAACAAGAAGGACTGCCTAGCTGAAAACCCCTGCAGAGGAAGACCAGAAGACAACAACTGCCTTGGCTCCAGAAACTCACCGGCCTGTCTCCTGCCTTCCAAAGAACTCTGCTCCAGCGACGCCTTCCAAAGGGACCAGCGACCTCTGCATCCTCGGAGGACTGCCCTGCTTCGACGACGACAAGAAACTCCTGAGGACAGCGGACCTGCTCCAAAAAGACTGCAACTTATCCAAAGAAGCAACTTTAAAGAACCCTGCAATCTCCCCGCAAGAAGTGCGAGACTTGCAACACTGCACCTGGCGACCCCGACTCGGCTGGTGGAGAACCAACACCTCAGGGAGGACCCCCGGACTACTCTACGACTGTGAGTACCAAAACCTGTCCCCCCTGAGCCCCCACAGCGCCGCCTGCAGAGGGAATCCCGAGGCTTCCCCTGACCGCGACTCTCTGAAACCTAAGTCCCGACGCCTGGAAAAGACCCTGCACCCGCAGCCCCCAGGACCTGAAGGACCGGACTTTCACTGCAGAAGTGACCCCCAGGAGTCCCTCTCCCTTGCCCAAGTGGAGGTTTCCCCGAGGAAGCCCCCCCTTGCCTGCCTGCAGCGCTGAAGAGATCCCTTGATCTCTCATTGACTTACATTGTGAACCCGACGCTTGTTCTAACACTGCACCCGGCCGCCCCCGCGCCGCTGAGGGTGAAGTTTCTGTGTGGGCTTGTGTCCCCCCCGGTGCCCTACAAAACCCCCCTGGTCTGCCCTCCGAAGACGCGGGTACTTACCTGCAAGCAGACCGGAACCGGGGCACCCCATTCTCTCCATTCTAGCCTATGCGTTTTGGGCACCACTTTGAACTCTGCACCTGACCGGCCCTGAGCTGCTGGTGTGGTGACTTTGGGGTTGCTCTGAACCCCCAACGGTGGGCTACCTTGGACCAAGAACTGAACCCTGTAAGTGTCTTACTTACCTGGTAAAACTAACAAAAAACTTACCTCCCCCAGGAACTGTGAAAATTGCACTGTGTCCACTTTTAAAATAGCTATTTGTGAATAACTTGAAAAGTATACATGCAATTGAAATGATTCAAAGTTCCTAATGTACTTACCTGCAATACCTTTCAAACAAGATATTACATGTTAAATTTGAACCTGTGGTTCTTAAAATAAACTAAGAAAAGATATTTTTCTATAACAAAACCTATTGGCTGGATTTGTCTGAGTGTGTGTACCTCATTTATTGTCTATGTGTATGTACAACAAATGCTTAACACTACTCCTTGGATAAGCCTACTGCTCGACCACACTACCACAAAATAGAGCATTAGTATTATCTCTTTTTACCACTATTTTACCTCTAAGGGGAACCCTTGGACTCTGTGCATGCTATTCCTTACTTTGAAATAGCACATACAGAGCCAACTTCCTACAACTATAAAGTCCATTCCCTGTAGGGAGATGGACCACCTCAACAGTTTTGGATTTTCACCTTTCATTTGCATCAGCCATCTGAGAGGTCTGTGGTCAGTTTGAACTAGGAAGTGAGTACCAAAGAGGTATGGTCTCAACTTCTTCAGGGACCAAACCACAGCAAAGGCCTCCCTCTCAATGGCACTCCAACGCTGCTCCCTGGGGAGTAACCTCCTGCTAATGAAAGCAACAGGCTGGTCAAGGCCATCATCATTTGTTTGGGACAAAACTGCCCCTATCCCATGTTCAGAGGCATCTGTTTGCACAATGAATTGCTTGGAGTAATCTGGAGCTTTTAGAACTGGTGCTGTGCACATAGCTTGCTTCAGGGTGTCAAAGGCCTGTTGGCATTCTACAGTCCAGTTTACCTTCTTGGGTATTGTCTTGGAGGTGAGTTCTGTGAGGGCTGTCACAATGGATCCATATCCCTTCACAAACCTCCTATAGTACCCAGTCAAGCCAAGGAATGCCCTGACTTGAGTCTGGGTTTTTGGAGCTGCCCAGTCCAGAATAGTCTGGATCTTAGGCTGGAGTGGCTGAACTTGGCCTCCACCTACAAGGTGGCCCAAGTAAACCACAGTTCCCTGCCCTATCTGGCATTTGGATGCCTTGATAGAGAGGCCTGCAGATTGCAGGGCCTTCAAAACCTTATTCAGGTGGACCAGGTGATCCTGCCAGGTGGAGCTGAAGACAGCAATATCATCAAGATAAGCTGCACTACAGGATTCCAACCCAACAAGGACTTGATTCACCAACCTTTGGAAGGTGGCAGGGGCATTCTTTAAACCAAAGGGCATAACAGTGAACTGATAATGCCCATCAGGTGTGGAGAATGCTGTCTTTTCTTTTGCTCCAGGGGCCATTTTGATTTGCCAGTACCCTGCTGTTAAGTCAAAGGTACTTAAGAATTTGGCAGCCCCTAATTTGTCTATGAGCTCATCAGCTCTAGGAATGGGATGGGCATCTGTCTTGGTGACAGAGTTGAGACCTCTGTAGTCCACACAAAACCTCATCTCTCTCTTTCCATCTTTGGTGTGAGGTTTGGGGACTAAGACCACTGGGCTAGCCCAGGGGCTGTCAGAGTACTCAATTACTCCCAATTCCTGCATCTTGTGGACTTCTACCTTGATGCTTTCCTTAACTTGGTCAGACTGTCTAAATATTTTGTTTTTGACAGGCATGCTGTCTCCGGTGTCCACATCATGGGTACACAGGTGTGTCTGACCAGGGGTTAGGGAAAAGAGTTCAGCAAACTGCTGCAGGACCTTCCTACAGTCAGACTGCTGTTGGCTAGAGAGGGTGTCTGAGTAGATCACTCCATCTACTGAGCCATCTTTAGGGTTTGATGAGAGGAGATCAGGGAGAGGCTCACTCTCAGCTTCCTGGTCCTCATCTGTTACCATCAACAGATTTACATCAGCCCTGTCATGGAAGAGCTCAAGGCGGTTCACATGGATCACCCTCTTGGGGCTCCTGCTTGTGCCCAGGTCCACCAGGTAGGTGACCTGACTCTTCCTCTCTAGTACTGGGTAAGGGCCACTCCATTTGTCCTGAAGTGCCCTGGGAGCCACAGGCTCCAGAACCCAGACTTTCTGCCCTGGTTGAAATTCAACCAGTGCAGCCTTTTGGTCATACCACAACTTCTGGAGTTGTTGGCTGGCCTCAAGGTTTTTACTTGCCTTTTCCATGTACTCTGCCATCCTTGAGCGAAGGCCAAGTACATAGTCCACTATGTCTTGTTTAGGCTCATGAAGAGGTCTCTCCCAGCCTTCTTTAACAAGAGCAAGTGGTCCCCTTACAGGGTGGCCAAACAGAAGTTCAAAGGGTGAGAACCCTACTCCCTTCTGAGGCACCTCTCTGTAAGCGAAAAGCAGACATGGCAGGAGGACATCCCATCTCCTTTTGAGTTTTTCTGGGAGCCCCATGATCATGCCCTTTAATGTCTTGTTGAATCTCTCAACAAGGCCATTAGTTTGTGGATGATATGGTGTAGTGAACTTATAAGTCACTCCACACTCATTCCACATGTGTTTTAGGTATGCTGACATGAAGTTGGTACCTCTGTCAGACACCACCTCCTTAGGGAAGCCCACTCTGGTAAAGACACCAATGAGGGCCTTGGCTACTGCAGGGGCAGTAGTCGACCTAAGGGGAATAGCTTCAGGATACCTAGTAGCATGATCCACTACTACTAGGATGTACATATTTCCTGAGGCTGTGGGAGGTTCTAGTGGACAAACTATGTCCACACCCACTCTTTCAAAGGGGACCCCCACCACTGGAAGTGGAATGAGGGGGGTCTTTGGATGCCCACCTGTCTTACCACTGGCTTGACAGGTGGGGCAGGAGAGGCAAAACTCCTTAACCTTCTGGGACATATTGGGCCAGTAGAAGTGGTTGACTAACCTCTCCCACGTCTTGGTTTGTCCCAAATGCCCAGCAAGGGGAATATCATGGGCTAAGGTCAGGATAAACTCTCTGAAACTCTGAGGCACTACCACTCTCCTAGTGGCACCAGGTTTGGGATCTCTTGCCTCAGTGTACAGGAGTCCATCTTCCCAATAGACCCTATGTGTTCCATTATTCTTGCCTTTGGACTCTTCAGCAGCTTGCTGCCTAAGGCCTTCAAGAGAGGGACAGGTTTCTTGTCCCTTGCACAACTCTTCCCTTGAGGGTCCCCCTGGGCCTAAGAGCTCAACCTGATAAGGTTCCAGTTCCATAGGCTCAGTTCCCTCAGAGGGCAGAGCTTCTTCCTGAGAAGAGAGGTTCTCTTTTTGGTGTTGTGTTGCAGCTGGTTTCCCAGCTGACTTTCCTTTCCTCTTGGTAGGCTGGGCCATTTTTCCAGACTCCAGCTCTACTTTTTCACCCTGTGCCTTGCACTGTGCCCTAGTCTTGACACACACCAGTTCAGGGATACCCAGCATGGCTGCATGGGTTTTTAGTTCTACCTCAGCCCATGCTGAGGACTCCAGGTCGTTTCCAAGCAAACAGTCTACTGGGATATTTGAGGAGACCACCACCTGTTTCAGGCCATTGACCCCTCCCCACTCTAAAGTTACCATTGCCATGGGATGTACTTTAGTTTGATTGTCAGCATTGGTGACTGGATAGGTTTGTCCAGTCAGGTATTGGCCAGGGGAAACCAGTGTTCGATGGCATCTGTCGCTGTAGATACACATGTTGTGCATAGCCCGCCATCTGGTGTTGGGTCGGAGTGTTACAAGTTGTTTTTCTTCGAAGAAGTCTTTCGAGTCACGGGACCGAGGGACTCCTCCTCCTTGTCTCCATTGCGCATGGGCGTCGACTCCATCTTCGATTGTTTTCTTTCCGCCATCGGGTTCGGACGTGTTCCTTTCGCTCCGGGTTTCGGAACGGAAAGTTAGCTAAATATCGGAAAAATTACGTCGGTATTGTTGCGTTCGGGATCGGCTTAGATAGAATCGACACCGAATCGAAAAGTGAAGAGCTCCGGTACCCTTCGGGGTAGTTTTCGATCCCCCGTCGGGGCCTGGTCGGCCCGACCGCGTGTAAAACAACGCTGATGGAACGGACCCCGTTCCGTTTCTGTCCTAAATGCCACAACAAATACCCGTATACAGACCAACATTTGGTCTGTAACCTGTGCCTGTCGCCTGAGCACAGTGAAGAGACTTGCGAGGCCTGTCGTGCGTTCCGGTCCCGAAAAACACTCCGTGACTGTCGAGCCAGAAGACTGTAGATGGCGTCCACGCCGACAGCTCACCGAGAGTTCGAGGAACAAGAGGAAGAAGAAACCTTCTCGATCCATGAATCGGACTCCGAGGAATTCGACGACCAAAAAACTGTGAGTAAGACGTCGAAGCCAGCACACAAGAAAAGTGACAAGGCCCAGGGGACGCCACTGCCACCAGGCCATGGCTCGACCCATAAATTCGGTGACCGACCATCGGCACCGAAAAAGGCCGAAATAGTGCCGAGATCGTCCGACTCGGTCGAGACACCGGCACGCAGCCTTCTCGGGACCGAGAAAGTGCTGCTGAAAAAGATCGACGCCGAGATAGCGGAACCGAAACTGCTCGACGCAGAGACAGCGGCACCGAGGAAGATCGACGCCGAGAGGGTTCGACTTCGAAAAAGAAGGTGGTCACCTCGGAGCCGAAAAAGAGTACAGACAGGGTTTCGGTGCCAAAACGACCGCAACCGACCCAACTACCGGTTCCTATTCAGAGGAGCAATCACTGTCCTCTCAGATGCGAAAGCATAGATTTGAGGAAGAGTTGCAATCCACCGAAGTGGACCACACTCAGAAACGTATTTTTATACAGGAAGGAACAGGGAAAATAAGCACCCTTCTACCCTATTAGGAGAAAAAGGAGACTGGAGTTTCAGTCAGACCAAGTACCACAAACAAAAATGGTGAAAAAGGTAACTCCGCCACCCTCTCATCCACCTGTAACTAACGTTTCACCGGCACAAAGTCCATCACATTCCCCGGCTCACACCACCATGAGGTGACCAGGACCAAGACGCTTGGGACTTATACGACGCCCCAGTGTCGGACAACAGTCCAGAGGCGTATCCTACAAAGCCCTCACCACCGGAAGATAGCACAGCATACTCGCAAGTGGTGGCTAGACAGCAGAGTTCCACAACGTGTCCCTACACTCGGAACCAGTCGAGGATGGCTTCTTATTCAACACCCTCTCCTCCACCCATAGCTCCTACCAAAGCCTGCCTATGCTCCCAGGAATGCTTCGGCACGCAAAGGAAATCTTCAAGGAGCCGGTCAAGAGTAGAGCAATAACACCAAGAGTGGAAAAGAAATATAAAGCACCTCCCACAGACCCTGTTTTCATCACCTCACAGCTGCCAACAGATTCCGTCGTAGTAGGAGCAGCTCGCAAGAGAGCCAACTCCCACACATCTGAGGATGCACCACCCCCAGATAAAGAGAGCCGCAAGTTCGATGCAGCCGGAAAGAGAGTCGCAGTACAAGCTGCAAACCAGTGGCGCACCGCTAACTCTCAAGCACTACTTGCGCGCTATGACAGAGCCCATTGGGACGAGATGCAACACCTCATTGAGCATCGTCCCAAAGAGCTACAAAAAAGGGCGAAACAGGTGGTTGAGGAAGGACAGAACATATCTAATAATCAGATACGCTCCTCTATGGATGCAGCGGACACAGCTGCAAGAACAATTAACACATCTGTGACTATAAGAAGGCACGCATGGCTACGAACGTCTGGTTTTAAACCAGAGATACAGCAGGCAGTGCTCAATATGCCATTCAATGAGAAACAACTGTTCGGACCAGAAGTGGACACGGCAATTGAGAAACTCAAAAAGCACACTGACACTGCTAAAGCCATGGGCACACTCTACTCCCCGCAGAGCAGAGGCACTTACAGCACCTTCTGCAAGACAACCTTTAGAGGGGGGTTTCGGGGTCAGGCCACACAAGCCAGCACCTCACAGACAACACCGTCCAGCTACCAGGGACAGTACCAGAGGGGAGGCTTTCGGGGCCAATACAGAGGACAGTTCCCTAGGAATAGGGGAAAATTTCAAAGCCCCAAAACCCCTACAACCAAACAGTGACTCACATGTCACTCATCCCCTCCACACAACACCAGTGGGGGGAAGAATAGGTCAGTATTACCAAGCATGGGAGGAAATAACTACAGACACTTGGGTCTTAGCAATTATCCAACATGGTTATTGCATAGAATTTCTACAAATCCCTCCAAACATACCACCAAAAGCACAGAATTTATCAAAACAACATTCAGACCTTCTGGAAATAGAAGTTCAAGCATTATTGCAATAGAACTAGTACCAAGGACACAAATAAACACAGGAGTTTATTCACTGTACTTCCTAATACCAAAAAAGGACAAAACACTGAGACTAAACCTAGACCTCAGAACACTAAACACCTACATCAAATCAGAACACTTTCACATGGTCACGCTACAAGAAGTGTTACCATTGCTAAAGCAACAGGACTACATGACAACCTTAGATCTCAAAGACGCGTATTTCCACATACCAATACATCAGTCGCACAGGAAATACCTCAGGTTTGTATTCAAAGTAATACATTACCAATTCAAAGTATTGCCGTTTGGTTTAACAACCGCACCAAGAGTCTTTACAAAATGTCTAGCAGTAGTGGCTGCACACATCAGAAGGCAGCAAATACACGTATTCCTGTATCTAGACGACTGGCTAATCAAGACCAACTCACTGACAAGATGCTCACACCACACAAATCAGGTCATACAAAACCTCTACAAACTCGGTTTCACCATCAACTATGCAAAATCACACATTATGCTGTGCAAAGTACAACAATACCTAGGAGCCATAATAGACACAACAAAAGGATTAGCCACTCCAAGTCCACAAAGAATTCAAAATTTCAACAAAATCATACAACGCATGTATCCAACACAGAGAATACAGGCAAAAATGATATTACAACTCCTAGGCATGATGTCCTCATGCATAGCCATTGTCCCGAACGCAAGACTGCACATGAGGCCCTTACAACAGTGCCTAGCATCACAATGGTCACAAGCACAGGGTCACCTTGTAGATCTGGTGTTGATAGACCGCCAAACATACCTCTCGCTTCTATGGTGGAACAGTATAAATTTAAACAAAGGGCGGCCTTTCCAAGACCCAGTGCCACAATACGTAATAACAGATGCTTCCATGACGGGGTGGGGAGCACACCTCGATCAACACAGCATACAAGGACAATGGGACGTACATCAAACAAAACTGCACATAAATCACCTAGAACTGCTAGCAGTTTTTCAAGCACTAAAAGTATTCCAACCAATCATAACTCACAAATACATTCTTGTCAAAACAGACAACATGACAACAATGTATTATCTAAACAAACGGGGGGGGCACACTCAACGCAGCTGAGCCTTCTAGCACAAAAGATATGGCGATGGGCAATTCACAACCACATTCGCCTAATAGCACAGTTTATTCCAGGGATCCAGAATCAACTTGCAGGCAATCTCTCTCGATCACCAACAAGTCCACGAATGGGAAATTCACCCCCAAATTCTAAACACTTACTTCAAACTCTGGGGAACACCTCAAATAGACTTATTTGCAACAAAAGAGAACGCAAAATGCCAAAACTTCGCATCCAGATACCCACACAGGCAGTCCCAAGGCAATGCCCTATGGATAAACTGGTCAGGGATATTTGCATACGCTTTTCCCCCTCTCCCTCTCCTTCCATATCTAGTAAACAAATTGAGTCAAAACAAACTCAAACTCATACTGATAGCACCAACATGGGCAAGGCAACCCTGGTACACAACACTGCTAGACCTATCAGTAGTACCCCACATCAAATTGTCCAACTGGCCAGATCTGTTAACACAACACAAACAACAGATCAGGCATCCAGATCCAGCATCACTGAATCTAGCAATCTGGCTCCTGAAATCTTAGAATTCGGACACTTAGACCTTACACAAGAATGTATGGAAGTCATAAAGCAAGCTAGAAGACCATCTGCTAGGCACTGCTATGCAAGCAAATGGAAAAGGTTTGTTTGCTACTGCCATCATAATCAAATCCAACCATTACACGCATCTCCAAAGGATGTAGTGGGTTACTTGCTACACTTACAAAAATCAAACCTAGCTTTCTCTTCCATTAAAATACACCTTGCGGCAATATCTGCATACCTGCAGATTACCTATTCAACTTCACTATTTAGGATACCGGTCATTAAAGCATTTATGGAAGGCCTTAAAAGAATTATACCACCAAGGACACCACCCGTTCCTTCATGGCACCTCAATGTTGTCTTAACAAGACTCATGGGTCCACCTTTTGAACCCATGCACTCTTGCGCAATACAGTTCCTAACCTGGAAAGTTGCATTTCTCATCGCCATCACATCTCTACGGAGAGTAAGCGAAATTCAAGCGTTTACAATACAAGAACCTTTTATCCAAATACACAAAAATAAGGTAGTCCTAAGGACCAATCCTAAATTTTTACCAAAGGTTATTTCACCGTTCCACCTAAATCAAACTGTAGAACTACCAGTGTTCTTCCCACAGCCAGATTCCGTAGCTGAGAGGGCACTACATACATTAGATGTCAAAAGAGCACTAATGTACTACATTGACAGAACAAAAAACATCAGAAAGACTAAACAACTATTTATTGCATTCCAAAAACCTCATGCAGGAAACCCAATATCAAAACAAGGTATAGCCAGATGGATAGTTAAGTGCATCCAAATCTGCTACCTTAAAGCAAAAAGACAGCTGCCATTACACCAAGGGCACACTCAACCAGAAAGAAAGGCGCTACCATGGCCTTTCTAGGAAATATTCCAATGCACAAAATATGTAAGGCAGCCACATGGTCTACGCCTCACACGTTCACCAAGCACTACTGTGTAGACGTGCTATCCGCACAACAAGCCACAGTAGGTCAAGCCGTGTTAAGAACCTTATTTCAAAATACTTCCACTCCTACAGGCTGAGCCACCGCTTTTGGGGAGATAACTGCTTACTAGTCTATGCACAACATGTGTATCTACAGCGACAGATGCCATCGAACTGAAAATGTCACTTACCCAGTGTACATCTGTTCGTGGCATCAGTCGCTGAAGATTCACATGTGCCCACCCGCCTCCCCGGGAGCCTGTAGCCGTTCGGAAGTTAGCTTAAGCTTTGTACATTTGTAAATATATTATTTGAACCTTAAATAGGTACATACTTATTCACTCCATTGCATGGGCACTATTACTACAACACAACTCCTACCTCACCCTCTTCGGGGAAAACAATCGAAGATGGAGTCGACGCCCATGCGCAATGGAGACAAGGAGGAGGAGTCCCTCGGTCCCGTGACTCGAAAGACTTCTTCGAAGAAAAACAACTTGTAACACTCCGACCCAACACCAGATGGCGGGCTATGCACAACATGTGAATCTTCAGCGACTGATGCCACGAACAGATGTACACTGGGTAAGTGACATTTTCATTCTCCATCTTGTTTGGAAGGAATTAAGGCTCTAAGGTTAGGGTATGCCCACTTCCTTGCAGAAGTGGTCATAAGAAGGGTGTAGGTACCGTACAGGTGGTAAGCCCATTGGCTACCACCTGGCACTCCCTGTGATGCCCCTAAATTGAGTATTTAGGTGAAACCTAGAACTCTGAACCTGATGACCTGCGAAGCAAAGGACAAAGAAGTATTGCACTTGCAGAAGAGGAAAGGAAGCAGCTGACTTGGAACCAGCCCCACTGGCCTGTCTGTTGACCTCTTTGTACTCTACCCAAAAGAGGACTCGTCCTGCAGCGGAGCCTCCAACAAGCTGCCTTCTCATGATGCCCTTGACTAACTGCTCTGCAGCAAGTCTTAAGAAAGGACTCTGCAGCCCCCGAAGTGACCTCTGCACCCGACCTCTACTGTCAGAGGTGAAGTCAACCAACGGTGCCAGCTAGGTTCCCCAGCTCTAGAGAGTCTGAGTCCAGTGTGGTCTCACCATTGGCCTCCCCCAAGTCGCCTGCAGCCCTTGCACGCACACCCCCTCTACACAGGCTTGTGGTGAGAGAAAACCAGACACCTTCAGCAACTACTGCACCCGTCGCCACCAACCCCATCTGAGGTGGGTCACTGGTGTCACCAATGTCCCCAGCTCCCCTGAGCTCGAGTCCACCCAGGTTCCCCCTCAAACCCCCTTCTCCTTTACGTCTTCTGGACTCTCTCATGACGCCTGCAGCCTCATTATGTAGGACCCCTTGACAGCGAGTGCTCCTGGACAAAATAACCCAACACCCAAGAACACCCCTGCATCCATCGCCCCTGGGCCCAGGAAAAAGGACCAAATGTGCACCTATGTAAGTCTACAACCTGCTTGTTAGTTGTGCCTCACTGGCAACTTAGCCAGAGCCTGGAGCCTGTCTTCATGAGGACCAAACTCCCATACAAAACCATTGGGCACTAGACGCCTTACTGCACCCGGCCACCCCAGTGCTGCTTGGAGTGACCTGCTGGTGTGGTTTTTGATCACTACCCAGTACTTACCGTAAATCCCTGAGATTGGCCTCGTAAGTCGTTGTCAACCCTGTTTGCTGAGCATTGTTTTCCTTTATAGGTTAACATTGAAGAACTCTATTTGCGCTAGGTGTTGCTTTTTGAAACTGAAAAGTATTTATGCTTGAAAATATGCTTTCCAGATTACAAAGATCTGAAACCTTTATGAAAACAGGTGTTACTTTCAAGGCTGAGCGCGCAAGTGTTTTGACCTGTTGTATCTGTGAGCTTTTAATCATGCCTACCTCACTCCGATCGCTATCACTTGTTCATGGGCTTGTCTTTAAATAATCCTTTATCATTGGTAAATGCTTTGTTTGTCCCTCCTTGGGGGCAGTTTTGTTACCGCCTTGGACACCGATCCTGTTACATGGATAATTTCATGTTTGACAATAGTTTGACTGTGAGCAAACTTCTTTTTCCTTTTGTGTGTCTCCTTCGCACTGATGCTCATGGTGGCCGTGGCACTTTGAATAGGCTTGCTTATGTCAACTGTTTTACTTTCCATTTTCAATTTATGTGGCAAGAAAAGTCCAGTCAGGAATTTACAATGCTAATAGCTCTAACTCATTCAAATGCGAGACCCATTGCATTGCAAATACTTGTTCTAATTTGGTCTCTGATTTATTGCCTCTGTGAGTACAACTTAAGTGCCTTCTCTGTGCATGGCTTGCAGCGTCGCTTTTGGCCGCCTGGCCATGGGGTACAAGAACAGTCCAGGAGTGTTTGCTGCTCGTACAGTGTCATTTCTTCATGCTATGGTCCCAGCTGCACTCTTATGTGGATGTCTGTCTAGCGAATAATGAGTTGGACACACACACAGCCAGAGTGGACAGCCTTATTTTGTGGTTTGCTGCCTATGGTACAAATATCATTTTAAGAAATCTCAGTTGGATTTTTCAGTGTCCTATTTTTAGGATATGAACTCTTAAATGAAGGCAAAAGCCTTGCACCTCACCTATTAAAGAAGTGTGCACTCCTACAACCACGGAGTACTCTTTGGAAAGTGCAATCAGTCTTGGTTTTCCTTACTTTTGGCAGGACATATGTTCCTGACTTTGCTCAATGCATAAAACCGTTGTGTGATTACATATTTTTGTAGTTCACATTGGACATCTGACCACACTGACATACTCAAATACTCAGATTACCACAGTCCGACTTACTTGCTAAGCATCATTTCCATACACTTCCATACATAGCCATATTATTGCGGGTGCCATTCACATTTCTTTCAAGGAGGATGAAACAGTGCTGATTGCATGTACGAATCACATTTATATTCCAATGCGGAAATGCGTTTATGGTTCCAATGAAAATTCTCACTGCCGTCTAAATGTCCACCCTAAAAGAGCGGCCTCTTGCATGGGGAAATGCATAAATGTTACATCAGTTCCAGCCTTAAAGGCTGTCACAAAAGCTAGCGTTACAAATGCTAAAGCTCTGCAGTGGATTCAGTGGGCAACATCCTCAACAGCCACGGTTGTAGACATAGGTGGTCATTATGACATTGGCGGTAAGATGACTGCCATGCTGGCGATGCGGTAGTACCGTCACCAGGATGGCGGTAATTACCGCCAAATTATGACCATGGCAGTGATCCCTGTTGTAGACAGCCAATGTACCACCCCAACCGCCAGTGCGGTACAAACACTGACCACGGCAGAAGCCACCTACAGGCTGGCATGAGACAAGCATCTGCCCACCATATTATGACATAGCAGTTTTCCGGGGAAGTAGCAACGCCACCAAAAGCCTGGCAGAAACACATCACATAAAAGGAGACCCTCCCCTTCAGGGACACAGTCATCTGCGGCCGCCATGGAACCAGACCTGGAAGTCTTCCCGATGCTGTACCACGCGATGGCTGTCCAGGAGCGCCGACAATGGTGAGTACAGCTGTCTAGCACACAATCAAAACTTAGCATCAGCAAAGGCAAAAGTCAGGGGGTAACCATGCCAAGGAGGCATTTCCTTACACCAGTTATGATTGAAAGTGTTCTGGGACCCTGCTAACCAGGCCTCAGCGCCAGTGTTCTTTCCCTAAACTGTCCCTTTGTTCCCACAATTGGCACAGCCCTGGCACACAGATAAGGCCCTTGTAAATGGTACCCTTGGTATCAAGGGCTCTCATGTCAGGGAAGGTCTCTAAGGGCTGAAGTATGTTTTATGACACCCTGGGCACCCCTCACTCAGCACATGCACACTGCCTCACAGCTTGTGTGTGCTGGCGGGGAGAAAATGACTAAGTCGACATGGCACTCCCCTCAGAGTTCCCTGCCCACCTGACACTACCTGTTGCATAGGTAAGTCACCCCTCTAGCAGGCCTCCTTACAGCCCAAAGGCAGGGTGCACTATACCACCGGTTAGGGCATACGTGCATGAGCACTATGCCCCTACAGTGTCTAAGCAAAACCTTAGATATTGTAAGCGCTGGGAAGCCATAAAGAGTTATATTGTCTGGGAGTCTGTCAGATACGAACTCCACAGTTCCATAATGGCTACCCTGAAATCTGGGAAGTTTGGTATCAAACTTCTCAGCACAATAAATGCCCACTGATGCCAGTGTGGAATTTATTGTAAAATACACCCAGAGGGCATCTTAGAGATGCCCCCTGAATACCAGTCCGACTCCTAGTGCCAGGCTGATTAATTTCTGCCAACCTGCCACAAGCAGATGAGTTTCTAGCCACATTGAGTGAGTGCCTTTGTCACTCTGTGGCCAGGAACAAAGCCTGTCCTGGGTAGGGGTGCTTCTCACCTCCCCCTGCAGGAACTGTTACACCTGGCGTTGAGCCTCAAGGGCTCATACCTTTTGTTACAGCACCCCAGGGCATCCCAGCTTGTGGAGATGCCCACCCCTCCGGCCACTGCCCCCACTTTTGCCGGCAAGGCTGGAGGAGATAATGAGGAAAACAAGGAGGAGCCATCCAGGAGATCCCCTTAGGTGTCCTGAAGTGAGGTGACGCCTGTCTTTAGAAATCCTCCATCTTGAGATTGGAGGAGTCCCCCAATAGGACTAGGGATGTGCCCCCCTCCCCTTGGGGAGGAGGCACAAAGAGGGTGTAGCCACCTTCTAGGATAGTAGCCATTGGCTACTGCCCACCAGACCTAAACACACCCCTAATTTAGTATTTAGGGGTGACCCTGAAACCAGGAAATCAGATTCCTGAAACCTGAAGAAAGGAGGACTGCTGACCTGAAAGCCCCGCAGAGACAACAACTGACTTGGTCCCAGCCCTACCGGCCTGTCTCCACACTCAACCTGCACAGCGACGCATCCGACAGGGACCAGCGACCTCTGAGGACTCAGAGGACTGCCCTGAACCCGAAGGACCAAGAAACTCCCTAGAACAGCGGTGTAGGAAGTTGGCTCTGTATGTGCTATTTCAAAGTAAGGAATAGCATGCACAGAGTCCAAGGGTTCCCCTTAGAGGTAAAATAGTGGTAAAAATAGATAATACTAATGCTCTATTTTGTGGTAGTGTGGTCGAGCAGTAGGCTTATCCAAGGAGTAGTGTTAAGCATTTGTTGTACATACACATAGACAATAAATGAGGTACACACACTCAGAGACAAATCCAGCCAATAGGTTTTGTATAGAAAAATATCTTTTCTTAGTTTATTTTAAGAACCACAGGTTCAAATTCTACATGTAATATCTCATTCGAAAGGTATTGCAGGTAAGTACTTTAGGAACTTCAAATCATCAAAATTGCATGTATACTTTTCAAGTTATTCACAAATAGCTGTTTTAAAAGTGGACACTTAGTGCAATTTTCACAGTTCCTAGGGGAGGTAAGTATTTGTTAGGTTAACCAGGTAAGTAGGACACTTACAGGGCTCAGTTCTTGGTCCAAGGTAGCCCACCGTTGGGGGTTCAGAGCAACCCCAAAGTCACCACACCAGCAGCTCAGGGCCGGTCAGGTGCAGAGTTCAAAGTGGTGCCCAAAACACATAGGCTAGAATGGAGAGAAGGGGGTGCCCCGGTTCCGGTCTGCTTGCAGGTATGTACCCGCGTCTTCGGAGGGCAGACCAGGGGGGTTTTGTAGGGCACCGGGGGGGGACACAAGCCCACACAGAAATTTCACCCTCAGCGGCGCGGGGGCGGCCGGGTGCAGTGTAGAAACAAGCGTCGGGTTCGCAATGTTAGTCTATGAGAGATCTCGGGATCTCTTCAGCGCTGCAGGCAGGCAAGGGGGGGGTTCCTCGGGGAAACCTCCACTTGGGCAAGGGAGAGGGACTCCTGGGGGTCACTTCTCCAGTGAAAGTCCGGTCCTTCAGGTCCTGGGGGCTGCGGGTGCAGGGTCTCTCCCAGGTGTCGGGACTTTAGGTTCAAAGAGTCGCGGTCAGGGGAAGCCTCGGGATTCCCTCTGCAGGCGGCGCTGTGGGGGCTCAGGGGGGACAGGTTTTGGTACTCACAGTATCAGAGTAGTCCTGGGGTCCCTCCTGAGGTGTTGGATCGCCACCAGCCGAGTCGGGGTCGCCGGGTGCAGTGTTGCAAGTCTCACGCTTCTTGCGGGGAGCTTGCAGGGTTCTTTTAAAGTTGCTGGAAACAAAGTTGCAGCTTTTCTTGGAGCAGGTCCGCTGTCCTCGGGAGTTTCTTGTCTTTTCGAAGCAGGGGCAGTCCTCAGAGGATGTCGAGGTCGCTGGTCCCTTCGGAAGGCGTCGCTGAAGCAGGATCTTTGGAAGGCAGGAGACAGGCCGGTGAGTTTCTGGAGCCAAGGCAGTTGTCGTCTTCTGGTCTTCCGCTGCAGGGGTTTTCAGCTGGGCAGTCCTTCTTCTTGTAGTTGCAGGAATCTGATTTTCTAGGGTTCAGGGTAGCCCTTAAATACTAAATTTAAGGGCGTGTTTAGGTCTGGGGGGTTAGTAGCCAATGGCTACTAGCCCTGAGGGTGGGTACACCCTCTTTGTGCCTCCTCCCAAGGGGAGGGGGTCACAATCCTAACCCTATTGGGGGAATCCTCCATCTGCAAGATGGAGGATTTCTAAAAGTTAGTCACTTCAGCTCAGGACACCTTAGGGGCTGTCCTGACTGGTCAGTGACTCCTCCTTGTTTTTCTCATTATCTTCTCCGGCCTTGCCGCCAAAAGTGGGGCCTGGCCGGAGGGGGCGGGCAACTCCACTAGCTGGAGTGTCCTGCTGGGTTGGCACAAAGGAGGTGAGCCTTTGAGGCTCACCGCCAGGTGTGACAATTCCTGCCTGGGGGAGGTGTTAGCATCTCCACCCAGTGCAGGCTTTGTTACTGGCCTCAGAGTGACAAAGGCACTCTCCCCATGGGGCCAGCAACATGTCTCGGTTTGTGGCAGGCTGCTAAAACTAGTCAGCCTACACAGATAGTCGGTTAAGTTTCAGGGGGCACCTCTAAGGTGCCCTCTGGGGTGTATTTTACAATAAAATGTACACTGGCATCAGTGGGCATTTATTGTGCTGAGAAGTTTGATACCAAACTTCCCAGTTTTCAGTGTAGCCATTATGGTGCTGTGGAGTTCGTGTTTGACAGACTCCCAGACCATATACTCTTATGGCTACCCTGCACTTACAATGTCTAAGGTTTTGTTTAGACACTGTAGGGGTACCATGCTCATGCACTGGTACCCTCACCTATGGTATAGTGCACCCTGCCTTAGGGCTGTAAGGCCTGCTAGAGGGGTGTCTTACCTATACTGCATAGGCAGTGAGAGGCTGGCATGGCACCCTGAGGGGAGTGCCATGTCGACTTACTCGTTTTGTCCTCACTAGCACACACAAGCTGGCAAGCAGTGTGTCTGTGCTGAGTGAGAGGTCTCCAGGGTGGCATAAGACATGCTGCAGCCCTTAGAGACCTTCCTTGGCATCAGGGCCCTTGGTACTAGAAGTACCAGTTACAAGGGACTTATCTGAATGCCAGGGTGTGCCAATTGTGGATACAATGGTACATTTTGGGTGAAGGAACACTGGTGCTGGGGCCTGGTTAGCAGGGTCCCAGCACACTTCTCAGTCAAGTCAGCATCAGTATCAGGCAAAAAGTGGGGGGTAACTGCAACAGGGAGCCATTTCTTTACAAGCGGCACTGTTCAAAAACAGCAACAATTTTGCAACTTTTTAACACCTTCCAAAGAACTCTCTCTTCCCACCGGAAGCGCAAGACTTCTCATTCTGCACCCGACACCCTTGGCTCGAGCTCCAGAGAACTAACACCGCAGAGAGGACT
Source organism: Pleurodeles waltl (assembly GCF_031143425.1). NCBI lineage: Eukaryota > Metazoa > Chordata > Amphibia > Caudata > Salamandridae > Pleurodeles > Pleurodeles waltl. The sequence continues at coordinate 83,852,081 of NC_090436.1, forward strand.
CCAGGTGACTATGACAACCTGAGTAACCTGAGTCGACCCCTGTGCACCCCCACAGCGACGCCTGCAGAGAGGATTCAGAAGCTCCCCCATGACTGTGAATGCTTGGTATCAAGGAACCCGACACCTGGACCAGGCACTGCACCTGCAGCCCCCAGGACCGAGAGAAACCACCCACCAGTGCAGGAGCGACCAGCAGGTGGATCTCTCCCTAGCCCCGTCGGTGGCTGGCCTGAGAAGCACCCTGTGCCCTGCCTGCATCGCCTAAGTGACCCCCAAGTTCCTCCATTGCTTTCAATAGCAAACCTGACGGAACCCTTGGACTCTGTGCACACTATCTCGCACTTTGAGATAGTATATACAGAGCCAGCATTCTACACAGTGGAAGTGTCGTTGAATGGAAAGTCTGGAGTCAAGTAAAGTGGTAGAAAGGAAATGGCAGTGATGGCTGCGGCGATGAATAGAGTCACTGCCAACGTTGATCATCATTGTTCACCTACTCCATAGAGCCCCATGTTATGTTATGCATTTATTTGTCCTATGCTTGTTCTCTCAATTTGGATGGTCTGTTTTAATTTATCCTTCTTGCAGTCGATTCTTTGCCTAGATTCCTCTTGGTGTGGCCACCACATTTGACTGATGCTTGAACTATTATTAAAGATCTGCAAGTCTTTGTTGGAGACATATGCATGCATGATTTTCTACTCTGACCAGGGCCGTTATTTTGCTTCCAAAGCATATGTTAACTCTGTCTTAGTTAGGGATCCAGGTTCATTATTCTTCACCATACAGGCCTGAGGTCAACTCTGTTGTGGAAAGAATGAACCATGACTTAAAGCAGTTCTTGACAGGACGTTGCTGGATCCACCAGCCAAACAAGTGCTTAATAATTTCTCAAAAAGATCTCAGGCTGTGGGGTGGATGTGGGAGGCTTGCTCAATATATGGTGTACACCACTAGGTGAGGCACCCTGTACTGAGTCCACGGAACCTTCAGTGATAGCACAGGAGGTTCTAGATAAGCAAAGCTCTCAAGAGGGTAGCTGTGGAGAGCAGCTAAGGCTTATACAGGAGGGTGTAAACCGGTTGTGTAAAGAAATGGCTCCCTGTTGCAGTTACCCCCCACTTTTTGCCTGATACTGATGCTGACTTGACTGAGAAGTGTGCTGGGACCCTGCTAACCAGGCCCCAGCACCAGTGTTCTTTCACCTAAAATGTACCATTGTTTCCACAATTGGCACAACCCTGGCACCTAGGTAAGTCCCTTGTAACTGGTACCCCTGGTACCAAGGGCCCTGATGCCAGGGAAGGTCTCTAAGGGCTGCAGCATGTCTTATGCCACCCTAGGGACCCCTCACTCAGCAAAGACACACTGCTTGCCAGCTTGTGTGTGCTGATGGGGAGAAAATGACTAAGTCGACATGGCACTCCCCTCAGGGTGCCATGCCAACCTCCCACTGCCTGTGGCATAGGTAAGTCACCCCTCTAGTAGGCCTTACAGCCCTAAGGCAGGGTGCACTATACCACAGGTGAGGGCATATGTGCATGAGCACTATGCCCCTACAGTGTCTAAGCAAAACCTTAGACATTGTAAGTGCAGGGTAGCCATAAGAGTATATGGGCTGGGAGTCTGTCAAAAACGAACTCCACAGCTCCATAATGGCTACACTGAATACTGGGAAGTTTAGTATCAAACTTCTCAGAATAATAAACCCACACTGATGCCAGTGTTGGATTTATTAAAAAATGCACACAGAGGGCATCTTAGAGATACCCCCTGTATTTTACCCAATTGTTCAGTGCAGGACTGACTGGTCTGTGCCAGCCTGCTGCTGAGAGACGAGTGTCTGACCTCATGCGGTGAGAGCCTTTGTGCTCTCTGAGGACAGAAACAAAGCCTGCCCTGGGTGGAGGTGCTTCACACCTCCCCCCTGCAGGAACTGTAACACCTAGCAGTGAGCTTCAAAGGCTCAAGCTTCGTGTTACAATGCCCCAGGGCACTCCAGCTAGTGGAGATGCCCGCCTCCTGGACCCAGCCCCCACTTTTGGCGGCAAGTCCAGGAGAGATAATGAGAAAAACAAGGAGTCGTCACTGGCCAGTCAGGACAGCCCCTAAGGTGTCCTGAGCTGAGGTGACTCTGACTTTTAGAAATCCTCCATCTTGTAGAAGGAGGATTCCCCCAATAGGATTAGGGATGTGACCCCCCTCCCCTTGGGAGGGGGCACAAAGAGGGTGTACCCACCCTCAGGGCTAGTAGCCATTGGCTACTAACCCCCCAGACCTAAACACGCCCTTAAATTTTGTATTTAAGGGCTTCCCTGAACCTAAAGATTTAGATTCCTGCAACTACAAGAAGAAGGACTGCCTAGCTGAAAACCCCTGCAGAGGAAGACCAGAAGACGACAACTGCCTTGGCTCCAGAAACTCACCGGCCTGTCTCCTGCCTTCCAAAGATCCTGCTCCAGTGACGCCTTCCAAAGGGACCAGCGACCTCGACATCCTCTGAGGACTGCCCCTGCTTCGAAAAGACAAGAAACTCCCGAGGACAGCGGACCTGCTCCAAGAAAGACTGCAACTTTGTTTCCAGCAGCCTTGAAAGAACCCTGCAAGCTCCCCGCAAGAAGCGTGAGACTTGCAACACTGCACCCGGCGACCCCGACTCGGCTGGTGGAGATCCAACACCTCAGGAGGGACCCCAGGACTACTCTGATACTGTGAGTACCAAAACCTGTCCCCCCTGAGCCCCCACAGCGCCGCCTGCAGAGGGAATCCCGAGGCTTCCCCTGACCGCGACTCTTTGAATCCAAAGTCCCGACGCCTGGGAGAGACCCTGCACCCGCAGCCCCCAGGACCTGAAGGACCGGACTTTCACTGCAGAAGTGACCCCCAGGAGTCCCTCTCCCTTGCCCAAGTGGAGGTTTCCCCGAGGAAGCCCCCCCCCTTGCCTGCCTGCAGCGCTGAAGAGATCCCGTGATCTCTCATTGACTTACATTGCGAACCCGACGCTTGTTCTAACACTGCACCCGGCCGCCCCCGCGCCGCTGAGGGTGAAATTTCTGTGTGGGCTTGTGTCCCCCCCGGTGCCCTACAAAACCCCCCTGGTCTGCCCTCCGAAGACGCGGGTACTTACCTGCAAGCAGACCGGAACCGGGGCACCCCCTTCTCTCCATTCTAGCCTATGCGTTTTGGGCACCACTTTGAACTCTGCACCTGACCGGCCCTGAGCTGCTGGTGTGGTGACTTTGGGGTTGCTCTGAACCCCCAACGGTGGGCTACCTTGGACCAAGAACTGAACCCTGTAAGTGTCTTACTTACCTGGTAAAACTAACAAAAACTTACCTCCCCCAGGAACTGTGAAAATTGCACTAAGTGTCCACTTTTAAAGTAGCTATTTGTGAATAACTTGAAAAGTATACATGCAATTGAAATGATTCAAAATTCCTAATGTACTTACCTGCAATACCTTTCAAACAAGATATTACATGTTAAATTTGAACCTGTGGTTCTTAAAATAAACTAAGAAAAGATATTTTTCTACAACAAAACCTATTGGCTGGATTTGTCTCTGAGTGTGTGTACCTCATTTATTGTCTATGTGTATGTACAACAAATGCTTAACACTACTCCTTGGATAAGCCTACTGCTCGACCACACTACCACAAAATAGAGCATTAGTATTATCTCTTTTTACCACTATTTTACCTCTAAGGGGAACCCTTGGACTCTGTGCATGCTATTCCTTACTTTGAAATAGCACATACAGAGCCAACTTCCTACAGGTTGCAAATACCACATAGGTGTACACACAGCAAGGAACCACACCAGCGTTAGATAAATGTTGTATTTATTGTAACACACTCTCTAGAACTACCTTTGGTATGTCTCCTAACTGGAGATATGATAAAACAAAAATATACTTAACCGGTAAGTAAAGGTATAAAAAAATATGAGCCCCTGTGGAGGTTAAAACAATATATACAACAAAAAAAAAAAATGAAAGCGGAAATCACTCCCAACCCACACTTCCACCCAAGGACCGTTAGGACTGGGGAAATACTAATGCCCCTAAGGTAAGTAGGTAGCATTCCCCAGTCGCCCTTGTGCAGAGTTGTAATCTGGGTCAGTGTCCATAGTATAACATTAGGAAGTCATGGTTGGAATTTTTGATGTTCAGGACCCTTCTCAGATTACCCAAGGAAACCTGTTGGGACACGGGAGGTTTCATAGTGCCCCCACCTGTGGATACCCAGAACAGTGGAGTACCTACACCAGTGGTTCCCAACCTTTTGATTTCTGTGGACCCCCACTTTAACATTAATGGAATCCAGGGACCCCCACTGAATCATCATGGGAATCCGGGGACCCCCGCCTGAGTCATTACTGGAAGCTGGGGACCTAATTTGTCAATATTTGTTAATATTTTTTAATTTTCTAGGCTCTCGCGGCCCTCCTGAGAAGGCTTTGCGGACCCCCAGGGGTCCCCGGACCACAGGTTGGGAAACCACTGACCTACACCAATGGGCCCAGGTGCATAGGGGTGAAATTGTGTCGGAACGTCCAGTCGATGTCATTGGGAACCTTGGTTGTCCAGCTACTGACAAGACCCCTGGACCAGGTCGGTAAAACCCACGCGTGGATTCCTGAAGAGGACCTAAGGAAAGAGGGAACAGAGTACAGACCACATGGAGGTGACAGGTGGTGCAGGAGGGCAGTGCTCACCCTTCTCAGAGATGTATTCTTGTTGGACGGTGGATGACGAAGTGCAGTTGTGGTGTCCAGGTGATGCAGGAAGATCCCAGGAGTAGTCTATGACTTGTTCCACGCCAGTCGAATTATTGAGGGGTCAGTGGTCAGCGGGACCACCAACACGCCTTGGCAAATGCAGGGATGCATTGCACGGAGTTTGCAGAATTTGTGGGGACCAGCAAGGTCTAGGTGACCCAACCTTCATAGGTAGGTCAGGGCCAGCCCTCAGCACATAGGAGAGCCAGCAGGAATTGAAGGAGCCCCCAGCAGGACCCTCTGGAAGCAGGCACAAGGAGGCCTCAATAGCACAGCAAAGAGTGATGCCCACGTCACAGGATTTGCAGAGATGATGTCGTTCTTGGAGCTGTAGAGTACTGGAGGCCGGTGCTTTTTAGAGCTAGGAGGTCTTCGGACTGAAGAGCAAACAAGCCTTGGCAATGACAAACCGACTCCGTGAGCAGGGGTTCCAGCCAAACCGCTCCAGCGACGGACCACAGACTTACCAGTTGCAAGAAAGCTAGGTCAGACCTCTGGAGATCCACAGAACCACCACCATGTGTTGTGGAGTCTTGAAGAGTCGGTGGGGACAGCAGGATCCCCAAGCCAGTTGTCATTATTAAGGGTGCCTGCAGACGCAGGGGAGTGACTCCTTCACTCCAAGCGAGATTCCTTATTGCTTTCTTGAGTGCAAGCAGAGTTGCTGTGACTCTGGAGGATGCATGGCCACGGGGTTGCAGAAGTCTTTGCAAAACTTGGAAACAAAGTTGAAGTAGGAGCCCTCCTACTGGTTAAAGTCTTGCTTTTGGTTCCAGCGGAGAAAAGCAGCATTTCAGGTGTCCAGGTTGCAGAAGTGTCTTGCAGAGGAGACTTGCAGACAAATCTAGGGTCCCACCCTCAGGAGAGACGTTAAGGTACCCAGGAAGGGTTTTGGACACTTACTGTGGAGACCCACCTATCAGAGGGGGCAAGGGACATCCCCCAGCTGGACTAACGAGTCAGATGCACCTATGGATCTCTGCTTATCTTATTACCAAGATAGCATAATCAAGTGGGGAGGGGAGTGCCATGTCGACTTACTCGTTTTGTCCTCACCAGCACTCACAATCTGGCAAGCAGTGTGTCTGTGCTGAGTGAGGGGTCCCCAGGGTGGCATAAGACATGCTGCATCCCTTAGAGACCTTCCTTGGCATCAGGGCCCTTGGTACCAGGGGTACCAGTTACAAGGGACTTACTTGGATGCCAGGGTGTGCCAATTGTGGAAACAAGTCCTCAACACACAACACCAGTGGGGGGGGGAGACTAACAGATTTTTACCAAAACTGGGAGGAAATAACAGACACGTGGATTTTATCCATTATCCAACATGGTTATTGCATAGAATTCCTACAATTTCCACCAAATGTGCCACCAAGAACGCACATGTCCAAACAACACATGGATCTATTACAGCTGGAGGTCCAGGCGTTGTTGCAATAGAACTAGTACCCAATCAGCAGAAAGGAACAGGTGTTTGCTCCCTGTACTTTCTCATACCCAAAAAAGACAAAACTCGAAGACCCATCTTAGATCTCAGAACACTAAATCTTTACATAAAATCAGATCACTTTCACATGGTGACACTTCAAGACGTAATCCCCTTGCTCAAACATAGACTACATGATGACATTAGACCTCAAGGATGCGTATTTCCATATACCCATTCATCCTTCCCACAGAAAATACTTAAGGTTTGTAATCCAAGGTGTACATTACCAATTCAAAGTGTTGCCGTTCGGGATAACAACAGCGCCAAGAGTCTTTACAAAATGCCTTGCCGTAGTAGCAGCCCATATCAGAAGACAGCAAATACATGTGTTCCCGTATCTGGACGATTGGTTAATCAAAACCAATACGCAAGAACGGTGTTCTCAACACACAAAATACGTTATAGAAACCCTTCACAAGCTAGTGTTCTCACTCAACTACCAAAAATCACACCTACAGCCGTGTCAAATACAACAATACTTGGGAGCAACAATCAACACAAAAGAAGGGATTGCCACGCCTAGTCCACAAAGGGTACAGGCATTCCAAAACGTAATACAGGCCATGCACCCAAACCAAAGGTTCCAGGTAAAATTAGTGATGAAACTACTAGGTATGATGTCCTCATGCATAGCCATTGTCCCAAACGCAAGATTACACATGCAGCCCTTACAACAGTGCCTAGCATCACAATGGTCACAAGCACAGGGTCAACTTCAAGATGTAGTGTTGATAGACCACCAAACATACACCTCGCTTCAATGGTGGAATACTATAAATTTAAACCAAGGACGTCCTTTCCAGGACCCAGTGCCTCAATACGTGATCACAACAGATGCTTCCATGGTAGAGTGGGGAGCACACCTCAACCAACACAGCATCCAGGGACAATGGGACACTCAACAGAAACAACTTCATATAAATCACTTAGAACTACTAGCAGTATTTCTAGTGTTGAAAGCATTTCAACCACTAATAACCCACAAACACATTCTTGTCAAAACAGACAACATGACAACAATGTATTATCTGAACAAACAGGGAGGGACACACTCGACACAATTGTCTCTTAGCTCAAAAGATATGGCATTGGGCGATTCACAACCACATTCGCCTATTAGCGCAATTCATACCAGGAATTCAAAATCAGTTAGCCGACAATCTCACTCGGGATCACCAACAGATCCACGAATGGGAAATTCATCCCCAGATACTACAAACTTACTTCCAAAGATGGGGAACACCCCAAATAGACCTATTCGCAATAAAAGAAAACGCAAAATGCCAAAACTTCGTATCCAGGTGCCCACAGCCTCACTCTCAAGGCAATGCGTTATGGATGAGTTGGTCAGGGATATTTGCATACGCTTTTCCCCCTCTCCCACTCCTTCCGTATCTGAGTCAAAACAAACTCAAACTAATATTGATAGCACCAACTTGGGCACGACAACCTTGGTACACAACACTACTAGACCTGTCAGTAGTGCCTCGTATCAAACTGCCAAACAGACAAGATCTGTTAACTCAACACAAACAGATCAGACACCTAAATCCAGCATCGCTCAATCTAGCAATTTGGCTCCTGAAATCTTAGAATTCGGACATCTAGACCTTACACAAGAATGCATGGAGGTCATAAAACAGTCTAGGAAACCAACCACAAGACATTGCTACGCAAATAAGTGGAAAATGTTTGTTTATTACTGCCATAATAATCAAATCCAACCATTACACGCATCTGCAAAAAACATCGTAAGCTACCTACTACACTTACAAAAGTCCAAGTTAGCTTTTTCATCCATTAAAATACATCTGACAGCAATTTCGGCTCATCTGCAAATTACGCATTCAACTTCATTATTCAGAATCCCAGTCATAAAAGCATTTATGGAGGGTCTGAAAAGGATTATCCCACCAAGAACACCACCAGTTCCTTCATGGAACCTCAACATCGTATTAACACGACTCATGGGTCCACCATTTGAACCCATGCACTCGTGTGAGATACAGTACTTAACATGGAAAGTAGCCTTTCTAATAGCTATCACATCTGTCCGAAGAGTAAGTGAAATACAAGCCTTTATCATACAAGAACCCTTTATACAGATACACAAACATAAAGTAGTTCTACGCACAAATCCTAAATTCTTACCTAAAGTCATATCACTGTTCCACTTAAACAGTGGAACTCCCAGTGTTCTTTTCAGAACCCGATTCTGTAGCTGAGAGCATTACATACACTAGACATCAAAAGGGCACTAATGTCCTACATTGATAGAACCAAACAAATTCGCAAAACAAAACAATTGTTTGTTGCTTTCCAAAAACCTCATACAGGGAATCCAATATTAAAACAAGGCATTGCCAGATGGATAGTTAAATGTATTCAAACCTGTTATATAAAAGCAAAAAGAAAACTGCCTATTACATCAAAGGCACACTCCACTAGAAAGAAGGGTGCCACCATGGCCTTTCTAGGAAACATACCATTGACTGAAATCTGTAAGGCAGCCACATGGTCTACGCCTCTTACATTTACCAAGCATTACTGCGTGGATGTGTTAACAACACAGCAAGCCACAGTAGGACAAGCAGTATTAAGGACATTATTTCAAACAACTTCAACTCCTACAGGCTAAACCACCGCTTTTGGGGAGATAACTGCTTACTAGTCTATGCACAGCATGTGTATCTGCAGCTACACATGCCATCAAACGGAAAATGTCACTTACCCAGTGTACATCTGTTTGTGGCATGAGATGCTGCAGATTCACATGCTCCCTCCCACCTCCCCGGGAACCTGTAGCCGTTTTAAGTTGACAAAAAATTAAACTTGTAAATTTGTAAATATCACTTTTAGTCACATTATGTACATACATACTCCATTGCATGGGCACTATTACTATATACACAACTCCAACCTCACCCTCTGCGGGGAAAACAATCTAAGATGGAGTCGACGCCCATGCGCAATGGAGCCGAAAAGGAAGGAGTCCCTCGATCTCGTGACTCAGACTTCTTCGAAGAAAAACAACTTGTAACACTCCGAGCCCAACACTAGATGGCGGGATGTGCACAGCATGTGTATCTGCAGCTACACATGCCATCGAACATATATATATATATATATTTATATATATATATATATATATTCCTTCTACGCTTGAAATGTTCATAGGTCATTGCATAGTTTGTACATGTTTGATATGCTTATGAGTCTGTTTTTATTTTATCTATCACAATAGGTAAATATTACGTAACTATTTATATACAAGCGTTTCACTATAGAAAAATTGAGGAAAGAACTTAGCAAAGTACACAAATAAATCCACTTCAAATACTGCAGCTCTTGAAAGTTTTTATTTAATACAACTCCATTTCAATGTATTCTATTCCTTAAACACATTCCCTTACTATGTAATCATCTATCTATATACTTACTACTTTTAGTCTTGCTGTGTGAGAGGAAAAAAAACTTGATCTCTTGAAAGTTTCTCTCAGCATCACTCTATACCTCTGTCAGTCTATCCTCTATTTCTATCCTCTGACTCATCCCAAACCCATTCTACTACTGTGATCTCCAAATAACACTCCTAGACTCTTCCTTCCTCTACCTCTCCTGCCTCACCGAAAAACTCTGTTTACTACTATAATCTCCCAAACAACTCTACTACATTCTTTCTCATTTAGCTCTCCTTTGACTCATCCCAAACCTCATCTTACTGTGATCTCCCTAATCCCTTCCTCTGCAGGCTCCTCGAACCTCCACCGCGCCTTTACCCATCTTACTACTATGATCTCCCAGTTAACACTTCTGGATTCTTCCCTCCTCTATCCCTCCATTATTCTATTCGATCCAACTAACACTCACATGTCCTGCTCAAATTAGTTCGTACCTCCTATAATACTGTACTCCTGTTTCCCCGTACTAATCCACCACTAATCCTTTTGGGTTCCGGATTTGCGTGGTGCTTTCTGAAAAGCTCTGACGCCTCTTCAGGGGTTGTAAGCAATAGATAAATATAATTGTGCCTACATCCTCTATCGCTCCAGTTCTTCATGGGTTTCTGTCCCATTGGTTGGCTAGAACCTCTATTGAATTTGTGACAACTAGAATTTGCGACAACTTGAATAATTATTGCCCATATGTTTCCAGAGAGGTCACATATTGAGGTTGTATTAACTGGATGTAGGAATGTCCTTTTTTGGCATGGTTACCCCCACTTTTTGCCTGTTGGCAGTGTGGCCAGTGTTTTCACTGGGATCCTGCTAACCAGGACCTCAGTGATTATGCTCACTCTTCTTAATTTGGTTTCCTCTGTACCCTTTACACCTCACAATTGGCATACTGTTGTGTCCCTGTGTAGGAAGTTGGCTCTGTATGTGCTCTTTCAAAGTAAGGAATAGCATGCACAGAGTCCAAGGGTTCCCCTTAGAGGTAAAATAGTGGTAAAAATAGATAATACTAATGCTCTATTTTGTGGTAGTGTGGTCGAGCAGTAGGCTTATCCAAGGAGTAGTGTTAAGCATTTGTTGTACATACACATAGACAATAAATGAGGTACACACACTCAGAGACAAATCCAGCCAATAGGTTTTGTTATAGAAAAATATCTTTTCTTAGTTTATTTTAAGAACCACAGGTTCAAATTTAACATGTAATATTTTGTTTGAAAGGTATTGCAGGTAAGTACATTAGGAACTTTGAATCATTTCAATTGCATGTATACTTTTCAAGTTATTCACAAATAGCTATTTCAAAAGTGGACACTTAGTGCAATTTTCACAGTTCCTCGGGGAGGTAAGTTTTTGTTAGTTTTACCAGGTAAGTAAGACACTTACAGGGTTCAGTTCTTGGTCCAAGGTAGCCCACCGTTGGGGGTTCAGAGCAACCCCAAAGTTACCACACCAGCAGCTCAGGGCCGGTCAGGTGCAGAGTTCAAAGTGGTGCCCAAAACGCATAGGCTTCAATGGAGAGAAGGGGGTGCCCCGGTTCCGGTCTGCTTGCAGGTAAGTACCCGCGTCTTCGGAGGGCAGACCAGGGGGGTTTTGTAGGGCACCGGGGGGGACACAAGCCCACACAGAAATTTCACCCTCAGCGGCGCGGGGGCGGCCGGGTGCAGTGTTAGAACAAGCGTCGGGTTCGCAATGTAAGTCAATGAGAGATCAAGGGATCTCTTCAGCGCTGCAGGCAGGCAAGGGGGGGCTTCCTCGGGGAAACCTCCACTTGGGCAAGGGAGAGGGACTCCTGGGGGTCACTTCTGCAGTGAAAGTCCGGTCCTTCAGGTCCTGGGGGCTGCGGGTGCAGGGTCTTTTCCAGGCGTCGGGACTTAGGTTTCAGAGAGTCGCGGTCAGGGGAAGCCTCGGGATTCCCTCTGCAGGCGGCGCTGTGGGGGCTCAGGGGGGACAGGTTTTGGTACTCAGTCGTAGAGTAGTCCGGGGGTCCTCCCTGAGGTGTTGGTTCTCCACCAGCCGAGTCGGGGTCGCCGGGTGCAGTGTTGCAAGTCTCACGCTTCTTGCGGGGAGATTGCAGGGTTCTTTAAAGCTGCTCCTTTGGATAAAGTTGCAGTCTTTTTGGAGCAGGTCCGCTGTCCTCTGGAGTTTCTTGTCGTCGAAGCAGGGCAGTCCTCAGAGGATTCAGAGGTCGCTGGTCCCTTTGGAAGGCGTCGCTGGAGCAGAGTTCTTTGGAAGGCAGGAGACAGGCCGGTGAGTTTCTGGAGCCAAGGCAGTTGTTGTCTTCTGGTCTTCCTCTGCAGGGGTTTTCAGCTAGGCAGTCCTTCTTGTTGTTGCAGGAATCTAAATCTTTAGGTTCAGGGAAGCCCTTAAATACTAAATTTAAGGGCGTGTTTAGGTCTGGGGGGTTAGTAGCCAATGGCAACTAGCCCTGAGGGTGGGTACACCCTCTTTGTGCCTCCTCCCAAGGGGGAGGGGGTCACATTCCTATCCCTATTGGGGGAATCCTCCTTCTACAAGATGGAGGATTTCTAAAAGTCAGAGTCACCTCAGCTCAGGACACCTTAGGGGCTGTCCTGACTGGCCAGTGACTCCTCCTTGTTTTTCTCATTATCTCTCCTGGACTTGCCGCCAAAAGTGGGGGCTGGGTCCAGGAGGCGGGCATCTCCACTAGCTGGAGTGCCCTGGGGCATTGTAACACGAAGCTTGAGCCTTTGAAGCTCACTGCTAGGTGTTACAGTTCCTGCAGGGGGGAGGTGTGAAGCACCTCCACCCAGAGCAGGCTTTGTTTCTGTCCTCAGAGAGCACAAAGGCTCTCACCGCATGAGGTCAGACACTCGTCTCTCAGCAGCAGGCTGGCACAGACCAGTCAGTCCTGCACTGAACAATTGGGTAAAATACAGGGGTTATCTCTAAGATGCCCTCTGTGTGCATTTTTTAATAAATCCAACACTGGCATCAGTGTGGGTTTATTATTCTGAGAAGTTTGATACTAAACTTCCCAGTATTCAGTGTAGCCATTATGGAGCTGTGGAGTTCGTTTTTGACAGACTCCCAGCCCATATACTCTTATGGCTACCCTGTACTTACAATGTCTAAGGTTTTGCTTAGACACTGTAGGGGCATAGTGCTCATGCACATATGCCCTCACCTGTGGTATAGTGCACCCTGCCTTAGGGCTGTAAGGCCTACTAGAGGGGTGACTTACCTATGCCACAGGCAGTGGGAGGTTGGCATGGCACCCTGAGGGGAGTGTCATGTCGACTTAGTCATTTTCTCCCATCAGCACACACAAGCTGGCAAGCAGTGTGTCTGTGCTGAGTGAGGGGTCCCTAGGGTGGCATAAGACATGCTGCAGCCCTTTGAGACCTTCCCTGGCATCAGGGCCCTTGGTACCAGAGGTACCAGTTACAAGGGACTTACCTAGGTGCCAGGGTTGTGCCAATTGTGGAAACAATGGTACATTTTAGGTGAAAGAACACTGGTGCTGGGGCCTGGTTAGCAGGGTCCCAGCACACTTCTCAGTCAAGTCAGCATCCGTATCAGGCAAAAAAGTGGGGGGTAACTGCAACAGGGAGCCATTTCTTTACACCCTGTATGTCCCTAGTATACGGAAATTGGATATTCAGGGCATTGGTACACCAGAGGTCCCCCCCCCCCCCATGGGCTGCAGCGTGTATTATGCCCCCCCAAGGGAGCCCATGCAAACTGTCGGGAGGCCTGCCATTTGCAGCCTGCATGTAAAGGTGCACACACCCTTTCGCTACTTGTCACTACACCAGGTCACTTTAAAGTCACACCCTTATGGTAGGCCCTTCTAGCCCTAGGGGCAGGGTGCAGGTCCCTGTCTGTGGACACCCATGCAAGGTGCCCCTTTGAACTCCAGTTCCAATTCCCTGGACTTCATGAGTGCGGGAAAGCAATTTTAGCTATGTACTGGTCATCTGTCACTACCTATGGTCCAGCTACATAATAGTAACCCTGCACCTATGCATGTTTGGTATCAAACGTGTCTGAATCCTACCCCAGTGCTGATTCCAGTATTGATGGCATGATTTCATGTATTGCTCCTACCAGTCTTCCAAGGTCCACGAGTAGCCCACGCAGAAAAAAGGATTTCCTGAGGGAGAGGGGTGCAACCTCCTTCATTGGAAATGATTGGTGTAACCTCCTCTGCCTTGGAAAAGTGTGTCACAAGGCTAGGAAGAGGTAGCCTCCCCACACCACCAGCTTGCTTTGAAGAGCACATTTGGTGCCCTACTTGCATAATCCGGTCTGCACCAGTCCAAGGACCCCCTGTCCCTGCTCCGGCTTGAAACTACACAAAGGAAAGGAGAGTGGCCACTCCCCTTTCATCACTACCCCTGGGGTGATGCCCAGAGCTCTTCCAGGTGGCCACTTGATTCTGCTGTCTTTGAAACAAAATAAGCCAAGGCCCCTGGGAGCATGTTAGTGGTCAGGTTAGGCAGATGATGTCAGTGACCCCCTTTGATATGTGGTCTCCTTGCAAAGTGACCAGGCCTCTTTTTGGGCTATTTAGGGACTCCCTTGCTGATGGGTCCCCAGATTCGGCATGCAAGACTCCAGCAGGACTCCTGGTTCTGAGGTGTCTTCTGCGTCCTTTCTGCCTTCTGTCCAACTTGGGAGACAGTGAACCTTTGCCTCTTACTCCAGGACAGAATCACTGTGCACCACAGCCGTTGCAGCAACCAAAGCTTGTTGACTCCTTCGAGGGATCTTAAGGCTCCAAGTTTCCCTGCCCTCCAGCACTCTACCTCTGCAAGGACAGTCTCCTCTCTGCTGCTCCAGCGATGTGGGGCTTCTCCAAGGTGATGTCTGGGCTTCACTGTGACTGCTGCCGTGGGTTGCTCGTGGGGGCTCCAATGCCTTCTGTTGGCTCTTCTGTCTTCTTAGTGTCAGCCTGGACTCCCCTCCAAGGGTCGAATCACGAGGACCTTGCTGGTCCTCTTCAGCTCTGCAAATCTTCAGCTCCTATTTGCATTTGCTTGCGTTTGTTGGTGGTCCTCCTGACCACTGACCCATCTGCAATTCGGCCACCGTTGAGGGAGAGCTCCTAGATGACTTCAGGGACTCTTCTGCAGCTCCTGGACTTCGTAGCTAGACTTCATACACAACCGTTGACCCGGATCTTCACCCACAGAAGGGTGGGCATTGCCTACTGCCCTGCCTTGACACACTTGCATGGACTGGATTCTGTCCCCTTCTCTTGCAGGTCCCCTTTATCTGGAATCCACCGTTGGATTCCACCAGTCTGGTCCTGTTTTTGCATTGTTCCAATTCCAAGTCCCCATGTTAGCCTGTGGGATGACTAGGTAACTTACTTCTGCTCTCCTGGTCGCTGGGGGGGGGGGTCTTCTAGATACTCACCTCTGGGGGTTCCATGCTTTACTAGTCCTTGGCTAACTACTCCATATCCTCGCATTTCACTATTTTAGTGTCTCCACCCCGAGCTATTTCTAATGTTTTTATGCTAATTCCCATTACTTACCTGTGCTTATTTTGCTTGTACTTACCACCAGAGGGGTGATTGCCTGTAGTATTCTAGTTCAGTGCTAATATAATAAAGTACCTTTATTTTTGCAACACGATTTGGTTCCTTTCATATGTGATAAGTTACTGTGTGACTACTGTGATAATGCAAGTGCTTCACACGCCTTCTAGGTAACTTTTGGCTGCTCACCACAGCTACCACTAGAGCCCTGGCTTCCTAGACACTGCCTGGACCTGGTATAAGGTGCCAATGCCGTAGGTGCCTGCCACACACTAGGTCAGCCTCCTACACTGGACGAGTGACTACTTGCACCACTGCAACTGGTACATTTTGAAAGTTTGCTAGTTTTCCAAAACATTTATTTGTCATTGTTTTGTCCCTAAACTGGTCTCGGGGCTTCCTTGACTTGAATTGTGACTCAGATGATAAATAGTACAGAGCCTTCTGGCCACCTGAACAAAGCATGGAATGCTAAAGATTTCCAAGGGAGGTAATTCAATTTTCTTTGGGTGGTGGGGTCAGAACCTTAGTGTGTCCATAAAATCTAAAACTTGCTCCAAGAGCCTTATCTTCCTGCTTTGTACATGGTCTCCTACAGAAATCCGAAACAGTAGTTTCAGTTTTATCATATCTAGCTCTGTGATACTCCCTACTCAGATTCCCTCCTGCTCCTCTCCGCTGCCCCCCAAACTCTGCCAAAACTTAAACTGGCACTACTTTTCACGTGACTTTGCCCTCTTTTCCGTTTCCCCATCTCCCTTGAAACTTTCTTTCCTTCACTTTTCTCAATTTTACACGCTCAGTTTTGGCCCATTTGTATTAATGAGTGTTGCAATTTGTTTTTTTATTTCCTATACATTGTTTTTCAAATGGATATAGAGCATGTTAGTCTATTGACAGCCCACCTCTATTTTGTACGTTATGCAGTGACTCCTCCACTGTGTACAAATCGTAACTGTTTGATAATGTAAACCTCTTATTACACGCTCTAGTTTTTTTGTTGAGCCGCACCTTAATGCCCCATGGTCTTGATTGATGCTAAGCAGAAACTATATTGAGTAAATATAATACATAAATGTGTTAATGTATGTGATACCTGGTTTACATTTGGTGTCTAAACACTTTTTTTACCTTCTCCCAATTATTGCAGACTTTAAATCCCAACCTGAACCATCACCTGTATTGAGCCAACTGACTCAAAGACAGCAACACCAGGTACAACAAGTTCCTGTTCCTCCTCCTGGACTGGAATCTTTTTCGTCGCAGTTGAAACTTGGAGAACCGTCACCAGTAGATAGCTCAACGGCAATTAGCAAGATATTGCAGCTTCCAAGCATGTCTCTGGATAACCAAGCAATGTCTGTCCAGCAAACGCAACAGCAGAAACAGATGAAACCTCAGAAGCGAAGGATTGCTCCTGCTTCAAAGGTGAGTACTCTAGTAAGCAGCTAGTATTTTCAGATTCAGTGTAGGAAATTTGACTTTGTAGATCTTTAGCATGTACAGTTTGAAGCTGATAAGTCTATTTAATGTTTTTCGTGCACATGGCTGAGTGTTACATTTTGAAAGAACTTGGTGGTTAGTGAAAATAAATACGATCAGTGTACAGGTATTTAAAGTTATTTTTTTGTGGGCTTAAGAATTATCTTTTGTATTAACGTATGCAGAAATTTGAAGTCCTAATGATATTGTCTTTATTGGAGCTACATTGTGCATGTATACAATTTTACTTGCAGCACATAAATAGAACTGCTGGCACATTAGATCTTCCCAGACCTAAATGGGCCATCTGTAAAAGAAATTAAATGTAGAGTTCATCCTGACCCCAGTGAATTAGTTACAGGAAAAGGACGTTTAGTCAAAAATGTCAATTTGTAATAAACTTGAAAGGAGAAAGTGACTAAAGAAGAAGGTAAGCATGGATATATTGGGCAAAAGGATTGTAGCCTCTGTCCTGCGAAGTGTGCAACGTTTGTAGAGAGGACTACCACTCTTACAGCGGATCACAAATCAGCATATGTATGAGCCCTTTGTTATTAGTAACACTCTACAATATTACCATAAAGCATTAGCAAACAAAATGTAACTGAATTGGCACATTCTGATGGATACTTCTAAATACAGAATCCCTCAGCTTGTGAATGTTCCCCAGGCGTCAGGCTGGTCCTTGAACCTGCTCTGGTGCCAATTTCTGTTCTGGTGCCCTCTCCCGAGGCAGTTCACTTCACATTGACAGAAATGGTGGAAGGTAATTTGCATCCCATTGTGCTATCATACTCTGAGCACAATTATCCTTGATGGCTATCACACCTGGCTCTGACTGGCATGCAGTCAGCTGACAATCCTCCAGATTACAACACTTTGCCATTACTATGTGATACAACCCCACTTGAGTCAGTCTTTTTGGCACTAACTTGAACAGTTTTAAAGAGGGGGATGATTGTTATTCAATATGATGGTGAAATCTGGTATCAATAACTTGGGTGCTCCATATTCCTCAGGATAGTCGTGAGGTTGACTGGTTAGGTCCAGCAATGGGCTCCAGTGTGGCACTTTGGGCGCCAGCCCTGGATGAAGTCTATGGGTTTATCCTCGGATGTTTGACAGCCCTTACGTTTTTGGGAACACCCACTGAAACCAGAACAGTCACCCAAGCCCTCGTAAACAAACTGGACTATGGCAATGCCCTCTACGCAGGAACCACGGCCAAACTCTGCCTCATCCTGGACATCCATCTCAGACCACCTGAGAGACGCACTGGCTCCCAGTCAACAAGAGAATCACCTTCAAACTCCTCACCCACTCTCACGAACCACTGCACAACACCGGACCAGAATACCTCAGCAGACGGCTCTCCTTCTGCACCCTGACCCGGCATCTCCGCTCTGCTGACCTTGCCCTCTCAACCGTCCCATGCGTCCGCAGAACTACAATCGGGGGTAGATCATTCACACCTTGCCGCCAAAACGTGGAACACTTTTCCTACCCACTTGCACCAGACCAAAGACCTCCTTACCTTCACGAAACTTCTCAAGACCTGGCTGTTCGAGCAGTAGCAGCACTACCACTACCACCACCACCACCTCCCTCACCAGCACCTTGAGACCATCACAGGTGAGTATTGCGCTTTAAAAATTCCTAATTGATTGAATAGTTTATGGGGTGTAATGTCACAGCATGCTCTTTGGACAGGTCTTTTCCCACCAGTCAATTATGCCAACATGTTCACCCTGTGTGTGGCTATGCTTGGGTTTTCATACTCAACAACTCAAGACCCTCCATCAGTGCAAGCAGGCCTTTCAGCCCTTTTGTGGCCGATGACGTAGTTATCAGAGATCACACGAACAGCAGGGTCAGCTTGCAGCCGTGCCCCTTTCGCCCCTCCTGCGTCAGCAGCTGCAAAACCACTTTGGTGTGGCCTTGTTGGCGCACAGCCACCATATCAGAGATATAATCAAATATTCCCTCCTGGGGTATTAGACCATCACATCATACAAGTGAGTTCTCCAAATTGTACATTAGAACTAGGCCATAGCATTTCTCTCTACCCTGTTGTGCCTTCAGGATGGCTGACTGAGGATTCTGTCTGCCTTAAACAGGAAGTGCAGCCTTTTTGGCCAAGAGAACCATAGAGAGGGGAACATAGAGATGTTTTTATCTTTGGAAGCAGATTCTACTTACTTGTGCTGGAGTAAAATGTAGGCATTTGTCCTAACTTAGATCTTCATTTTCTCAGGGCCTTCGTCTGGAACAACAAAATTCAAGATGCTCAAGCTAGATCAGGTCAAGTCTGACTTCGGTTCTGGAGACTGCACGGTGGTGGTGAACCTGCAGGACTCCGATTTCCATATCCCCATCTTGCAGGACTACCTGCAGTTCACAGTGGGCCAAGAGCATTTTCATTTTGCAGTGCACATTTTTGGCCTTACCATTTCTGTAGGAAAATGGCTCCCTGTTGCAGTTACCCCCCACTTTTTGCCTGATATTGATGCTGACTTGAGTGACAAGTGTGCTGGGACCCTGCTAACCAGGCCCAAGCACCAGTGTTCTTCCACTTAAAATGTACCATTGTTTCCACAATTGGCACACCCCTGGCACACAGATAAGTCCCTTGTAAAAGGGACCAGTGGTACCAAGGGCCCTGTGACCAGGGAAGGTCCCTAAGGGATGCAGCATGTGTTGTGCCACCCTAAGGGACCCCTCACCTAACACATGCACACTGCCATTGCAGATTGTGTGTGTTGATGGGGAAAACAAGGCAAAGTCGACATGGCACCCCCTTGGTGTTCACAAAAGTGATGGTGGTGGTCACAGGAAACCTTCGGGAATACCCATCTTTTTCTACGTATAGGATTGGCTTCTGAAGGTGGGCTCGAACAGGCAGTCATCAACCAGCTCCAGACAGTGGCAAACTGCCTTAACTCATTACCAACACACCACAATCCTTAGAAGACACTCCCATCCATCTGAACTATTCTGGATACAGTACAGTTTTGTGCATTTCACCCAGAAGTGGGGAGTGCAAGAGATTCAGCCTATGATCTGATGTTTCAGCCTCTGTCCTGGATCTCAGTGCTGATGGCATTGTTGGCCTCCTGCATTCTACTGGCTGAACATACGAGTTGGCACACTCAATGGGACCTCCAGTTTGAGGGCACAGCATCAGGGGATACTGCTGGATTGTATCAAGATTTTGAAACTGAATGCTGAAGAACAGCAGTGATTCCTATTGAGCTGGAAATAGGTCACTGGCTGGCCTCTTTCTTTACCCTACCAAGAGTAGACAGTGGTCACGGATGCATCACTACTAGAATGGGCAGGCTATTTGGGAGGGGTAGGAAGGAGAAGCATAGACTCCACTGAATTGGAGTTAATGGTAAATAGCTTGACGTTGAAGGCCTGCCTGCCCACCATAAGAGGAAGGCTTGTGTAGGTGGTCATGGACAGATCCACCATCGTGTGGTACTGCAAGTTGGGTGAGGTCCTGTGCCAGAAAAGTGCTGTGTCTGGAAGTGGATGGGCTGACAAGATATCTCTTTGGGGGTAAACCACTTGGCTGGATCTTTAAATGCCAGAGTGGACAAACATGGCGGCTGTTCCTTGTAAGCTGGCTTTTTAATGTATTAGCCACAGTATGTTTTTTCTGTATGAAGGCTGTTGAGATTCGCCTGCTGCGAGTTATTCTGTCATCTGTTGGTTGGTGTCTGTGTTGGGACTGCAGGTGTATTTAAAAGTTAGATTTTCTGTGGGCGTCTGGAATACGCAGGAACGTTGACTCACCTGAGCATTTGCCTCGAGAGTACTATGCCCCTGTATGTGACCTTCATTTCAAATTGTTTTTTCCTGCTGAGTGGTGAGCTAACCATACGAATCATTGACTTTGAAAGATTATGATCAAATTAAACCATCCTCATTATGGTGGCAGGCAGGATCAAGGGTTCATGATGTGCAAGTTTTTTTGAGGACTTTTGACCAAGTCAGCAAATGTGGAATTGGGGGTTTATACCAGGTGTCTTTGATACTTATTTGTGCTTTGCAAAGTAGTATTTTCAAAATTTGTCCAGGATGTTTGCTGAAATGATCAATTCCTTGTGTGCATGCTATGTCTGCTCTGAGGTCACAACTCAAAATAATTTTTCTATATAAAAACCTTTTGGCCTGGAGTTGTCATTGAGTGTGTGTTTTCACTTATTGCTTATGTGTGTACAACAAATGCTTAACACTACTGTAAGGAAATGCCTCCTTGGCATGGTTGCCCCCTGACTTTTTGCCTTTGCTGATGCTATGTTTACAATTGAAAGTGTGCTGAGGCCTGCTAACCAGGCCCCAGCACCAGTGTTCTTTCCCTAACCTGTACTTTTGTATCCACAATTGGCAGACCCTGGCATCCAGATAAGTCCCTTGTAACTGGTACTTCTAGTACCAAGGGCCCTGATGCCAAGGAAGGTCTCTAAGGGCTGCAGCATGTCTTATGCCACCCTGGAGACCTCTCACTCAGCACAGACACACTGCTTGCCAGCTTGTGTGTGCTAGTGAGGACAAAACGAGTAAGTCGACATGGCACTCCCCTCAGGGTGCCATGCCAGCCTCTCACTGCCTATGCAGTATAGGTAAGACACCCCTCTAGCAGGCCTTACAGCCCTAAGGCAGGGTGCACTATACCATAGGTGAGGGTACCAGTGCATGAGCATGGTACCCCTACAGTGTCTAAGCAAAACCTTAGACATTGTAAGTGCAGGGTAGCCATAAGAGTATATGGTCTGGGAGTTTGTCAAACACGAACTCCACAGCACCATAATGGCTACACTGAAAACTGGGAAGTTTGGTATCAAACTTCTCAGCACAATAAATGCACACTGATGCCAGTGTACATTTTATTGTAAAATACACCACAGAGGGCACCTTAGAGGTGCCCCCTGAAACTTAACCGACTGTCTGTGTAGGCTGACTAGTTCCAGCAGCCTGCCACACTAGAGACATGTTGCTGGCCCCATGGGGAGAGTGCCTTTGTCACTCTGAGGCCAGTAACAAAGCCTGCACTGGGTGGGGATGCTAACACCTCCCCCAGGCAGGAGCTGTGACACCTGGCGGTGAGCCTCAAAGGCTCACCCCTTTGTCACAGCCCAGCAGGGCACTCCAGCTTAGTGGAGTTGCCCGCCCCCTCCGGCCACGGCCCCCACTTTTGGCGGCAAGGCTGGAGGGAACAAAGAAAGCAACAAGGAGGAGTCACTGGCCAGTCAGGACAGCCCCTAAGGTGTCCTGAGCTGAGGTGACTCTGACTTTTAGAAATCCTCCATCTTGCAGATGGAGGATTCCCCCAATAGGGTTAGGATTGTGTCCCCCTCCCCTTGGGAGGAGGCACAAAGAGGGTGTACCCACCCTCAGGGCTAGTAGCCATTGGCTACTAACCCCCCAGACCTAAACACGCCCTTAAATTTAGTATTTAAGGGCTACCCTGAACCCTAGAAAATTAGATTCCTGCAACAACAAGAAGAAGGACTGCCTAGCTGAAAACCCCTGCAGAGGAAGACCAGAAGACAACAACTGCCTTGGCTCCAGAAACTCACCGGCCTGTCTCCTGCCTTCCGAAGAACTCTGCTCCAGCGACGCCTTCCAAAGGGACCAGCGACCTCTGAATCCTCTGAGGACTGCCCTGCTTCGACGACGACAAGAAACTCCCGAGGACAGCGGACCTGCTCCAAAAAGACTGCAACTTTATCCAAAGGAGCAGCTTTAAAGAACCCTGCAATCTCCCCGCAAGAAGCGTGAGACTTGCAACACTGCACCCGGCGACCCCGACTCGGCTGGTGGAGAACCAACACCTCAGGGAGGACCCCCGGACTACTCTACGACTGTGAGTACCAAAACCTGTCCCCCCTGAGCCCCCACAGCGCCGCCTGCAGAGGGAATCCCGAGGCTTCCCCTGACCGCGACTCTCTGAAACCTAAGTCCCGACGCCTGGAAAAGACCCTGCACCCGCAGCCCCCAGGACCTGAAGGACCGGACTTTCACTGCAGAAGTGACCCCCAGGAGTCCCTCTCCCTTGCCCAAGTGGAGGTTTCCCCGAGGAAGACCCCCCCTTGCCTGCCTGCAGCGCTGAAGAGATCCCTTGATCTCTCATTGACTTCCATTGCGAACCCGACGCTTGTTCCAACACTGCACCCGGCCGCCCCCGCGCCGCTGAGGGTGACATTTCTGTGTGGGCTTGTGTCCCCCCCGGTGCCCTACAAAACCCCCCTGGTCTGCCCTCCGAAGACGCGGGTACTTACCTGCTGGCAGACTGGAACCGGGGCACCCCCTTCTCTCCATTGAAGCCTATGCGTTTTGGGCACCACTTTGAACTCTGCACCTGACCGGCCCTGAGCTGCTGGTGTGGTGACTTTGGGGTTGCTCTGAACCCCCAACGGTGGGCTACCTTGGACCAAGAACTGAACCCTGTAAGTGTCTTACTTACCTGGTAAAACTAACAAAAACTTACCTCCCCCAGGAACTGTGAAAATTGCACTAAGTGTCCACTTTTAAAATAGCTATTTGTGAATAACTTGAAAAGTATACATGCAATTTTGATGATTTGAAGTTCCTAAAGTACTTACCTGCAATACCTTTCGACTGAGATATTACATGTAGAATTTGAACCTGTGGTTCTTAAAATAAACTAAGAAAAGATATTTTTCTATATAAAAACCTATTGGCTGGATTTGTCTCTGAGTGTGTGTATCTCATTTATTGTCTATGTGTATGTACAACAAGTGCTTAACACTACTCCTTGGATAAGCCTACTGCTCGACCACACTACCACAAAATAGAGCATTAGTATTATCTATTTTTACCACTATTTTACCTCTAAGGGGAACCCTTGGACTCTGTGCATGCTATTCCTTACTTTGAAATAGCACATACAGAGCCAACTTCCTACATTGGTGGATCAGCGGTGGGGTACAAGACTTTGCATTTGCTGGACTACTCAGCCAATACCTGATCACACGACAAATTCCAAAATTGTCATTAGAAATTGATTTTTGCAATTTGAAAAGTTTTCTAAATTCTTAAAAGTCCTGCTAGGGCCTTGTGTGTTAAGTCCCTGTTTAGCATTTCTTTTTAGAGTTTAAAAGTTTGTAAAAGTTTGAATTAGATTCTAGAACCAGTTGTAGATTCTTAAAAAGTATTCCAACTTTTAGAAGCAAAATGTCTAGCACAGATGTGACTGTGGTGGAACTCGACACCACACCTTACCTCCATCTTAAGATGAGGGAGCTAAGGTCACTCTGTAAAATAAAGAAGATAACAATGGGCCCCAAACCTACCAAAATACAGCTCCAGGAGCTTTTGGCAGAGTTTGAAAAGGCCAACCCCTCTGAGGGTGGCAACTCCGAGGAAGAGGATAGTGACTTGGAGGACAATTCCCCCCTACCAGTCCTATCTAGGGAGAACAGGGTCCCTCAAACCCTGACTCCAAAAATAATAGTCAGAGATGCTGGTTCCCTCACAGGAGAGACCAACACCTCTGAAATCACTGAGGATAGCCCCAGTGAAGAGGACATCCAGTTAGCCAGGATGGCCAAAAGATTGGCTTTGGAAAGACAGATCCTAGCCATAGAGAGGGAAAGACAAGAGATGGGCCTAGGACCCATCAATGGTGGCAGCAACATAAATAGGGTCAGAGATTCTCCTGACATGTTGAAAATCCCTAAAGGGATTGTAACTAAATATGAAGATGGTGATGACATCACCAAATGGTTCACAGCTTTTGAGAGGGCTTGTGTAACCAGAAAAGTGAACAGATCTCACTGGGGTGCTCTCCTTTGGGAAATGTTCACTGGAAAGTGTAGGGATAGACTCCTCACACTCTCTGGACAAGATGCAGAATCTTATGACCTCATGAAGGGTACCCTGATTGAGGGCTTTGGATTCTCCACTGAGGAGTATAGGATTAGATTCAGGGGGGCTCAAAAATCCTCGAGCCAGACCTGGGTTGACTTTGTAGACTACTCAGTGAAAACACTAGATGGTTGGATTCAAGGCAGTGGTGTAAGTAATTATGATGGGCTGTACAATTTATTTGTGAACGAACACCTGTTAAGTAATTGTTTCAATGATAAACTGCATCAGCATCTGGTAGACCTAGGACCAATTTCTCCCCAAGAATTGGGAAAGAAGGCGGACCATTGGGTCAAGACAAGGGTGTCCAAGACTTCAACAGGGGGTAACCAAAAGAAAGGGGTCACAAAGACTCCCCAGGGGAAGGGTGATGAGACAACCAAAACTAAAAATAGTAAAGAGTCTTCTACAGGCCCCCAAAAACCTGCACAGGAGGGTGGGCCCAGAGCCTCTTCACAAAACAATGGGTACAAGGGTAGAAACTTTGATCCCAAAAAGGCCTGGTGTCATAGCTGTAAACAGCATGGACACCAAACTGGAGACAAGGCCTGTCCCAAGAAAGGTTCCACTCCAAACTCCCATCCAGGTAACACTGGTATGGCTAGTCTCCAAGTGGGATCAACAGTGTGCCCAGAGCAAATCAGGGTCCACACTGAAGCTACTCTAGTTTCTGAGGGTGGGGTGGATTTAGCCACACTAGCTGTCTGGCCGCCTAACATGCAAAAATACAGACAGCAACTCTTAATTAATGGGACTAGAATAGAGGGCCTGAGGGATACAGGTGCCAGTGTCACCATGGTGACAGAGAAACTGGTTTCCCCTGGCCAATACCTGACTGGAAAAACTTACACAGTCACCAACGCTGACAATCAGAGAAAAGTACATCCCATGGCAATGGTTACTTTAGAATGGGGAGGGGTCAATGGCCTGAAACAGGTGGTGGTCTCCTCAAATATCCCAGTGGACTGTCTGCTTGGAAATGACCTGGAGTCCTCAGCATGGGCTGAGGTAGAACTAAAAACCCATGCAGCAATGCTGGGTATCCCTGAACTGGTGTGTGTGAAAACAAGAGCACAGTGCAAGGCACAGGGTGAACAAGTAGAGCTGGAGTCTGGAAGAATGGCCCAGCCTACCAAGAGAAAAGGAAAGTCAGTTGGGAAACCAACTGCAACACAGCAAAAGAAAGGGAACCTCTCTTCTCAGGAAGAAGTTCTGCCCTCTGAGGGAACTGAGCCTTTGGAGCTTGAACCTTATCAGGTTGAGCTCTTGGGCCCAGGGGGACCCTCAAGGGAAGAGCTGTGTAAGGGACAAGAAACCTGTCCCTCTCTTGAAGGCCTTAGGCAGCAAGCTGCTGAAGAGTCCAAAGGCAAGAAAAATGGAACACATAGGGTCTATTGGGAAGATGGGCTCCTGTACACTGAGGCCAGAGACCCCAAACCTGGTGCCACTAGGAGAGTGGTAGTGCCTCAGCTGTTCAGAGAGTTCATCCTAACATTGGCCCATGACATTCCCCTTGCTGGACATTTGGGACAAACCAAGACGTGGGAGAGGTTAGTCAACCACTTCTACTGGCCCAATATGTCCAACATGGTTAAGGAGTTTTGCCTCTCCTGCCCCACCTGTCAAGCCAGTGGTAAGACAGGTGGGCATCCAAAGGCCCCCCTCATTCCACTTCCAGTGGTGGGGGTGCCCTTTGAAAGAGTGGGTGTGGACATAGTTGGTCCACTAGAACCTCCCACAGCCTCAGGAAATATGTATATCCTGGTAGTAGTGGATCATGCTACCAGGTATCCTGAAGCTATTCCCCTTAGGTCGACTACTGCCCCTGCAGTAGCCAAGGCCCTCATTGGTATCTTTACCAGAGTGGGTTTCCCTAAGGAGGTGGTGTCTGACAGAGGTACCAACTTCATGTCAGCATACCTAAAGCACATGTGGAATGAGTGTGGAGTGACTTATAAATTCACTACACCATACCATCCACAAACTAATGGCTTGGTTGAGAGATTCAACAAGACATTAAAAGGCATGATCATGGGGCTCCCAGAAAAACTCAAAAGGAGATGGGATGTCCTCCTGCCATGTCTGCTTTTCGCTTACAGGGAGGTACCACAGAAGGGAGTAGGATTCTCACCCTTTGAACTTCTGTTTGGTCATCCTGTAAGGGGACCACTTGCCCTTGTTAAAGAAGGCTGGGAGAGACCTCTCCATGAGCCTAAACAGGACATAGTGGACTATGTACTTGGCCTTCGCTCTAGAATGGCAGAGTACATGGAAAAGGCAACCAAAAACCTTGAGGCCAGCCAACAACTCCAGAAGTTTTGGTATGACCAAAAGGCTGCACTGGTTGAGTTCCAACCAGGGCAGAAAGTCTGGGTTCTGGAGCCTGTGGCTCCCAGGGCACTCCAGGACAAATGGAGTGGCCCTTACCCAGTGCTAGAGAGGAAGAGTCAGGTCACCTACCTGGTGGACCTGGGCACAAGCAGGAGCCCCAAGAGGGTGATCCATGTGAACCGCCTTAAGCTCTTCCATGACAGGGCTGATGTGAATCTGTTAATGGTAACAGATGAGGATCAGGAGGCAGAGAGTGAACCTCTCCCTGATCTTCTGTCATCAGACCCAAAAGATGGCACAGTAGATGGAGTGATCTACTCAGACACCCTCTCTGGCCAACAGCAGGCTGATTGTAGGAGAGTCCTACAACAGTTTCCTGAGCTTTTCTCCCTAACCCCTGGTCAGACACACCTGTGTACCCATGATGTGGACACAGGAGACAGCATGCCTGTCAAGAACAAAATCTTCAGACAGTCTGACCATGTTAAGGAAAGCATCAAGGTGGAAGTCCACAAGATGCTGGAATTGGGAGTAATTGAGCGCTCTGACAGCCCCTGGGCTAGCCCAGTGGTCTTAGTCCCCAAACCTCACACCAAAGATGGAAAGAAAGAGATGAGGTTTTGTGTGGACTACAGAGGGCTCAATTCTGTCACCAAGACAGATGCCCATCCAATTCCAAGAGCTGATGAGCTCATTGATAAATTAGGTGCTGCCAAATTTCTAAGTACCTTTGACTTGACAGCAGGGTACTGGCAAATAAAAATGGCACCTGGAGCAAAAGAAAAGACAGCATTCTCCACACCTGATGGGCATTATCAGTTTACTGTTATGCCCTTTGGTTTAAAGAATGCCCCTGCCAACTTCCAAAGGTTGGTGAATCAAGTCCTTGCTGGCTTGGAGTCCTTTAGCACAGCTTATCTTGATGATATTGCTGTCTTTAGCTCCACCTGGCAGGATCACCTGGTCCACCTGAGGAAGGTTTTGAAGGCTCTGCAATCTGCAGGCCTCTCTATCAAGGCATCCAAATGCCAGATAGGGCAGGGAACTGTGGTTTACTTGGGACACCTTGTAGGTGGAGGCCAAGTTCAGCCACTCCAACCCAAGATCCAGACTATTCTGGACTGGGTAGCTCCAAAAACCCAGACTCAAGTCAGGGCATTCCTTGGCTTGACTGGGTATTACAGGAGGTTTGTGAAGGGATATGGATCCATTGTGACAGCCCTCACTGAACTCACCTCCAAGAAAATGCCCAAGAAAGTAAACTGGACTGTGGAATGCCAACAGGCCTTTGACACCCTGAAACAGGCAATGTGCTCAGCACCAGTTCTCAAAGCTCCAGATTATTCTAAGCAGTTCATTGTGCAGACTGATGCCTCTGAACATGGGATAGGGGCAGTTTTGTCCCAAACAAATGATGATGGCCTTGACCAGCCTGTTGCTTTCATTAGCAGGAGGTTACTCCCCAGGGAGCAGCGTTGGAGTGCCATTGAGAGGGAGGCCTTTGCTGTGGTTTGGTCCCTGAAGAAGCTGAGACCATACCTCTTTGGGACTCACTTCCTAGTTCAAACTGACCACAGACCTCTCAAATGGCTGATGCAAATGAAAGGTGAAAATCCTAAACTGTTGAGGTGGTCCATCTCCCTACAGGGAATGGACTTTATAGTGGAACACAGACCTGGGACTGCCCATGCCAATGCAGATGGCCTTTCCAGGTTCTTCCACTTAGAAAATGAAGACTCTCTTGGGAAAGGTTAGTCTCATCCTCTTTCGTTTGGGGGGGGGTTGTGTAAGGAAATGCCTCCTTGGCATGGTTGCCCCCTGACTTTTTGCCTTTGCTGATGCTATGTTTACAATTGAAAGTGTGCTGAGGCCTGCTAACCAGGCCCCAGCACCAGTGTTCTTTCCCTAACCTGTACTTTTGTATCCACAATTGGCAGACCCTGGCATCCAGATAAGTCCCTTGTAACTGGTACTTCTAGTACCAAGGGCCCTGATGCCAAGGAAGGTCTCTAAGGGCTGCAGCATGTCTTATGCCACCCTGGAGACCTCTCACTCAGCACAGACACACTGCTTGCCAGCTTGTGTGTGCTAGTGAGGACAAAACGAGTAAGTCGACATGGCACTCCCCTCAGGGTGCCATGCCAGCCTCTCACTGCCTATGCAGTATAGGTAAGACACCCCTCTAGCAGGCCTTACAGCCCTAAGGCAGGGTGCACTATACCATAGGTGAGGGTACCAGTGCATGAGCATGGTACCCCTACAGTGTCTAAGCAAAACCTTAGACATTGTAAGTGCAGGGTAGCCATAAGAGTATATGGTCTGGGAGTTTGTCAAACACGAACTCCACAGCACCATAATGGCTACACTGAAAACTGGGAAGTTTGGTATCAAACTTCTCAGCACAATAAATGCACACTGATGCCAGTGTACATTTTATTGTAAAATACACCACAGAGGGCACCTTAGAGGTGCCCCCTGAAACTTAACCGACTGTCTGTGTAGGCTGACTAGTTCCAGCAGCCTGCCACACCAGAGACATGTTGCTGGCCCCATGGGGAGAGTGCCTTTGTCACTCTGAGGCCAGTAACAAAGCCTGCACTGGGTGGGGATGCTAACACCTCCCCCAGGCAGGAGCTGTGACACCTGGCGGTGAGCCTCAAAGGCTCACCCCTTTGTCACAGCCCAGCAGGGCACTCCAGCTTAGTGGAGTTGCCCGCCCCCTCCGGCCACGGCCCCCACTTTTGGCGGCAAGGCTGGAGGGAACAAAGAAAGCAACAAGGAGGAGTCACTGGCCAGTCAGGACAGCCCCTAAGGTGTCCTAAGCTGAGGTGACTCTGACTTTTAGAAATCCTCCATCTTGCAGATGGAGGATTCCCCCAATAGGGTTAGGATTGTGTCCCCCTCCCCTTGGGAGGAGGCACAAAGAGGGTGTACCCACCCTCAGGGCTAGTAGCCATTGGCTACTAACCCCCCAGACCTAAACACGCCCTTAAATTTAGTATTTAAGGGCTACCCTGAACCCTAGAAAATTAGATTCCTGCAACAACAACAAGAAGGACTGCCTAGCTGAAAACCCCTGCAGAGGAAGACCAGAAGACAACAACTGCCTTGGCTCCAGAAACTCACCGGCCTGTCTCCTGCCTTCCGAAGAACTCTGCTCCAGCGACGCCTTCCAAAGGGACCAGCGACCTCTGAATCCTCTGAGGACTGCCCTGCTTCGACGACGACAAGAAACTCCCGAGGACAGCGGACCTGCTCCAAAAAGACTGCAACTTTATCCAAAGGAGCAGCTTTAAAGAACCCTGCAATCTCCCCGCAAGAAGCGTGAGACTTGCAACACTGCACCCGGCGACCCCGACTCGGCTGGTGGAGAACCAACACCTCAGGGAGGACCCCCGGACTACTCTACGACTGTGAGTACCAAAACCTGTCCCCCCTGATCCCCCACAGCGCCGCCTGCAGAGGGAATCCCGAGGCTTCCCCTGACCGCGACTCTCTGAAACCTAAGTCCCGACGCCTGGAAAAGACCCTGCACCCGCAGCCCCCAGGACCTGAAGGACCGGACTTTCACTGCAGAAGTGACCCCCAGGAGTCCCTCTCCCTTGCCCAAGTGGAGGTTTCCCCGAGGAAGACCCCCCCCTTGCCTGCCTGCAGCGCTGAAGAGATCCCTTGATCTCTCATTGACTTCCATTGCGAACCCGACGCTTGTTCCAACACTGCACCCGGCCGCCCCCGCGCCGCTGAGGGTGACATTTCTGTGTGGGCTTGTGTCCCCCCCGGTGCCCTACAAAACCCCCCTGGTCTGCCCTCCGAAGACGCGGGTACTTACCTGCTGGCAGACTGGAACCGGGGCACCCCCTTCTCTCCATTGAAGCCTATGCGTTTTGGGCACCACTTTGAACTCTGCACCTGACCGGCCCTGAGCTGCTGGTGTGGTGACTTTGGGGTTGCTCTGAACCCCCAACGGTGGGCTACCTTGGACCAAGAACTGAACCCTGTAAGTGTCTTACTTACCTGGTAAAACTAACAAAAACTTACCTCCCCCAGGAACTGTGAAAATTGCACTAAGTGTCCACTTTTAAAATAGCTATTTGTGAATAACTTGAAAAGTATACATGCAATTTTGATGATTTGAAGTTCCTAAAGTACTTACCTGCAATACCTTTCGAATGAGATATTACATGTAGAATTTGAACCTGTGGTTCTTAAAATAAACTAAGAAAAGATATTTTTCTATATAAAAACCTATTGGCTGGATTTGTCTCTGAGTGTGTGTATCTCATTTATTGTCTATGTGTATGTACAACAAGTGCTTAACACTACTCCTTGGATAAGCCTACTGCTCGACCACACTACCACAAAATAGAGCATTAGTATTATCTATTTTTACCACTATTTTACCTCTAAGGGGAACCCTTGGACTCTGTGCATGCTATTCCTTACTTTGAAATAGCACATACAGAGCCAACTTCCTACAACTACCCTCTGATGAGCCTAACTACTCGACCACACTGCCACAAAAAGAGCATTAGTATTATCTGTTATTGCCTCCGTCAAGCCTCTTGGGGAACCCCTGGACTCTGTGCAGACTATCTCTTTCTTTGAGATAGTATATACCGAGCCAGCTTCCTATACCTCTTGTTGTAAGTTGGCTCTGTATTCTATTTCAAAGTGAGAGATAGTGTGCACAGAGTCCAAGGGTTCCTCTTAGAGGTTGATAGTGTCAAAATTAGATAATTCTAATGCTCTATTTTGTGGTAGTGTGGTCGAGCAGTAGGCTTATCAGAGGGTAGTGTTAAGCATTTGTTGTACACATACAGGCAATACATGAGGAACACACACTCAAAGGCTTAACTCCAGGCCAATAGTTTTTATATAGAAAAATATCTTTACTGAAGTTACTTTAGAATCACAAGATTCAAGATTTGAAGTAAATACATAAAATGCAAGGTACTCCACACAGGTAAGTAGGGAACTGTGAATTAAAGCAGTAGTACACACAGTATAGGTTAAAATGGTAATAAGCTATTTTAAAAGTGACCACAGTGCAAAAATTCAGTTCCTGCGGGGAGGTAAGTATGGTTAGGTTTCTGAGTTAAGTAAAGCACTTACAAGTTCAGTCTCCTGGGCATAGGCAGCCCACCGTTGGGGATTCAAGGCAACCCCAAAGTCACTGCACCAGCTACACAGGGCCGGTCAGGTGCAGAGGTCAAAGGAGGACCCAAAACACATAGGCGCCTATGGAGTACAGGGGTGCTCCGGTTCTGGTCTGCTGGCAGGTAAGTACCCGCATCCTCTGTGAGTTTTGTAGAGCAAGAAGGGGGGGATGGGGCGGAGGCGGACAGGCACACAAAACACACCCACAGCGGCGGGTGCAGTGTGTGAAGTTGGCGTCGGGTTTGCTAATGAAAGCAATGAAGGGACCCGGGGGTCACTTAGGCGATGCAGGCAGGGCACAGGGGGGCTTCTCGGGCCGGCCACTGACTGGGCTAGACAGAGGGCCGCCTGCACTGGAGTTTGGTTCCTCTCGGTCCTGGGGGCTGCAGGTGCAGTGCTAGGTCCAGGCGTCTGGTTCCTTGTTACCAGGCAGTGGTGGTCAGGGGGAGCCTCTGGATTCTCTCTGCAGGCGTTGCTGTGGGGGTCCACGGGGGTCGTCTCAGGTTACTCACGAGGACGCAGTCGCCTGGGAGTCCTCCCTGTCGTGTTTGTTCTCTGGATCTCGAGCTGGGGGCATCGGGTGCAGTGTTGGAAGTCTCGCGCTTCCGGCAGGAAGAGTGAGTTCTTTGGAAGTTGCTTCTTTGTTGCAAAGATGTAGCTGTTGTTGAGGATAGCCGCTGCTCACAGGAGTTTCTTGGTCCTGGGGGTCAGGGCAGTCCTCTGAGGCTTCAGAGGTCGCTGGTCCCTGTTGGATGCGTCACTGGTTGCAGGTTTTCGACTCAGGAGACAGGCCGGTAGGGCTGGGGACAAAGCAGTTGTCGTCGGCCATCGTCTCTGCAGGCTTGTAGTTTATTCGTCCTTTGGTTCAGGTTGCAGGAATCGGATTTCCTGTGTTCTTGGGTGCCCCTAAATACTAAATTTAGGGGTGTGTTTAAGCCTGGGAGGGCAGTAGCCAATGGCTACTGTCCTGTAGGGTGGCTACACTCTTTGTGCCTCTTCCCCTGTGCGGATGGGGACACATCCCTAATCCTATTGGGGGAATTCTCCAAAACTAAGATGCACGATTTCTAAAGGCAGGGGTCACCTAAGCTCAGGGCACCTTAGGGGCTGTCCTGACTGGTGGGTGACTCCTCCTTTTCCTAATTATCTCCTCCAGCCTTGCCGCCAAAAGTGGGGGCAGTGGCCGGAGGGGCGGGCATTTCCACTAGCTGGGATGCCCTGGAGCGCTGTAACAAAGGGGGTGAGCCTTTGAGGCTCACCGCCAGGTGTTACAGTTCCTGCAGGGGGAGGTGAGAAGCACCTCCACCCAGTACAGGCTTTGTTCCTGGCCACAGAGTGACAAATGCACTCGCACCATGTTGTCAGCAACTCGTCTGGTTGTGGCAGGTTAGCAGAAACTGGTCAGCCCCACACTAGAAGCCGGATTGGTATTCAGGGGGCATCTCTAAGATGCCCTCTGGGTGCATGTTATAATAAACTGCATACTGGCATCAGTGTGCATTTATTGTGCTGAGAAGTTTGATACCAAGCTTCCCAGATTTCACTGTAGCCATTGTGGAACTGTGGTATTTGTGTTTGACAAACTCCCAGACCATATACTCTTATGGCTACCCTGCACTTACAAAGTCTAAGGTTTTGCTTAGACACTGTAGAGGCATAGTGCTCATGCACATGTGCCCTCACCTGGAGTATAGTGCACCCTGCCTTAGGGCTGTAAGGCCTGCTAGAGGGTGACTAATCTATGTCCCAGGCAGTGTGAGGTGGCCCTGGCACTCTGACGGGAGTGCCATGTTGACTTAGTCATTTTCTCCCCACCAGCAAACACAAGCTGTGAGGCAGTGTGCATGTGCTGAGTGATGGGTCCCCAGGGTGGCATCAGACATGCTTCAGCCCTTAGAGACCTTCCCTGGCATCAGGGCCCTTGGTACCAGGGGTACCAGTTACAAGAGACTTATCTGAGTGCCAGGGCTGTGCCAATTTAGGAAGCAAAGGTACAGTTTAGGGAAAGACCACTGGTGCTCTGAAGTGTCAAAACCATGCGCATTATGTAATACAAACCCTGCACACGCTAGGGTTCTCCATAAACTCGCAAAAGTCATAACTACAACCTGCGCAAATACAACAGTATTTAGGGGCAATACTAAATACTCAAAAAGCATTTACAAGTCCAAAATAAGCAAAGAATACAAGCATTTCACAATATATTTGCACAAATACTGACAGGTCAACAGTACACTGTCAAATTGGGCATGAAAGTATTAGGCATGATGGCATTGTGTACTGCAATTCTTCCGCATGCAGGACTAAACATGCGGCCCTTGCAACAGTGCCTTGCACAACAATGGTCACAAGCACAGGGTCAAGATCTAGTGTTGATAGACCGCCAAACATACATGTCCCTTCAGTGGTGAAATTCCACAAATCTAAACAAAGGGCGGCCATTTCAAGACCCTGTGTCTCAGACCATACTTACAACAGATGTATCAATGATTGGCTTGAGAGCTCACCTCAACAGTCACAACATTCAGGGACAATGGGATGCCCAACACAAACAGCTACACATAAATCACTTAGAGCTGTTAGCTGTCTTCGTAGCACTCAAAGCTTTTCAGCTTCTCCTTATTCACAAAAATGTCTTGATCAAAACAGACAACATGACCACCATGTTTTACGTAAACAAAGAAGGAGGGATGCATTCGTCCCAACTCTCCCTCCTAACTCAAAAAATTTGGAAATGGGAAATACACAACCAAATTCACCTGGTAGCACAATACATTCCAGGGATACACAACCAATAAGCAGATGTTCTCAGCAGAAATCATCAACAGACACACGAGTGGGAGATTCCCCCTCAAGTACTTCAAAAATACTTTCATCAGTGGGGAACACCAGATCATAGATCTGTTCGCCACCAGCGAAAACGCAAAGTGCCAAAACTTTGCACCCAGATACCCACATCCCCTATCCAAGGGCAATGCTCAATGGATCAATTGGTCAGGGATATTTGCTTACGCTTTTCCCCCTCTCCCACTCATTCCATTTCTAGTCAACAAATTGCGTCAAAACACGCTCAATCTGATACACATAACGCCAACGTGGGCACGTCAGCAGTGGTACACAACACTACTAGACCTGTCAGTAGTACCACACTCCAAACTCCCAACAGACCAGATCTGTTGACACAAAACAAAGGGCAGATCAGGCACCCATATCCCAACACACTCAATCTAGCCACTTGGCTCCTGAGATCATAGAATTTGGGTATTTACAACTACCAACTGAATGTATGGAAGTTATTACACAAGCAAGAAAACCCACTACCAGACAGTGCTGTGCCAACAAATGGAAAAGATTTGTATATTACTGTCAATATAAACAAATTGCCCCTCTTTCAACCTCAGTACAAGATATTGTATGCTATTTACTTCATTTATAAAAATCTAATTTAGCATTCTCTTCTATAAAAATACATCTCACTGCAATTTCCGCATATTTGCAAAATATACAACACAGCTCTTTATTTAGAGTTCCTATTATCAAAGCCTTCATGGAAGGTTTAAAACGCATCATTCCACCCAGAACACCTCCTGTGCCTTCGTGGAATTCAAACATAGTGCTTACACGACTTATGGGCCCACCATTTGAACCTATGCACTCATGTCAAATGCAGTTCTTAACATGGAAGGTTGCCTGCCTAGTCGCAATTACATGATTGCGAAGAGTTAGTGAAATTCAAGCTTTCACTATTGAAGAACCGCTCATGAAAATACATAGTCGTACTTAGAACTAACCCTAAATTTCTTCCTAAAGTAGTATCACCTTTTCATATCAAACAGTCGAACTACCAGTCTTCTTCCCACAGCCAGATTCTGTGGCAGAAAGAGCTCTTCATACATTAGACATTAAAATAGCTCTAATGTACTACATAGATAGATAGAACACAACCATTCAGGAAAACGTAACTGCTTTTTCAAAAACCTCATACTGGTAACCCCATTTCAAAACAAGGTTTAGCAAGATGGATAGTAAAATGCATCCAAACATGTTACCTTAAAGCTAAAAGGCAACTCTTAGTTGAACCTAAAGCACATTCCGCAAGGAAAAAAGGTCCTACCATGGCCTTTTTAGGAAGCATACGAATGGCTGAAATATGTAAAGTAGGTCTTTGGTCAACACCACATACATTTACTAAACATTTATTGTGTAGATGTTTTAGCAGCACAGCAAGCCACAGTAGGTCAAGCTGTACTAAGAACATTTCAAATAACTTCAACTCCTACAGGCTAACCAACGCTTTTATGGGAGGAATAACTGCTTTCTAATCAATACATAGCATGTGTATCTGCAGCTGCACATGCCATCGAACGGAAAATGTCACTTACCCAGTGTACATCTGTTCGTGGCATGTTCCGCTGCAGATTCACATGCACCCTCTCACCTCCCCGTAAGCCTGTAGCCGTTTAAGTTAAACACTTGTACATATGCAGGACATCTCTTTTCTTTTATATTCTATCACACCTACCTTACCCTCTACGGGAAAGCAATCTAACATGGAGTAGCTGCCTGTAGGAAGTTGGCTCTGTATGCACTATTTTAAAGTAAGGAATAGTATGCACAGAATCCAAGGGTTCCCCTTAGTGGTAAGATAGTGGCAAAAAGAGATAATTCTAATGCTCTTTTTTGTGGTAGTGTGGTCGAGCAGTAGGCTTATCAGAGGGTAGTGTTAAGCATTTGTTGTACACACACAGGCAATAAATGAGGAACACACACTGAGACAATTCCAGGCCAATAGGTTTTTGTATAGAATAATATCTTTCTTAGTTTATTTTAAGAACCACAGGTTCAAGATTTACAAGTAATACTTCAAATGAAAGGTATTTCATGTAGGAACTTTAGGAACTTTGAATTAGCAAAATAGCATATACAGTTTTCACACAAATGACATATAGCTATTTTAAAACTAGACACAGTGCAATTTTCAACAGCCCGTGGGGGAGGTAAGTGTTTGTTAGTTTTTGCAGGTAAGTAAACCACCTACGGGGTTCAAAATTGGGTCCAAGGTAGCCCACCGTTGGGGGTTCAGAGCAACCACAAAGTTACCAGACCAGCAGCTCAGGGCCGGTCAGGTGCAGAGGTCAAAGTGGTGCCCAAAACACATAGGCTTCAATGGAGAAGGGGGTGCCCTGGTTCCAGTCTGCCAGCAGGTAAGTACCCGCGTCTTCGGAGGGCAGACCAGGTGGGTTTTGTAGGGCACCGGGGGGGGGGGGGGAACGGACACAAGTCAGCACAGAAAGTACACCCTCAGCGGCACGGGGGCGGCCGGGTGCAGTGTGCAAACAAGCGTCAGGTTCGCAATGGGAGACCCAGGGGTCTCTTCAGCAATGCTGGCAGGCAAGGGGGGTGCTCCTCGGGGTAGCCACCACCTGGGCAAGGGAGAGGGCCACCTGGGGTCGCTCCTGCACTGGAAGTCGGATCCTTAAGGTCCTGGGAGCTGCGGATGCAGTCTCTTTACCAGGCGTCGGGTCTTTGAAGCAGGCAGTCGCGGTCAGGGGGAGCCTCTGGATTCCCTCTGCAGGTGTCGCTGGGGGGCTCAGGGGGGTCAACTCTGGCTCACGGTCTCGTAGTCGCCGAGGAGTCCTCCCTGTGGTGTTTGTTCTCCACAAGTCGAGCCGGGGGCGTCTGGTGCAGAGTGCAAAGTCTCACGCTTCCGGCGGGAAATGTGTGTTGTTTTAAAGTTGCTTCTTTGTTGCAAAGTTGCAGTCTTTGGGGAACAGAGCCGCTGTCCTCAGGAGTTCTTGGTACTTTTAGATGCAGGGTAGTCCTCTGAGGCTTCAGAGGTTGCTGGACCCTGGGAACGCGTTGCTGGAGCAGTGTCTTTAGAAGTGGGGAGACAGGCCGGTAGAGCTGGGGCCAAAGCAGTTGGTGTCTTCTCTGCAGGTTTTTCACTTCAGCAGTCCTCTTCTTCTTAGGTTGCAGGAATCTATCTTGCTGTGTTCTGGGAGCCCCTAAATAGCGAATTTAGGGGTGTGTTTAGGTCTGGGAGGGCAGTAGCCAATGGCTACTGTCCTTGAGGGTGTCTACACCCTCCTTGTGCCTTCTCCCTGAGGGGAGGGGGGCACATTCCTATCCCTATTGGAGGA
Source organism: Pleurodeles waltl (assembly GCF_031143425.1). NCBI lineage: Eukaryota > Metazoa > Chordata > Amphibia > Caudata > Salamandridae > Pleurodeles > Pleurodeles waltl. The sequence continues at coordinate 83,890,319 of NC_090436.1, forward strand.
ATCCTCCATCTGCAAGATGGAGGATTTCTAAAAGTCAGTCACCTCAGCTCAGGACACCTTAGGGGCTGTCCTGACTGGCCAGTGGTGACTCCTTGTTTTTCTCATTATCTCCTCCGGCCTTGCCGCCAAAAGTGGGGCAGTGGCCGGAGGGGGCGGGCAACTCCACTAGCTGGAGTGCCCTGGGGTGCTGTAACAAAGGGGGGGAGCCTTTGAGGCTCACCGCCAGGTGTTACAGTTCCTGCAGGGGGATGTGAGAAGCACCTCCACCCAGTACAGGCTTTGTTACTAGCCACAGAGTGACATAGGCACTCTCCCCATGTGGCCAGCAACATGTCTGGTGTGTGGCAGGCTGCTAAAACTAGTCAGCCTACACATGTAGTCGGTTAAGGTTTCAGGGGGCACCTCTAAGGTTCCCTCTGGGGTGTATGTTACAATAAAATATACACTGGCATCAGTGTGCATTTATTGTGCTGTGAAGTTTGATACCAAATTCCCAGTTTTCAGTGTAGCCATTATGGTGCTGTGGAGTTCGTGCATGACAGACTCCCAGACCATATACTCTTATGGCTACCCTGCACTTACAATGTCTAAGGTTTTGCTTAGACACTGTAGAGGCATAGTGCTCATGCACATGTGCCCTCACCTGGAGTATAGTGCACCCTGCCTTAGGGCTGTAAGGCCTGCTAGAGGGTGACTAATCTATGTCGCAGGCAGTGTGAGGTGGCCCTGGCACTCTGACGGGAGTGCCATGTTGACTTAGTCGTTTTGTCCTCACTAGCACACACAAGCTGGCAAGCAGTGTGTCTGTGCTGAGTGAGGGGTCCCCAGGGTGGCATAAGACATGCTGCAGCCCTTAGAGACCTTCCCTGGCATCAGGGCCCTTGGTACCAGAGGTACCAGTTACAAGGGACTTACCTGGATGCCAGGGTGTGCCAATTGTGGAAACAAAAGTACAGGTTAGGGAAAGAACACTGGTGCTGTGGCCTGATTAGCAGGCCTCAGCACACTTTCAAATCATAACTTGGCATCAGCAAAGGCATAAAGTCAGGGGGTAACCATGCCAAGGAGGCATTTCCTTACAATGCCCATGCACAATGGAGCTGAAGAGGAGTCGTCACTTGATCCCGTGACTCAAACACTTCTTCGAATAAAAACAACTTGTAAGTAGTTCAGTGTTGTTACTATAATAAAGTACCTTTTACTTTTTTTTTTTTTTTTCAACACTGCATGGTTCTTTCATGTGTGATAAGTTGCTGTGTGACTATAGTGGTACTGCATATGCTTCATGTATCTCCTAGATTAGTCTTTACTGCTTGTCCACAGCTACCTCTTGAGAGCCCTGGCTTCCTAGACACTGCCTACACTTCACTAACACAGAATACCTGGTTATAAGGTGACAACATTATAGGTGTCCACCACACACCAGGTCAGCTTCCTACAGCTCTGGACTGGGCATGGAGAGTCTGGTATCCCGAGCTTCTGAAAATGAACATCCATGCTCTGAAGCTGCCCCTTCGGGAAGATCTACAGTTGCATCAGCAGAGGAAGCTGTTAACTCTGTGCCTTCATGTGTGGAGATTACGCGGCAAAAGTTGACAGCCTTTGACCTTCCTCCAGAAGTCTATAAAGTTATTCTAACAGACAGACATCCCTCTACTAAGACCGTACACACCTGCCGTTTCTATGCTATTTGCTAATTGTACGCCCTTTGACATGCCTCAGTGGGACTTAAATCTAGTTCTCACATTTCTCTTGTGTGCCCCCTTTGGGCCCTTACCAACTGTCCCTTCTGGCTGCTCACCATCAAGGCATCCTTCTTAGTGGTAATAACATCTGCCAGGAGGGTGTGTGAGATGCAGGCTCTCATCTAAGCCACCATATCTCACCATGTTTCCAGACAAGGTGGTACTCCGAACTCGTACCTCTTTCCTCCCCAAGGTGGTGACCCCATTTCACCTGGGTCAGAACATCACCCTGCCCACCTTCTTTGTTTTAGCACATCCCTCTAAAGAAGAGTTGCGACTCCACCGGCTGGACCCGAAAAGAACATTGTCGTTCTACCTTGACCGCACAAAAGAGCTCTGGGAGGATGACAAACTCTTTGTGGGGTACGGTGGGAGCAAAGAAGGATCAGGCAGTGCAGAAACAAACCATTTTATGGTGGGCCGTTCTCTGGCTTAAGGTCTGCTGCGCACTGGCCAAGATGCAACCTCCTCCTGGCTTGAGAGCTCATTTCACCAGGGTCAAGATTGCTACTTCCGCACGAGGGGTTTCAGTCCTGGATGACTGTCAGGCAGCGACTTGGGCATCATTGCACATGTTCGCAAGACACTACTGCATAGACAATCAGGTCTGTAGAGATTGGCACTTTGCATGTTCGGTCCTGTGTGACTTTTCAGTGTGAAGATCTGTCTGCACCCCACTGCCAAGATGTTACGGATTGGGTACCTATTCTAAGGTAAGGAATCTGCTGCTAGAAGTCTCTATCATATGAACAAGTTACTTACCTTTGGTAAAGCATAGAGACACTATCTAGCTGCAGATTCCTTACACCTACCCATGGCTCCCCGCTCTGTGAACACGTCTATTAGAGTCAGGGATTGTTTCTTTCAGGGCTCTATTTTTTGCACAGACAAGCTGATTGGTTTTTCCATAGCTCTGCACTACTGGTGTGGAAGTTAGTGGAAAAGCAAGTGATGTGCGCGCACCTGGCTGATGCCTTTGTAGGTGCCTGTGACGCCACAGACTGCTCCAACAACGCTAACGACTCCATGTGGATCCGAATGATGCCATGCGACCGCACGTTCAAGGGGATTGCTCAGCAAAAGTTCCGGATTCCAAGCCGATGCCTTGAAATTCTAAGGTAAGGAATCTGCAGCTAGAATGTCTCTACCAGATAATAAGTTACTGAAAGTAAGTTGTTCACCTGAACAGTATATCTTGTTACATTTTTTCCCCCGAAATTACACAATATGACATAATGGCCTACTTGAGCTGTTTTAGCAGCTATTTTCTCCCATTTTCACACTTTCAGTGAAGTAAAAGGATTCATATTTAAAAAGAAAAGTATTCTTTTTTTTTTGTGGATAATTCATTTTTCAGTCCAGAATACTATGTAGAAAGATACTTGTATGTGTACAGTGAAAAAAATGGCTCCAGTTATAAATATGTGTTCGATGGCATCTGTCGCTGTAGATACGCATGTTTTGCATAGCTCGCCATCTGGTGTTGGGTCGGAGTGTTACAAGTTGTTTTTCTTCGAAGAAGTCTTTCGAGTCACGGGACCGAGTGACTCCTCCTTTTGTCTCCATTGCGCATGGTTGTCGACTCCATCTTCGATTGTTTTTTTCCCGCCATCGGGTTCGGACGTGTTCCTGTCGCTCCGAGTTTCGGAACGGAAAAGCAGCTAAATTTCGGAAGATTTTCGTCGGTATTGTTGCGTTCGGGATCGGCGTAGTTAGAATCAACACCGCATCGAAGATCGAAGAGCTCCGGAGCCCTTCGGGGTAGTTTTCGATCCCCCGTCGGGGCCTGCTCGGCCCGACCGCGTGTAGAAGAACGCCGATGGAACGGACCCCGTTCCGTTTCTGTCCCAAATGCCACAAAAAATACCCCTATTCAGACCAACACTTGGTCTGTAACCTGTGCCTGTCACCTGAGCACAGTGAAGACACTTGCGAGGCCTGTCGTGCGTTCCGGTCCCAAAAAACACTCCGAGACCGTCGAGCCAGAAGACTTCAAATGGCGTCCACGCCGACAGCGCACCGAGAGTTCGAGGTACAGGAAGAGGAAGAAACCTTTTCGATACACGAATCGGACTCCGAGGAATTCGACGATCCACGAACCGTGAGTAAGACGTCGAAAACCACTCATAAAAAGATTGTCAAGGCCCAGGGGACGCCACTGCCACCAGGCCATGGCTCCACCCATAAATTCGGTGACCGACCGTCGGCACCGAAAAAGGCCCAATCAGTGCCGAGACCGTCCGACTCCGGTCGAGACACCGGCACGCAGCCTTCTCGGGACCGAGAAAGTGCTGGAGACATACATCGATACCGAGATAGCGGTGTAGACACGGCTCGACGCCGAAACAGCGGCACCGATGAAGATCGACGCCAAGATGTTTCGACTCCGAAAAAGAAAAAAGTCACCTCGGAGCCGAAAAAAGATGCAGACAGGGTTTCGGTGCCAAAACAACCTGCAACCGACCCAGTTTCAGGCTCTTATACAGAAGAGCAATCAATGACCTCCCAAATGCGAAAGCATAGGTTTGAGGAAGACCTGCAATCCACCGATGTAGACCATACGCAGAAACGTATTTTTATACAGCAGGGGACAGGAAAGATAAGCACCCTTCCCCCTATTAGGAGAAAGAGAAGACTGGAATTTCAAACTGACCAAACACCACAAACAAAAATGGTGAAAAGGGTTACTCCGCCACCCTCTCCTCCACCTATAATTCACGTCTCACCAGCACAAACTCCATCACATTCCCCGGCTCACACCACCATGAGCCAAGGTGACCAGGATCTGGACGCATGGGACTTATACGACCCCCCTGTGTCAGATAACAGTCCGGAGGCATACCCTACAAAGCCATCACCACCAGAAGACAGTACTGCATATTCTCAGGTGGTGGCTAGAGCAGCACAATTCCACAATGTAAGCCTCCACTCAGAACAAGTCGAGGATGACTTTCTATTCAACACCCTCTCCGCCACCCACAGCTCCTACCAAAGCCTGCCTATGCTCCCTGGTATGCTTCGGCACACAAAAGACATCTTTAAGGAGCCGGTCAAAAGTAGGGCAATCACACCAAGGGTGGAAAAAAAGTATAAAGCGCCTCCTACAGACCCTATTTTCATAACTTCACAGCTGCCACCAGATTCTGTCGTTGTAGGAGCAGCTAGGAAGAGGGCCAACTCCCACACATCTGGGGATGCACCACCCCCAGATAAGGAAAGCCGCAAGTTCGATGCAGCTGGAAAGAGTCGCAGCACAAGCTGCAAACCAGTGGCGCATCGCTAACTCACAGGCACTTCTTGCGCGCTATGACAGAGCCCATTGGGATGAGATGCAACATCTCATTGAACATCTACCCAAAGACCTACAAAAGAGGGCAAAGCAAGTGGTTGAGGAAGGACAGAACATTTCAAACAACCAGATACGCTCCTCCATGGACGCAGCAGACACAGCTGCAAGAACAATAAATACATCTGTGACCATCAGAAAGCATGCATGGCTACGAACGTCTGGGTTTAAACCAGAGATTCAGCAGGCAGTTCTCAATATGCCATTCAACGAAAAAGAACTGTTCGGTCCAGAAGTGGACACGGCGATTGAGAAACTTAAAAAGGACACGGACACTCCTAAAGCCATGGGCGCACTCTACTCCCCGCAGAGCAGAGGAAATTACAGCACCTTCCGCAAAACACCCTTTAGAGGGGGGTTTCGAGGTCAGGCCACACAAGCTAGCACCTCACAGGCAACACCATCCAGTTACCAGGGACAGTACAGGGGAGGCTTTCGGGGCCAATATAGAGGAGGGCAATTCCCTAGGAATAGGGGAAAATTTCAAAGCCCCAAAACCCCTACAACTAAGCAGTGACTCACATGTCACTCACCCCCTCCACACACCAGTGGGGGGAAGAATAGGTCATTATTACAAAGCATGGGAGGAAATCACTACAGACACTTGGGTTCTAGCAATTATCCAAAATGGTTATTGCATTGAATTTCTACAATTCCCTCCAAACATACCACCAAGAGCACAAAATTTATCAAAACATCATTCCGAGCTCCTGGAGATAGAAGTTCAAGCACTATTGCAAAAGAACGCAATCGAGTTAGTACCAAACACACAAATAAACACAGGAGTTTATTCACTGTATTCTTAATACCAAAGAAGGACAAAACGCTAAGACCAATCCTAGACCTAAGAATACTAAACACATACATCAAATCAGACCACTTTCACATGGTCACACTACAAGAAGTGTTACCATTGCTGAAACTACACGACTACATGACAACATTAGACCTCAAAGACGCGTATTTCCATATACCAATACATCCATCGCACAGGAAATACCTAAGGTTTGTATTCAAAGGAATACACTACCAATTCAAGGTACTGCCTTTCGGTTTAACAACCGCACCAAGAGTCTTTACCAAATGTCTAGCAGTAGTCGCTGCACACATCAGAAGGCAGCAAATACATGTATTCCCGTATCTAGACGACTGGCTAATCAAGACCCATTCGTTAATAACGTGCTCACACCACACAAATCAAATCATACAAACCCTCTACAAACTAGGGTTCACAGTCAACTTCGCAAAATCCAACATTCTGCCGCGCAAGGTACAACAATACCTAGGAGCCATAATAAACACAACAATAGGAGTAGCCACTCCAAGTCCACAAAGAATTCAAAATTTCAACATCATACAACGCATGTATTCAACACAGAAAATACAAGCAAAGATGATATTACAACTCCTAGGCATGATGTCTTCATGCATAGCCATTGTCCCAAACGCAAGACTGCACATGAGGCCCTTACAACAGTGCCTAGCATCACAGTGGTCACAAGCACAGGGTCACCTTACAGATCTGGTGTTAATAGACCGCCAAACTTACCTCTCGCTTCTATGGTGGAACAATATAAATTTAAACAAAGGGCGGCCTTTCCAAGACCCAGTGCCACAATACGTAATAACAACAGATGCTTCCATGACCGGGTGGGGAGCACACCTCGATCAACACAGCATACAAGGACAATGGAACGTACATCAAACAAAACTGCATATAAATCACCTAGAACTGCTAGCAGTTTTTCAAGCACTAAAGGCTTTTCAATCAATAATAGTTCACAAATACATTCTCGTCAAAACAGACAACATGACAACAATGTATTATCTAAACAAACAGGGGGGGACGCACTCAACGCAATTGAGCCTGCTGGCACAAAAGATATGGCGTTGGGCAATTCACAACCAAATTCGCCTAATAGCACAATTTATCCCAGGAATTCAGAATCAACTCGCAGACAATCTCTCTCGAGATCACCAACAGGTCAACGAATGGGAAATTCACCCCCAAATTCTGAACACTTACTTCACGCTCTGGGGAACACCTCAAATAGACTTGTTTGCGACAAAACAGAACGCAAAATGCCAAAACTTCGCATCCAGATACCCACACAGGCAGTCCCACGGCAATGCCCTATGGATCAACTGGTCAGGGATATTTGCCTACGCTTTTCCTCCTCCTCCCTCTCCTTCCTTATCTGGTAAACAAACTCAGTCAAAACAAACTCAAACTCATATTAATAGCACCAACTTGGGCAAGGCAACCCTGGTACACAACGCTGCTAGACCTATCAGTAGTACCCCACATCAAACTGCCCAACAGGCCGGATCTGTTAACACAACACAACCAAACGATCAGACACCCAGATCCAGCATCGCTGAATCTAGCAATCTGGCTCCTGAAATCCTAGAATTCGGACACTTACAACTTACCCAAGAATGTATGGAAGTCATAAAGCAAGCCAGAAGGCCATCCACCAGGCACTGCTATGCCAGTAAATGGAAGAGGTTTGTTTGCTACTGCCATATTAATAAAATCCAACCATTACACGCAACCCCAAAACATGTAGTGGGTTACTTGCTTCACTTACAAAAATCTAACCTAGCTTTCTCTTCCATTAAAATACACCTTGCAGCAATATCTGCATACCTGCAGCCTACCTATTCAACTTCCCTATATAGGATACCAGTCATTAAAGCATTCATGGAGGGCCTTAAAAGAATTATTCCACCAGGAACACCACCTGTTCCTCCATGGAACCTAAATGTTGTCTTAACTAGACTTATGGGTCCACCTTTTGAACCCATGCACTCCTGCGAAATACAGTTCCTAACATGTAAGGTTGCATTTCTCATCGCCATTACCTCTCTAATAAGAGTAAGCGAGATTCAGGCGTTTACAATACAAGAACCTTTTATACAACTACACAAAAATAAGGTCGTCCTAAGGACTAATCCTAAATTTCTACCAAAAGTTATTTCACCGTTCCATCTAAATCAAACAGTGGAACTTCCAGTGTTCTTCCCACAGCCAGATTCCGTAGCTGAGAGGGCACTACATACTTTAGATGTCAAAAGAGCATTAATGTATTACATTGACAGAACAAAGAGCATCAGGAAAACTAAACAGCTATTTATTGCATTCCAAAAACCTCATGCAGGAAACCCAATATCAAAACAAGGTATAGCCAGATGGATAGTTAAATGCATCCAAATCTGCTACCTTAAAGCTAAACGACAACTGCCCATTACACCAAGGGCACACTCAACCAGAAAGAAAGGTGCTACCATGGCCTTTCTAGGAAACATCCCAATGCAAGAAATATGTAAGGCAGCCACATGGTCTACGCCTCACACATTCACCAAGCACTACTGTGTAGACGTGTTATCCGCACAACAAGCCACTGTAGGTCAAGCCGTATTAAGAACATTGTTTCAGACTACTCCCACTCCTACAGACTGAGCCACCGCTTTGGGGAGATAACTGCTTACTAGTCTATGCAAAACATGCGTATCTACAGCGACAGATGCCATCGAACTGAAAATGTCACTTACCCAGTGTACATCTGTTCGTGGCATCAGTCGCTGTAGATTCGCATGTGCCCACCCGCCTCCCCGGGAGCCTGTAGCAGTTCGGAAGGTACCTTCAACTATTTGTATATATATTACTTTTAACCTTAAATAGGTACATACTTAGTCACTCCATTGCATGGCCACTATTACTACAATACAACTCCTACCTCACCCTCTGCGGGGAAAAACAATCGAAGATGGAGTCGACGACCATGCGCAATGGAGACAAAAGGAGGAGTCACTCGGTCCCGTGACTCGAAAGACTTCTTCGAAGAAAAACAACTTGTAACACTCCGACCCAACACCAGATGGCGAGCTATGCAAAACATGCGAATCTACAGCGACTGATGCCACGAACAGATGTACACTGGGTAAGTGACATTTTCATTATATAAAATGTATTTTTACTTGTATAAAATTTTCCCCATTCCTTTACGGAGCCAGAGCTATTCAATGTTCAAGAATTCAGAAAGGATACCTACAGTGGAGAACCAGTGCTACTCGTGAAGAAAGGATTAAAGGCATTAGTGGTGAAGCTGAAAGGAGCCTGTTTTGACCAATGCTTTGATGGTTTTATATATTTATAAGCATTTCAGCATTACCTTGGGTCGCTGTGAGTAGTGGACTATTGTAGGGAGCCAGCACGTGTGTCCATTACACCAACTTGTTAGTTCATCACCTGAATCATTGAAATAATTTCACCCGGTTTACAAGGTATGAATTCTTAACTGCCACTGTTGAAGTATATAACTTCACCCTCTTATGTGGGCAGTGCTGACACTTTTTTGTGTTCCAAGTATCTTAGAGGGGATGAACTCTGTAGAAATTAAATGCACTGTAAACGTGGCTCTGCAGCATCTAGATCTTACATTAAGACGCAACCCATGTTACCCCTCCCCAAGGCATGTGTCACTAACACATATGTATCACATAATTGAGGTGGGTGGACCTACTAGCTTTCAAGTACTTGGGCAGATGGAAGGTAAAAATCACTATTTGGCAGGGCCACTGCAATTATGCTATTTTTGCATCTAAAGTATTTTCCGTATAGTAATAGATTTTATGCAATTGCCACATTAGTCCACCCTCTGCACTATCAGCAGATTTTAACAAAAAAACAGTTTCTAGTCCAAATGCATCAAAAGATATTAAAAACGATGTAACGAGTTGCACACAGTGGAAAGTCTTTTCCAAATGTTGAAAGGTCACTTTTCTGGTTTTACTGTATTATATGGGTGTAAATTGGTATCAATTAGGTGAAACCTTTGCCACAATCGTGTAAACAAGTGCAAAAATGCTGAAATGTTGCAATACTGTTACAACATGTACCACATAATTTAGTATGCCCCACTGCTGAAATTAGTCCTTCGTTGCCATAATTCCACTAGCCCTGACTGTTGGCCTTGAAAAAGGTTCTTTAATAAAGTATACAAATTTATATATTGGATGTTTCTAATAACTAGCTTTACTAATGATTCTCAGTTGGGCAACTGAAAAGAATGAAAGTGGCACATGACTATCGAACATCCAGATGTTCGAGAATGATTACTGTCACCCACCTCCATGGTGTTCATTTTATTAACCCTTGACTACTGAAATGCAGAATTAATGCACACGATATTTAAAACTATAACATGCTGTTTTCTGTCTCCGCATTCTGCTCACTGAACCACGTTGAAGGTTTAGTCACAGTTAAACTTATTCTGTTGCTCTACCTCCCAACGTGAAGTTATTCAACATAGCATGCTTATTCTTGGTCGTCCTAAATAAAAGGTAGTAACTTTGGAGTCCGGCGTTTGCTGTAAGGGCTCTGTACAAGCAAGTGTTGAATTATTATCATTTAACTGTCATTTCAAGACATCAGTAACTTCAGTCGTGGCATCTTTCTATGGCATTAACCAGTTGTGCTCTGTTTAGTTTGTGTGTTTTTGTTCTATAAAAGTATTTGTTTCTAATTGTTTAATCCTTCAACAGATCCCTGCATCTGCAGTAGAGATGCCTGGAGCCTCAGAGGTCACAGGATTGAATGTACAGTTTGGCGCCTTGGAGTTCGGATCAGAACCATCCTTGCCAGAATTTGGATCCACTGTGAGCAATGACAATACGAGTCCCATCGCTAACAACCTATTTTCAAAGCCTGCAAGGTATTACATTTCTACTGAATGGAATTGACTGTCAGGAGTAGAGCGTGTTTCCCAATTCTGAATTTCTCCAAGTATGGAATCTGCAATAAGAATACGTAAAAATATATTTTGGACTAGAAGGCTTTTTTTTTTTTTTTTTTGCTGTCTATAAACTATTGGCTTACTGCAGATTACGTAATACTAACTGCAAGACTGAATGAGGTCAGTCGGGCTGTTTGCTGGTAACCCTGCTCACATACATGCTGTCCCTTCTAAATATTAGCCGACTGCTAGCCCTCCTGTTCTGATATTGTGCAACATTGTCTTTTAACTCTAAACTGCCTTTTGACAAACTCCATATCAGAGAATTATAAACCTGGCTTTCACATGACTGTTGCCTGCGCAAAAATCATGATTAATCTGATGGAATGTTGGGTGGAGCACAACTATAATCGAGATAACATGTATAAATTGCGAGTCTCTACATTAAATGCCAAGAGAATCTCAATTCCATGAGACAGAGGCTATCGTTATGCATTATTCTGTTAACAGATCCACACAGCACTAGAAAGACTTTAACATCATAAAGGAAACATTCAAGAACAGAAAATCAACTACATATAACAAGTCCATGCATGTAACAATCTGCCTCTTTTGAATATGAAACTTGTTCCCTCATTCATGGCTGAACAATGATAAATGAGGAAGCGAACTACCGGTTGTTGTCTGAAAGGAAAAGCATCAATACAGCAGCTAAAGCAGTTTTGAAGAACAATAACAAAATAATCATCAAGCAGACATTCAATAATATCCATACGTTTTTCTATTTATTTTTTATTTTTTAACCCATATTCTAACAAAAGATAAGGCTCCACTTCCAGGATGGGAGGGCTGGAAATGTTAGCCTCCTTGTTGTTAATAAAATTCAGATTGTCTTGGCATTTAATTTGGAGAATCACTATTTAATTATAAGACCGTGGCTACCATTATGCATATTGGTAGCCCTCCAGCACCACATCAGATGTGTTCAATTGGCTCACAGTAATGTTTTGCAAATGTAGAAGAATTTGACCAGACAGCTGCCCTCAAGATATCCTCCAATTTGCCGCCATAACAGAGGGACTGACTAGCCATAGCCCCCCCCACATAGAATGAGCTTGAGACTTCAGTAAACAGCACCAGCTAACTGCATAGCACATTCCACCCATCTTGATATAGTTGCACTGGTAACTGCTGTAAATGGTTTCACAAAGGAAATCAGAAGTTGATCAGTACCATCAGTACGATATTCACTCATTTTGGATTCATATTCCTTCATGCAGTTCACGACTGCGCAGTTTTCCGCAAGATTCACATTTCGGGTAAAATATGGTGGTGTACATTGTTTTTGTTCTCCTAAAAATCTCAAAAGTTACTCCAAAGGCCTCATGAACTGTTATCTACCCCCAAAGCCTTAACGTCCGAGACTCGACAAAAGGAAATTAGGCAGAGTTGGAAAGCTAGCTTCATAGTAAGGTTTTTAAGGTCCAAATATCTATTACCACGCCTAGAGAAAGTCCTACGTAAAACCAAATTTACATCCCATAGGGTCTCATACCTAGGTCTTTGGGGTCTCCCCAACCTTATACTCTTAAGTAATGTACAGACAATCACATACTTTCCGGCACTCATGCCTTCGACTAGTGTGTGTCCGGCAGAAACTGTGGATATGTAGCAGTTTAACGTCCTGTAGCAAAGGCCCCAATCAAAATGTTCTACCAAAAAATTCACCACCTCAATTATAGGAGCCTCCACAGGACTGAATTCTCATTCCAGGCACCAGCGTAGCCACGTCTTCCATATTCTTTATTCCTACAGTGTGAGAAAGTGCCTCTTTCGACATGGTTAGTCCTCCACGTTTTCCTTTTGCCTATGAAATGTGGTCTTAAATGTAGTGCACAGGGTCCCCGCTAACCAGGTCAGCTTTGCCAGTGCTTCTTCTCTAAAACTCTACGAATTCCGACACCCCTGTAAGACCCTAGTAAAAGGTACCTAGGGCATGGGGACTGAATATTGTCCCCTGGAGGACCCTTCACCAAGGCCATGCCAACGCAGCTAGCATCCCTTGGTGCTGGGACAAATGACCATGTTGACATGGCACACTGCCTTGTGCCATGTCTAGCAGCACTGCCCAATGTATAGGTAGGTCACCCCTCTAGCAGGCCTAACAAGCCCTAAGGCAAGATGCACTATATCTCAGGTGTGCGCACATCTACATGAGCAGATAGTCATATTCAATATCTAAGTTTCTTCTTAATATTGTAAGTGCCAGTGAAGCCATATAGAGTACACGGGCTGGAAACTCAACAACTCGAGTTCCCCAACCATGATGGCTTAACTAAACCCAGGAGTGCTTGGTACCCCCTGAAAACCTACTAACCCTGGTGTGGACCCTGACTAGTTGTATCCAATTTGCCACAACCAGACATGTTTCTGGATCATGTTGCTCTCTGCAGCCAGAAGTCAAGCCCATCCTGGGCGGAGGTGTCACACCTCCACTGCCCGGGAAGGCACAGTGCTCAAAGGGAAAACTTCAAAGGCCTTCCACCTTTGTAATGCAACCCCCAGCCTCTGCTGCTATCAGCAGATGGCCGTCCCCGGTTCAAACTCACACTTTTGGCAGGAGAACTGGCAGAAAAACCAAGTGAGAACAGGAAGTGTGCCCACCTTCGCCAACTCCACCCCTCAGATGCTGGAGGCAAAGTGAAGCACGTTTTTCAGTGCCCACCATCTTGATGATGGTAGGACTTACACATATATGGCATATCATTTTCACATACACCTGAAACACGTGTTTTTTGAGGGTGGAAAATGTGTTTGCTACTATGTGCCCATTTTAACTTATCCTGCTTTATGTTGTTGGACTAGGTCTCAATATTCAGAAGTTTGATTCCAACGTAAGATTTCAGTTATTTCTTACTGAGGCAATAGTAATAGAGTTTTTTTTTTTATTCTGTCAGTGAGGGTTAGGCACAACAAAAACAGGTCCCGAAGAATCGCCACCTGATCCGTGTGACTGTATTAAGCGAGGAACATATTGACCATGTGTAAAGAAATGGCTCCCTGTTGCAGTTACCCCCCACTTTTTGCCTGATACTGATGCTGACTTGACTGAGAAGAGTGCTGGGACCCTGCTAACCAGGCCCCAGCACCAGTGTTCCTTCACCTAAAATGTACCATTGTATCCACAATTGGCACACCCTGGCATTCAGATAAGTCCCTTGTAACTGGTACTTCTAGTACCAAGGGCCCTGATGCCAAGGAAGGTCTCTAAGGGCTGCAGCATGTCTTATGCCACCCTAGAGACCCCTCACTCAGCACAGACACACTGCTTACAAGCCTGTGTGTGCTAGTGAGAACAAAATGAGTAAGTCGACATGGCACTCCCCTCAGGGTGCCATGCCAGCCTCTCACTGCCTATGCAGTATAGGTAAGACACCCCTCTAGCAGGCCTTACAGCCCTAAGGCAGGGTGCACTATACCATAGGTGAGGGTACCAGTGCATGAGCATGGTACCCCTACAGTGTCTAAACAAAACCTTAGACATTGTAAGTGCAGGGTAGCCATAAGAGTATATGGTCTGGGAGTCTGTCAAACACGAACTCCACAGCACCATGATGGCTACACTGAAAACTGGGAAGTTTGGTATCAAACTTCTCAGCACAATAAATGCACACTGATGCCAGTGTACATTTTATTGTAAAATACACCACAGAGGGCACCTTAGAGGTGCCCCCTGAAACTTAACCAACTATCTGTGTAGGCTGACTGGTTCCAGCAGCCTGCCACACTAGAGACATGTTGCTGGCCCCATGGGGAGAGTGCCTTTGTCACTCTGAGGCCAGTAACAAAGCCTGCACTGGGTGGAGATGCTAACACCTCCCCCAGGCAGGAACTGTGACACCTGGCGGTGAGCCTCAAAGGCTCCCCCCTTTGTCACAGCCCAGCAGGGCACTCCAGCTTAGTGGAGTTGCCCGCCCCCTCCGGCCACGGCCCCCACTTTTGGCGGCAAGGCTGGAGGGAACAAAGAAAGCAACAAGGAGGAGTCACTGGCCAGTCAGGACAGCCCCTAAGGTGTCCTGAGCTGAAGTGACTCTAACTTTTAGAAATCCTCCATCTTGCAGATGGAGGATTCCCCCAATAGGGTTAGGATTGTGACCCCCTCCCCTTGGGAGGAGGCACAAAGAGGGTGTACCCACCCTCAGGGCTAGTAGCCATTGGCTACTAACCCCCCAGACCTAAACACGCCCTTAAATTTAGTATTTAAGGGCTACCCTGAACCCTAGAAAATTAGATTCCTGCAACAACAAGAAGAAGGACTGCCTAGCTGAAAAACCCCTGCAGAGGAAGACCAGAAGACAACAACTGCCTTGGCTCCAGAAACTCACCGGCCTGTCTCCTGCCTTCCAAAGAACTCTGCTCCAGCGACGCCTTCCAAAGGGACCAGCGACCTCTGCATCCTCTGAGGACTGCCCTGCTTCGACGACGACAAGAAACTCCCGAGGACAGCGGACCTGCTCCAAAAAGACTGCAACTTTATCCAAAGGAGCAGCTTTAAAGAACCCTGCAATCTCCCCGCAAGAAGCGTGAGACTTGCAACACTGCACCCGGCGACCCCGACTCGGCTGGTGGAGAACCCACACCTCAGGGAGGACCCCCGGACTACTCTACGACTGTGAGTACCAAAACCTGACCCCCCTGAGCCCCCACAGTGCCGCCTGCAGAGGGAATCCCGAGGCTTCCCCTGACCGCGACTCTCTGAAACCTAAGTCCCGACGCCTGGAAAAGACCCTGCACCCGCAGCCCCCAGGACCTGAAGGACCGGACTTTCACTGCAGAAGTGAACCCCAGGAGTCCCTCTCCCTTGCCCAAGTGGAGGTTTCCCCGAGGAAGCCCCCCCTTGCCTGCCTGCAGCGCTGAAGAGATCCCTTGATCTCTCATTGACTTCCATTGCGAACCAGACGCTTGTTCTAACACTGCACCCGGCCGCCCCCGCGCCGCTGAGGGTGAAATTTCTGTGTGGGCTTGTGTCCCCCCCGGTGCCCTACAAAACCCCCCTGGTCTGCCCTCCGAAGACGCGTGTACTTACCTGCTGGCAGACTGGAACCGGGGCACCCCCTTCTCTCCATTGAAGCCTATGCGTTTTGGGCACCACTTTGAACTCTGCACCTGACCGGCCCTGAGCTGCTGGTGTGGTAACTTTGGGGTTGCTCTGAACCCCCAACGGTGGGCTACCTTGGACCAAGAACTGAACCCTGTAAGTGTCTTACTTACCTGGTAAAACTAACAAAAACTTACCTCCCCCAGGAACTGTGAAAATTGCACTGTGTCCACTTTTAAAATAGCTATTTGTGAATAACTTGAAAAGTATACATGCAATTGAAATGATTCAAAGTTCCTAATGTACTTACCTGCAATACCTTTCAAACAAGATATTACATGTTAAATTTGAACCTGTGGTTCTTAAAATAAACTAAGAAAAGATATTTTTCTATACAAAACCTATTGGCTGGATTTGTCTCTGAGTGTGTGTACCTCATTTATTGTCTATGTGTATGTACAACAAATGCTTAACACTACTCCTTGGATAAGCCTACTGCTCGACCACACTACCACAAAATAGAGCATTAGTATTATCTATTTTTACCACTATTTTACCTCTAAGGGGAACCCTTGGACTCTGTGCATGCTATTCCTTACTTTGAAATAGCACATACAGAGCCAACTTCCTACACCATGACTAGCAGTTCTGTAGTGTAGGGAATACCCACACACAGTTCCGATATATCACTCTCTCTATGGTGGTAGACATACATATAGTTGTTGGTAGAGAACCAGATCATTCTAATCTGTACTCCAGCTTAACCCCCCCCCTTTTTTTTTTTTTATACTTTGGCGGGGGTGCCAGGTTTTATTAAAGAGTTTTCTTTGGCACCTTTACCCAATTTAAGAAGCAGTTTTCCGCAGCCCCTCTGACATCCACTCACTACCGTCATTCTTCTTAAAAAGATCTCTGGCAAAGAGCCCTCTAGTAGGGCCGGCAGTCATTGCAGTGCTGGACACACAAGGAGCATGGCCTATGAAGAAGCATGTCACCTAATGGTGAGTGTGGGCTACTGTTCCTGTACGACTAATGCATGTAGTGACTGAAAAGACCCCCTACCCTATTTGGTTGAATGGAGTTCTTTGTTTTGGAACAGTGCATCTCATTTCAGTTATAGATGGTAGGACTTAACCAGTCAGGGCTAGCACTATGCCCCCCCTCCCAGAGGAGGGTGGCCTAATAGTGGATGTAGACACCCCAGGTAAGGTACCCATTGGTCCCTACATGTTACCATCTGGTAACGCCCCTAAATCTAGTATTTAGGTGGCTCCCACGGACCCTGAAATCAGATTCCTAAAGATTGAAGAAGAGCTGGACACTAGGGCGTTGCACCAGCAGAGAAGACTGCAGACACCAACTGACTTGGCCCCAGCCCTACCAGCCTGTCTGCAGCCCTTAACTATTCAGCATCAAAAGACAACCTGTCCTGCAGCCCAGGGACCTCCAAAGCTCTGGGAGGCCTGTCTGACTTTGGCAAAGACCAATATCTCCTGTGGACAGCGAACTTGTCCAGAAGAAACCAACTTTAAAAAAAAAACTCTGCTCTAAGGAACTGCGAAGCCACCGCTGGACCCAGCTCTGCAACCGACTCCCCTGGCCTGGTCCTTTGAATGTTCCCAAGTACTTCTGAGCAGGACTCCACTGTGGGTTGACCCCTGCTGGTCTCCAGTGACGCCTTCAGCCTCAACCTGAAGACTCTTTTCCCTCCTCCGGAGTAAGACTTTTCCGACGCCTAAGTGTAGTAAAGTGCCCCTTTCAGCCTGGTTAGATTCTCCTACTCCCCCCCTCCCTGCCCCCAATGCCAAACGGCCCCTGCCTTTTGCCTAATAGTGATGCTGGCTTGACTGAGTATGCCTGAATCCTGCTAACCAAGCTCCAGCACAAGTGTTCTTTCCCAAAACTGTACCATTGTTTACACAATTAGCACATCACTGGAGCACAGCTAAGTCCCTTGTAATATGTACCAGTGGTTCTGTGACCAGGGAGGGTCCCTAAGGGCTGCAGCATGTATTGTGCCACCCTAAGGGACCCCTCACCAAACACATGCGCACTGCCATTGCAGATTGTATGTGTTGGGGTGGGGGGGGGGGGGGGCAGGTAAAGTTGACCTGGTTTCCCTCTCAAGGTGTCATGCCCACTGTAAGGAAATGCCTCCTTGGCATGGTTACCCCCTGACTTTTTGCCTTTGCTGATGCTATGTTTTGAATTGAAAGTGTGCTGAGGCCTGCTAACCAGGCCCCAGCACCAGTGTTCTTTCCCTAACCTGTACTTTGATTCCACAATTGGCACACCCTGGCATCCAGATAAGTCCCTTGTAAGTGGTACCCCTGGTACCAAGGGCCCTGATGCCAAGGAAGGTCTCTAAGGGCTGCAGCATGTCTTATGCCACCCTAGAGACCCCTCACTCAGCACAGACACACTGCTTGCCAGCTTGTGTGTGCTGGTGAGAACAAAACGAGTAAGTCGACATGGCACTCCCCTCAGGGTGCCATGCCAGCCTCTCACTGCCTATGCAGGTATAGATAAGTCACCCCTCTAGTAGGCCTTACAGCCCTAAGGCAGGGTGCACTATACCATAGGTGAGGGCACCAGTGCATGAGCACTGTGCCCCTACAGTGTCTAAGCAATACCTTAGACATTGTAAGTGCAGGGTAGCCATAAGAGTATATGGTCTGGGAGTCTGTTTTACACTAAGTCCACAGACTCACCGGCCTGTCTCCTGCCTTCCAAAGAAACCTGCTCCAGCGACGCTTTCCAAGGGACCAGCGACCTCTGAATCCTCTGAGGACTGCCCTGCTTCACGAAAGACAAGAAACTCCTGAGGACAGTGGCACTGCTCCAAAAGAACTGCAACTTTGTTTCAAGTAGCAGATTTAAAGACCCCTGCAACTCCCCGCAAGAAGCGTGAGACTTGCAACACTGCACCCGGCGACCCCGACTCGACTGGTGGAGAACCAACACCTCAGGGAGGACCCTCCGGCGACTCCGAGACCGAAAGTTGTCCCCCCTGAGCCCCCACAGCGACGCCTGCAGAGGGAATCCGGGGGATCCCCCTGACCATGACTGCCTGAACTCCATTTTCCCGACGGCTGGAAAAGACCCTGCACCCGCAGCCCCCAGCACCTGAAGGAACGGAACTCCTGTGCAGGAGTGACCCCCAGGAGGCCCTCTCCCTTGCCCAGGTGGTGGCTACCCCGAGGAGCCCCCCCCTTGCCTGTCTGCAATGCTGAAGAGATCCCTTGATCTCTCATAGGAAACCATTGTAAACCCGACGCGTGTTTGCACACTGCACCCGGCCGCCCCCGCACTGCTGAGGGTGTACTTTCTGTGCTGACTTGTACCCCTCCACTGTCTAAGTCAATTCTTAGACCTTGTAGGTGCATTGTGGCCATATTGAGTACATGGGCTGGGAGTTGGTCAGTATAAAATCCAAAGCTCCATGATGGCTCCACTGAAATCTGGGAAGTTTTGTATCAAACTTCAGGACAATAAACCCACACAGATGACAGTTTTGGATTTATTGAAAAATGCACACAAGTCATCTTAGAGATGCCCCCTGTGTTTTACCCAACCCTTTAGTGCAGGACTGACCAGTCCTTGCCAGCCTGTCACTAACAGACAAGTTTCTGACCCCATGGGGTGAGAGCCTTAGTGCCCCTCACCGAGCAACCTAAATCCTCATAGGGTTCCTTTGAAAACCTGTTGCCCCATGCACCCAGCCGGCCCAGTGTTGCTGGTGGCGCACTTTTGGGGTGAGCCTAAACTTTGACCCACGGACATCATTTTGAACCCTGCACCTTGTCTCCCCTGGAAGTGCAGAATTGCAACTTACCTGAACCTTGCCTAGTGCTGATTCTTCATCTTGAAAAGCAAGACTAAGGCATGTACTTAACCTGCAGATCTGCATTCTTGTTTTCCTCCCATAGGTTAACATTGCTGAACTGAAAAGTGTTTAAAGTGTTGCTTTCTGAAACTGACTGAAATTTCTGGGTCTTAAAATATATCTTGAGACGCTTATTTTTATAAAATTGGTGTGGATCTCCTTTTTGAGTTGTCATTTATTAGTCATTGTGTGTATAACAAGTGTTTTTAAACTCCTCTGTTAGGCCCAAGGCTGCTCGACCACACTACCACAAATGAAGCAATTCGGGTTTACAGCCCTGTACACTTCTGGGGGTATCTCTGGACTCTGAACAATATAACCACCATATAAAGAGCCTGCTTACTACATATGTTACAGCATGTTCGTGGAGCCCAGGACTCCTTGAGGAGTTCCTCAGCTCTTCCTGAAAGGTTTGACATCTCTGTAGATCTCCTGATATTTTCCAAGCAAGAAGGTTCAAAGTCCGTGACAGCCAGAGGATGCTCCATTTGGCCTCTAAACAGACCATTTACAGCAGGAAGAAAAAAGGGAATGTTGCAGGCTAGCTCCAAGGTCATTGGAACCTAGCCTCTGATTCCCAAAAGGGAGTTATCAGGACAATGGAACATCTCTCTTGCCTCACCTTCTGGAGGACCCTCTGAATCATGGCGAATGGTAGGAATGCATAAGCATTGGACCCTTCTCGGTCTGAAGGAAGGCATTCAACTCTTGAGCACCCAGGTCATGCATCCAACAGTAGTACCTCTCATGCTGAAATGTCAATCTTCCTGCAAAGAGGTCAAAATCTAGTGGCCCCCAAAACTGGCAGCTTCCTCAAATAGGCCACACTTCTTCGCTGATATCCCTAAAAAAAAAAAAAAGTTGAATTCCAGTCCGCAGATAGGTTTGCCTTCAAGCTTGGGCTCTGAGCAAAACAGCCAGTGTCTTGGCTAAGTCTGACAGGTCTGAAGATCTTCTCCCTTCTAAGTGATTTATATATGCTACTGCAGAAACAATTTCCATCTTTAACAAAACCGCTCTACCTTGCAAACATTTTTTGAAACTTATAAGGGCATAGAGACCTGCAGTCAACTCCAAATAATTTGTGATGTGACTTCGCTGTATGCCATCATGATACCGCAGTGTCCAGGGCTCCCCAATCTTGTAAGGTCTTATCAGACTCCAGGATGAATTCTTGGGAGCATCCAACGATCACTCTGCATTCAGACTCTCCAGCCAGCAGTTCAACACCAGCTTGCCTTCCTGATCTATAGCTTCCTTGTCTCCATACCACAAACCTGCCTGAAGGGCCTTTACTGATATTGTCCGACATGCTCGATAATGTAAAGTGTAGGAAAGTCATTCATTTTTTTCATGGATAACCCACCTCCCCCTCCCCCCCAAAACACTCACACACTCACACACTCACACTCACACTCACTCACTCACTCTGCTATCGGTATGCTTAGACTGTTTTCACTGGGATCCTGCTAACCAGGACCCCAGTGATTGTGCACCGACTCTCTAAATGTGGTTGCCTTTGACCTTAGGGCACTCTACAATTCGCATACTGGAGGTCCCCTTAGAAGTCCCTAATATATGGTACTTAGGTGTCCAGGGCATTGGAGCACCAGGGGATCCCCATGGGCTGCTGGATATATTATGCCACCCATGGGAGCCCATGCAAAACGTGTCTGCAGGCCTGCCATTGCAGCCTGTGCGAAAAGGTTGCATGCACCCTTTCACAACAGGTCACTGTAAGTCACCCTTATTGTAGGCCCTCCTAGCCCAGAGGGCAGGGTGCAGGTCCCTGTGTGAGGGCACCCCTGCATGAGCAGAGGGCCCTTACGATCTCCAGGTCCATTGCACTGGACTTCTTAAGTGCTGCAAGCTATTTTATCTGTGTACTGGACACAGGTCACTACCTGTGCCCAACTATATAATAACTCCTAACCTGGGCATCCTTGGTATCAAACATGTCTGAATCCTACCCCAATACTGTTGCCAGTATTGGTTGTAGGATTCCATTAATTCTGGGGGGCTCGTTATTGCTCTCACCAGTCTTCTACCAGACCCCTGAGGTGATTGACCATCTCAAGCATGGGAAGGAAGAACTAAGGATTTCCTGTGGCAGAGGAAGGCAACACCGTCTTGGTTGGAAATAGGTGTTTCTAACACTTGGGAGGGTAACCTCCCCATGCCACTGGTTTGCTTTGAAGGGCACATTTGGTGCCCTCCTTGCATAAACCAAATTGCACCAGTTCAGGGACCCCCGGTCCCTGCTTTGATGCGGAACTGGACAAAGGAAAGTGAAGTGACCACTTCCAAGTCCATCACCACCATAGGGGTGGTGCCCAGAGTTCCCCCAGGTGGCCACTCGATTCTCCCATCTTGAAACCAAGATGTGCAGAGGCCCCTGGGAGCACCTGAGTGACCAGGTCAGGCAGATGACCCCTTCTGATCGGTGGTTACCTTGCAAGGTGACCAAACTCCTTTCTAGGGCTATGTAGGGACTCCTGTGAGGGGGGGTCCCCAGATTCAACGTGCAGTACTCCTTTGCATCATTTACTTCGACTTCTGGCCACTGGAACCGCAACTGGATACTTGAGGAACTGACAGGACTGCAACTCCGGCAATGACTTCGATTTGCAACAATTTCTCTGGCTCCTTACTGCAACATTTTCCCGGCTGTGTGCTCTCTGGAGTCGGCGAGACTTCAGCTTGCATCAAGAAGCAAGTCACTCCCCTTCATCTGTAGGCACCTACAACAGCAACTTCCAGTTGCCTGGATCTGCTGTCTTCCTGAACTGCGTGGATCGTGCATCACTAGTGGTTGTCTGGAGTGGTTCCCTTGGTCCTCTCTGCCAGTTCTCCAGCTTGGGAGACAGTGAGCCCTGGCCTCTTCTTGCAGGACCGTACCCCTGTGCACCGTGACTCCTGCAGCTACCAAGGCTTGTTGTCTTCTGTTCCAAAGAATCTTCAGGCTCTGATAGCACCAGCGTTTCTTCCTGCCAAGCATGATCTCCTCTCTGCTGCTCCAGTGACATGGGGCTTCCTATTCAGGTGTGCTGCCTGGGCTTCACTGCGACATACTATGCCTGCTGCCAGTGGATTGGTTGCCTGTGAGGGCTGCAACTGCTTCTGTTGGCTCTCCTGACTGCTGAGGGTACCCCGGGCTCCCCTCCAAGGGTCGAGTCCTCTGTACCTTGCTGGTTCTCTTCAGCCGTACAACTCTTTTGCTCCTCTTGCACTTGCCAAGGCTTGTTGGTGGTTCTCTTAAACCACCAACCATTTGCAACCCGACAACTGACATCTGCGCCACTCCAAAGACGCCTTCAGCTCCTGAGCTCCACAGTTGGTCTTCTCCTGTTGACCTGGTTCTTCGTCCACAGAAGGGTGGGTGGAAGCTCCTACCCCCACTGGACACTCCATGGTAGACTGGACTCTGTCCCCTACTTTTGCTGCTCTTCTTTCAGAATCCACCATTGGTTTCTTCTCGGCTGGTCCTATTCTTGCACAATCCTTTTTCTAAGTCCTCCTGGTAGTCATTGGGAAGACCAGGTACTTACCTCTAGTCACTGGGAATAACTCAAGTACTCACCTCTTGGGGTTACTAGTTCTTCTAGCTCCCCTCTGTAAGGAAGTGCCTCCTTGGCATGGTTACCCCCTGACTTTTTGCCTTTGCTGATGCTAAGTTTTGATTTGAAAGTGTGCTGGGACCCTGCTAACCAGGCCCCAGCACCTGTGTTCTTTCCCTAAACTGTACCTTTGTCTCCACAATTGGCACAACCCTGGCACTCAGGTAAGTTCCTTGTAATAGGTTTTTATATAGAAAAAATATATTTTCTTAGTTTAAGAACCACAGGTTTAAGATTTACAAGTAATACTGCAAATGAAAGGTATTTCACTCCGGTATTATAGGAACTTTGAATAATCACAATATCATGTATAGTTTGACAAAAATGGCAATAAGCTATTTTAAAAGTGGACACAGTGCAAAAATCAACAGTTCCTGGGGTAGGTAAGTAAATGTTAAGTTCACAGGTAAGTAAAACACTTACAGGGTTCAAAGTTGGGTCCAAGGTAGCCCTCCGTTGGGTGTTCAAGGCAATCCCAAAGTTACCACACCAGCAGCTCAGGGCCGGTCAGGTGCAGAGGTCAAAGAGGTGCCCATAACACTTGGGCTTCAATGGAGAACAGGGGTGCCCTGGTTCTAGTCTGCCAGCAGGTAAGTAGATGCGTCCTCAAGGGGGCAGACCAGGGGTGGTTTTGTAGGGCACTTGGGGGGACACAAGCAGGCACAGAAAGTACACCCTCAGCGGCACAGGGGTGTCCGGGTGCAGAGTGCAAACAGGCGTCGGGTTTTGTGTAGAAAGCAATGGGGAGACCCAGGGGTCTCTTCAACGATGCAGGCAGGCACGGGGGGCTCCTTGGGGTAGCCACCACCTTTGCTAGACAGAGGGTCGCCTGTGGGTCACTCATACTCTGGAGTCCGGTTCCTTCAGGTCATGGGGGCTGCGGGTGCAGTGTTGGTTCCTGGCGTCGGGTCCCTTGTTACAGGCAGTCGCGGTCAGGGGGAGCCTCTGGATTTTCTCTGCAGGCGTCGCTGTGGGGACTCAAGGGGGGTCGTCTGACTACTCACGGGCTCGCAGTCGCCGAAGAGTCCTCCCTGTAGTGTTGGTTTTGCCTCCTGTCGAGCCTGGGGCGTCGGGTGCAGAGTGGAAAGTCTCACGCTTCCGGTGGGAAACATGAAGTCTTTAAAGTTGTTTCTTTGTTGCAAGAAAGTTGCAGGTTGTTGAACAGGGCCGCAGTTCACGGGAGTTTCTTGGTCCTTGGTTGCAGGGCAGTCCTCAGAGGTCGCTGGTCCCTGTTGGATGGGTCGCTGTTGCAGTTTTCTTCGAAGTTGGGAGACAGGCCGGTAGGGCTGGGGCCAAAGCAGTTGTCGTCTCCATCTTCACTGCAGGGCTTCAGGTCAGCAGTCCTTCCTCTGATTAAGTTTGCAGGAATATAGTTTCCTAGGTTCTGGGGGCCCCTAAATACTGAATTTAGGGGTGTTTAGGTCTGGGGGGAGGGGTGCACATCCCTAATCCTATTGGGGAATCCTCCATCCACAAGATGGAGGAGTTCTAAAAGTAAGGGTCACCTCAGCTCAGGACATCTTAGGGGCTGTCCTTACTGGTGGGTGACGCCTCCTTGCTTTCCTAATTATCTCCTCCAGCCTTGCTGCCAAAAGTGGGGGCAGTGGCCTGAGGGGCTGGCATCTCCACCAGCTGGGATGCTCTGTGGCACTGTAACAAAGGGGTTGAGCCTTTGAGGCTCACAGCCAGGTGTTAAAGTTCCTGCAGGGGGAGGTGAGCAGCACCTCCACCCAGTACAGGCTTTGTTCCTGGCCACAGAGTGACAAAGGCCCTCTTCCCCATGTGGCCAGCAACATGTCTGGTGTGTGGCAGGCTGGCAAAAACTAGTCAGTCTACACTGGAAGTCGGGTATGTTTTCAGGGGGCATCTCTAAGATGCCCTCTGGGTGTATTTTACAATAAATTGCACACTGGCATCCGTGTGCATTTATTGTGCTGAGAAGTTTGATACCAAACTTCCCAGTTTTCAGTGTAGCCATTATGGAACTGTGGAGTTCGTGTTTGACAAACTCCCAGACCATATACTCTTATGGCTACCCTGCACTTTCAATGTCTAAGGTTTTGCTTAGATACTGTAGGGGCATAGTGCTCATGCACATATGCCCTCACCTATGGTATAGTGCACCCTGCCTTAGGGCTGTAAGGCCTGCTAGAGGGGTGACTTATCTATGCCACAGACAGTGTGAGGTTGGCATGGCACTCTGAGGGGAGTGCCATGTCGACTTAGTCATTTTCTCCCCACCAGCACACACAAGCTGTGAAGCAGTGTGTGTGCTGAGTGAGGGGTCCCAGGGTGGCATAAGACATGCTGCAGCCCTTAGAGACCTTCCCTGGCATCAGGGCCCTTGGTACCAGGGGTACCAGTTACAAGGGACTTACCTGGGAGCCAGGGCTGTGCCAAACTGTGGAGACAAAGGTACAGTTTAGGGAAAGAACACTGGTGCTGGGGTCTGGTTAGCAGGGTCCCAGCACACTCAAATCATAACTTAGCATCAGCCAAGGCAAAGTCAGGGTGTAACCATGCCAAGGAGGCATTTCCTTACATGGTTATAATGTAATAAGGATTATAAGTTGGCCTGAATCATGGTGATAATTTCAATAAGGAGAGAAGATTAAAACATACAATTATCGTATAAACCTTAATCAGAAGAAATGTTTGGTATTAGACTGTAATGCATTAGACATCCCCCAGAGGGCACCATAGCAAAAATATAATTTGTAAGAAACATGGTCATGTAACCATATTGTTAGCCCCTAGAGGGCATAACCCCATGAAGAAACAGGAGAAAGTAATATATTTTAACCATATACTTAGACCTTGGAGGGTGTTTTTAAGGCTAGCAGGCATACCGCACTGATATTACAGACCAGTCCATTAAAACAAAACTTCTAGCTGTAAATCAAAAGTTGTAGCCCCAAGAAAGCCTAAAAGACAGTGAATGGTGGGAGGGGTTATTACTTTGGCATCCACTCTAACCTAGTGTGGGGACCCAGAGATGTAGACAGAGCTTTGTGATGGTGGTCCCGTTGTCCTAGGTCCACCACAGGCTGGGTTATGAGCAAAAATGTTTTGTAAAAGTAATGCCCTGAAAAGCATTATGGGGCGTTTCGTGCCACGAATATTATAGTATGTTGACTATAATTCTCAGAAAACCCTGTAGAGGACACCACAATAAAAATAGCATTTGGAAGAAACATGGTCATGTAACCATACAGTCTGCATAACCACATGAAAAAATAATGGGAGAAAAGTAATGAAGTTTCACTATATATGTAGCCCACAGACGATGTAAGGAAATGCCTCCTTGGCATGGTTACCCCCTGACTTTTTGCCTTTGCTGATTGTAGGAAGTTGGCTCTGTATGTGCTATTTCAAAGTAAGGAATAGCATGCACAGAGTCCAAGGGTTCCCCTTAGAGGTAAAATAGTGGTAAAAAGAGATAATACTAATGCTCTATTTTGTGGTAGTGTGGTCGAGCAGTAGGCTTATCCAAGGAGTAGTGTTAAGCATTTGTTGTACATACACATAGACAATAAATGAGGTACACACACTCAGAGACAAATCCAGCCAATAGGTTTTGTTATAGAAAAATATCTTTTCTTAGTTTATTTTAAGAACCACAGGTTCAAATTCTACATGTAATATCTCATTCGAAAGGTATTGCAGGTAAGTACTTTAGGAACTTTAAATCATAAAAATTGCATGTATACTTTTCAAGTTATTGACAAATAGCTGTTTTAAAAGTGGACACTTAGTGCAATTTTCACAGTTCCTAGGGGAGGTAAGTATTTGTTAGGTTAACCAGGTAAGTAAGACACTTACAGGGTTCAGTTCTTGGTCCAAGGTAGCCCACCGTTGGGGGTTCAGAGCAACCCCAAAGTTACCACACCAGCAGCTCAGGGCCGGTCAGGTGCAGAGTTCAAAGTGGTGCCCAAAACACATAGGCTAGAATGGAGAGAAGGGGGTGCCCCGGTTCCGGTCTGCTTGCAGGTAAGTACCCACGTCTTCGGAGGGCAGACCAGGGGGGTTTTGTAGGGCCCCGGGGGGGACACAAGTCCACACAGAAATTTCACCCTCAGCAGCGCGGGGGCGGCCGGGTGCAGTGTAGAAACAAGCGTCGGGTTGGTAATGGAAGTCAATGGGAGATCTAGGGATCTCTTCAGCGCTGCAGGCAGGCAAGGGGGGGGTTCCTCGGGGAAACCTCCACTTGGTCGAGGGAGAGGGACTCCTGGGGGTCACTCCTCCAGTGAAAGTCCGGTCCTTTAGGTCCTGGGGGCTGCGGGTGCAGGGTCTCTCCCAGGTGTCGGGACTTAGGATTCAAAGAGTCGCGGTCAGGGGAAGCCTCGGGATTCCCTCTGCAGGCGGCGCTGTGGGGGCTCAGGGGGGACAGGTTTTGGTACTCACAGTATCAGAGTAGTCCTGGGGTCCCTCCTGAGGTGTTGGATCTCCACCAGCCGAGTCGGGGTCGCCGGGTGCAGTATTGCAAGTCTCACGCTTCTTGCGGGGAGCTTGCAGGGTTCTTTAAAGCTGCTGGAAACAAAGTTGCAGCTTTTCTTGGAGCAGGTCCGCTGTCCTCGGGAGTTTCTTGTCTTTTCGAAGCAGGGGCAGTCCTCAGAGGATGTCGAGGTCGCTGGTCCCTTTGGAAGGCGTCGCTGGAGCAGGATCTTTGGAAGGCAGGAGACAGGCCGGTGAGTTTCTGGAGCCAAGGCAGTTGTCGTCTTCTGGTCTTCCTCTGCAGGGGTTTTTCAGCTAGGCAGTCCTTCTTCTTGTAGTTGCAGGAATCTAATCTTCTAGGGTTCAGGGTAGCCCTTAAATACTAAATTTAAGGGCGTGTTTAGGTCTGGGGGGTTAGTAGCCAATGGCTACTAGCCCTGAGGGTGGGTACACCCTCTTTGTGTCTCCTCCCAAGGGGAGGGGGTCACAATCCTAACCCTATTGGGGGAATCCTCCATCTGCAAGATGGAGGATTTCTAAAAGTCAGAGTCACCTCAGCTCAGGACACCTTAGGGGCTGTCCTGACTGGCCAGTGACTCCTCCTTGTTGCTTTCTTTGTTCCCTCCAGCCTTGCCGCCAAAAGTGGGGGCCGTGGCCGGAGGGGGCGGGCAACTCCACTAAGCTGGAGTGCCCTGCTGGGCTGTGACAAAGGGGTGAGCCTTTGAGGCTCACCGCCAGGTGTTACAGCTCCTGCCTGGGGGAGGTGTTAGCATCTCCACCCAGTGCAGGCTTTGTTACTGGCCTCAGAGTGACAAAGGCACTCTCCCCATGGGGCCAGCAACATGTCTCTAGTGTGGCAGGCTGCTGGAACCAGTCAGCCTACACAGCTAGTTGGTTAAGTTTCAGGGGGCACCTCTAAGGTGCCCTCTGAGGTGTATTTTACACTAAAATGTACACTGGCATCAGTGTGCATTTATTGTGCTGAGAAGTTTGATACCAAACTTCCCAGTTTTCAGTGTAGCCATTATGGTGCTGTGGAGTTCGTGTAAAACAGACTCCCAGACCATATACTCTTATGGCTACCCTGCACTTACAATGTCTTAAGGTTTTGTTTAGACACTGTAGGGGCACAGTGCTCATGCACTGGTACCCTCACCTATGGTATAGTGCACCCTGCCTTAGGGCTGTAAGGCCTGCTAGAGGGGTGTCTTACCTATACTGCATAGGCAGTGAGAGGCTGGCATGGCACCCTGAGGGGAGTGCCATGTCGACTTACTCATTTTGTTCTCACTAGCACACACAGGCTTGTAAGCAGTGTGTCTGTGCTGAGTGAGGGGTCTCTAGGGTGGCATAAGACATGCTGCAGCCCTTAGAGACCTTCCTTGGCATCAGGGCCCTTGGTACTAGAAGTACCAGTTACAAGGGACTTATCTGAATGCCAGGGTGTGCCAATTGTGGATACAATGGTACATTTTAGGTGAAGGAACACTGGTGCTGGGGCCTGGTTAGCAGGGTCCCAGCACTCTTCTCAGTCAAGTCAGCATCAGTATCAGGCAAAAAGTGGGGGGTAACTGCAACAGGGAGCCATTTCTTTACACAAGCCCCCCCCAGCCCACAGGCCAGGAGACTCAGCCCAAGCTGGGAGAGTCTTCCTAGTCTGTCAGGCGAGGAAGAGTAGGAGAAATAGGCTGGTTAGTTGCAGGGCCTACTCTGCCTTACATCCTTCTGTTCAGGTCATTCCCTTTGGGGAACTGACCTACTTCCACAGTGATAGGACCTAGTCTGAATTGCCTCTTGTCTGCCTCTTCAATGTCTCCACCCATTCTTTCTATTTTGGTCTTAGAGGTATCCACCTCTGCTAACCTTATCTTGGCCAGGGTTACCCCTAGCTTACCCAGAGAGGTTACCCAGAGCTGGAGTAACCCCACCATGACTAATAGGGTCAGGGGGCCTAACTTGCTATTTGGCATGGGGTCAGACCACCATGCTAAGGATAGTGCAGCCATAAAGGCTAACACCCAGCAGAGGCCACTGACAGCTGTCAGTGCCCAGAACCACACCTTTAGCTCTTCACCTAAAAGGGAAGGGGCTAAGTTACAGGCCTCTTTGGGTTCAGGTTGCCTGTCTGCTGTATTAGAGTGGGGGGTTACCACATCTTGTAGTAAACACCCTTCTTCCACTCTTTCTTCTGTTAGCTGAGGAGCCACCCACTCAGGTTTAACAGTTGCCTGACTAGCCAGGACTTCTTGTGGGTCAGGTTGGACTTTATCAGGGCCATTTTTGGAGTTCTCCCCTACTGGAGCAGAATCTCCTTGGCTTGCTGTAACCTTGGCTAAAGGTTGTCCACCCTTCCTACTCTGTTTTCTTTTCTTCTTCTTCTGGGGCCTGCTTGCATTTACTGCAGAGGCAGGACTTCCAGAATCCTTGGGAGAGGACTGGCACTGGCCCAGTTCCTCTCTTGGGCTCTGACTAACCTCTGGGTAGTCATTTCCAAGGAGACAATCAAGGGGGAGGTCTGTACTGACTACTACCCTTCTCCAGCTAAGAGTGCCACCCACTTCTATGGGCACTAAAGCCACAGGCCTCTTAGTGACCCTGTCTAGGCTAACTCTTACCCTGGCAGTCTCACCTGGGATGTACTGGTTTGAGAGCACCAGCCTGTCATGCACAATAGTGTGACTGGCACAAGTGTCTCTCAGGGCAGTGGTTGGGATTCCATTCACCAGTAGGTGGTGGAAGTGTCTACTTCCCTCTGGAATCTCCAACTCACCTGTTGGGCCCTGTTTCCAGTTGAAGGCTATGAGGACCTCCTCATCTGAGGAGTCATCTCCCATGGCTACACTGGTTACCCCTGGAATTTTGTTCTGGGGTTTGTTTTTGGGACAAGAAGTGTCCTTGGTGTGGTGCCCAGACTGTTTACAGTTGTGGCACCATGCCTTAGTGGCATCCCAGTTCTTACCCTGGTACCCACCTTTGTTTTGGGTTGTGTCTTGGGGCCCACCCACCTGTTCTGGTTTTTGGGGGCCTACAGAGGACTCTTTTTCTTTGTTTCTAGTGTCACCCACTTTCTCCTGGGGAGTTTTTGTAACCCCTTTCTTTTGGTCACCCCCAGTGGAAGTTTTGGTTACCCTAGTCTTGACCCAGTGGTCTGCCTTCTTTCCCAATTCTTGGGGAGAAATTGGACCTAGGTCTACCAGATACTGATGCAACTTTTCATTGAAGCAGTTACTTAAAATGTGTTCTTTCATAAACAAATTATAAAGCCCAACATAGTCACACACTTCATTTCCAGTTAACCAACCATCTAGTGTTTTTACTGAGTAGTCTACAAAATCAACCCAGGTCTGGCTCGAGGATTTTTGAGCCCCCCTGAATCTAATTCTATACTCCTCAGTGGAGAATCCAAAGCCCTCAATCAGGGTACCCTTCATGAGGTCATAAGATTCTGCATCTTTTCCAGAGAGTGTGAGGAGTCTATCCCTACACTTTCCAGTGAACATTTCCCAAAGGAGAGCACCCCAGTGAGATCTGTTTACTTTTCTGGTTACACAAGCCCTCTCAAAAGCTGTGAACCATTTGGTGATGTCATCACCATCTTCATATTTTGTTACAATCCCTTTGGGGATCTTTAGGATGTCAGGAGAATCTCTGACCCTATTTAAGTTGCTGCCACCATCGATGGGACCTAGGCCCATCTCTTTTCTTTCCCTTTCTATGGCTAGGAGCTGCTTTTCCAAAGCCAATCTTTTGACCATCCTGGCTAACAGGGGGTCATCTTCACTGGAGTTATCCTCAGTGATTTCAGAGGTGTTGGTCTCTCCTGTGAGGGAACCAGCATCTCTGACTATTATTTTTGGAGTCAGGGTTTGAGGGACCCTGTTCTCCCTAGATTGGACTGGTAGGGGGGAATTTTCCTCCAAGTCACTATCCTCTTCCTCTGAGTTGCCACCCTCAGAGGGGTTGGCCTTTTCAAACTCTGCCAAAAGCTCCTGGAGCTGTATTTTGGTAGGTTTGGGGCCCATTGTTATTTTCTTTATTTTACAGAGTGACCTTAGCTCCCTCATCTTAAGATGGAGGTAAGGTGTGGTGTCGAGTTCCACCACAGTCACATCTGTGCTAGACATTTTGCTTCTAAAAGTTGGAATACTTTTTAAGAATCTACAACTGGTTCTAGAATCTAATTCAAACTTTTACAAACTTTTAAACTCTAAAAGAAATGCTAAACAGGATCTAACACAAGGCCCTAGCAGGTCTTTTAAGAATTTAGAAAACTTTTCAAATTGCAAAAATCAATTTCTAATGACAATTTTGGAATTTGTCGTGTGATCAGGTATTGGCTGAGTAGTCCAGCAAATGCAAAGTCTTGTACCCCACCGCTGATCCACCAATGTAGGAAGTTGGCTCTGTATGTGCTATTTCAAAGTAAGGAATAGCATGCACAGAGTCCAAGGGTTCCCCTTAGAGGTAAAATAGTGGTAAAAAGAGATAATACTAATGCTCTATTTTGTGGTAGTGTGGTCGAGCAGTAGGCTTATCCAAGGAGTAGTGTTAAGCATTTGTTGTACATACACATAGACAATAAATGAGGTACACACACTCAGAGACAAATCCAGCCAATAGGTTTTGTTATAGAAAAATATCTTTTCTTAGTTTATTTTAAGAACCACAGGTTCAAATTCTACATGTAATATCTCATTCGAAAGGTATTGCAGGTAAGTACTTTAGGAACTTTAAATCATAAAAATTGCATGTATACTTTTCAAGTTATTGACAAATAGCTGTTTTAAAAGTGGACACTTAGTGCAATTTTCACAGTTCCTAGGGGAGGTAAGTATTTGTTAGGTTAACCAGGTAAGTAAGACACTTACAGGGTTCAGTTCTTGGTCCAAGGTAGCCCACCGTTGGGGGTTCAGAGCAACCCCAAAGTTACCACACCAGCAGCTCAGGGCCGGTCAGGTGCAGAGTTCAAAGTGGTGCCCAAAACACATAGGCTAGAATGGAGAGAAGGGGGTGCCCCGGTTCCGGTCTGCTTGCAGGTAAGTACCCACGTCTTCGGAGGGCAGACCAGGGGGGTTTTGTAGGGCCCCGGGGGGGACACAAGTCCACACAGAAATTTCACCCTCAGCAGCGCGGGGGCGGCCGGGTGCAGTGTAGAAACAAGCGTCGGGTTGGTAATGGAAGTCAATGGGAGATCTAGGGATCTCTTCAGCGCTGCAGGCAGGCAAGGGGGGGGTTCCTCGGGGAAACCTCCACTTGGTCGAGGGAGAGGGACTCCTGGGGGTCACTCCTCCAGTGAAAGTCCGGTCCTTTAGGTCCTGGGGGCTGCGGGTGCAGGGTCTCTCCCAGGTGTCGGGACTTAGGATTCAAAGAGTCGCGGTCAGGGGAAGCCTCGGGATTCCCTCTGCAGGCGGCGCTGTGGGGGCTCAGGGGGGACAGGTTTTGGTACTCACAGTATCAGAGTAGTCCTGGGGTCCCTCCTGAGGTGTTGGATCTCCACCAGCCGAGTCGGGGTCGCCGGGTGCAGTATTGCAAGTCTCACGCTTCTTGCGGGGAGCTTGCAGGGTTCTTTAAAGCTGCTGGAAACAAAGTTGCAGCTTTTCTTGGAGCAGGTCCGCTGTCCTCGGGAGTTTCTTGTCTTTTCGAAGCAGGGGCAGTCCTCAGAGGATGTAGAGGTCGCTGGTCCCTTTGGAAGGCGTCGCTGGAGCAGGATCTTTGGAAGGCAGGAGACAGGCCGGTGAGTTTCTGGAGCCAAGGCAGTTGTCGTCTTCTGGTCTTCCTCTGCAGGGGTTTTTCAGCTAGGCAGTCCTTCTTCTTGTAGTTGCAGGAATCTAATCTTCTAGGGTTCAGGGTAGCCCTTAAATACTAAATTTAAGGGCGTGTTTAGGTCTGGGGGGTTAGTAGCCAATGGCTACTAGCCCTGAGGGTGGGTACACCCTCTTTGTGCCTCCTCCCAAGGGGAGGGGGTCACAATCCTAACCCTATTGGGGGAATCCTCCATCTGCAAGATGGAGGATTTCTAAAAGTCAGAGTCACCTCAGCTCAGGACACCTTAGGGGCTGTCCTGACTGGCCAGTGACTCCTCCTTGTTGCTTTCTTTGTTCCCTCCAGCCTTGCCGCCAAAAGTGGGGGCCGTGGCCGGAGGGGGCGGGCAACTCCACTAAGCTGGAGTGCCCTGCTGGGCTGTGACAAAGGGGTGAGCCTTTGAGGCTCACCGCCAGGTGTTACAGCTCCTGCCTGGGGGAGGTGTTAGCATCTCCACCCAGTGCAGGCTTTGTTACTGGCCTCAGAGTGACAAAGGCACTCTCCCCATGGGGCCAGCAACATGTCTCTAGTGTGGCAGGCTGCTGGAACCAGTCAGCCTACACAGCTAGTTGGTTAAGTTTCAGGGGGCACCTCTAAGGTGCCCTCTGTGGTGTATTTTACACTAAAATGTACACTGGCATCAGTGTGCATTTATTGTGCTGAGAAGTTTGATACCAAACTTCCCAGTTTTCAGTGTAGCCATTATGGTGCTGTGGAGTTCGTGTAAAACAGACTCCCAGACCATATACTCTTATGGCTACCCTGCACTTACAATGTCTTAAGGTTTTGTTTAGACACTGTAGGGGCACAGTGCTCATGCACTGGTACCCTCACCTATGGTATAGTGCACCCTGCCTTAGGGCTGTAAGGCCTGCTAGAGGGGTGTCTTACCTATACTGCATAGGCAGTGAGAGGCTGGCATGGCACCCTGAGGGGAGTGCCATGTCGACTTACTCATTTTGTTCTCACTAGCACACACAGGCTTGTAAGCAGTGTGTCTGTGCTGAGTGAGGGGTCTCTAGGGTGGCATAAGACATGCTGCAGCCCTTAGAGACCTTCCTTGGCATCAGGGCCCTTGGTACTAGAAGTACCAGTTACAAGGGACTTATCTGAATGCCAGGGTGTGCCAATTGTGGATACAATGGTACATTTTAGGTGAAGGAACACTGGTGCTGGGGCCTGGTTAGCAGGGTCCCAGCACTCTTCTCAGTCAAGTCAGCATCAGTATCAGGCAAAAAGTGGGGGGTAACTGCAACAGGGAGCCATTTCTTTACACTGATGCTATGTTTTGAATTGAAAGTGTGCTGAGGCCTGCTGTAAGGAAATGCCTCCTTGGCATGGTTGCCCCCTGACTTTTTGCCTTTGCTGATGCTACGTTTACAATTGAAAGTGTGCTGAGGCCTGCTAACCAGGCCCCAGCACCAGTGTTCTTTCCCTAACCTATACTTTTGTATCCACAATTGGCAGACCCTGGCATCCAGATAAGTCCCTTGTAACTGGTACTTCTAGTACCAAGGGCCCTGATGCCAAGGAAGGACTCTAAGGGCTGCAGCATGTCTTATGCCACCCTGGAGACCTCTCACTCAGCACAGACACACTGCTTGCCAGCTTGTGTGTGCTAGTGAGAACAAAACGAGTAAGTCGACATGGCACTCCACTCAGGGTGCCATGCCAGCCTCTCACTGCCTATGCAAGTATAGGTCAGTCACCCCTCTAGCAGGCCTTGCAGCCCTAAGGCAGGGTGCACTATACCATAGGTGAGGGTACCAGTGCATGAGCATGGTACCCCTACAGTGTCTAAACAAAACCTTAGACATTGTAAGTGCAGGGTAGCCATAAGAGTATATGGTCTGGGAGTTTGTCAAACACGAACTCCACAGCACCATAATGGCTACACTGAAAACTGGGAAGTTTGGTATCAAACTTCTCAGCACAATAAATGCACACTGATGCCAGTGTACATTTTATTGCAAAATTGTAAGGAAATGCCTCCTTGGCATGGTTGCCCCCTGACTTTTTGCCTTTGCTGATGCTATGTTTACAATTGAAAGTGTGCTGAGGCCTGCTAACCAGGCCCCAGCACCAGTGTTCTTTCCCTAACCTGTACTTTTGTATCCACAATTGGCAGACCCTGGCATCCAGATAAGTCCCTTGTAACTGGTACTTCTAGTACCAAGGGCCCTGATGCCAAGGAAGGTCTCTAAGGGATGCAGCATGTCTTATGCCACCCTGGAGACCTCTCACTCAGCACAGACACACTGCTTGCCAGCTTGTGTGTGCTAGTGAGGACCAAACGAGTAAGTCGACATGGCACTCCCCTCAGGGTGCCATGCCAGCCTCTCACTGCCTATGCAGTATAGGTAAGACACCCCTCTAGCAGGCCTTACAGCCCTAAGGCAGGGTGCACTATACCATAGGTGAGGGTACCAGTGCATGAGCATGGTACCCCTACAGTGTCTAAACAAAACCTTAGACATTGTAAGTGCAGGGTAGCCATAAGAGTATATGGTCTGGGAGTCTGTCAAACACGAACTCCACAGCACCATAATGGCTACACTGAAAACTGGGAAGTTTGGTATCAAACTTCTCAGCACAATAAATGCACACTGATGCCAGTGTACATTTTATTGTAAAATACACCACAGAGGGCACCTTAGAGGTGCCCCCTGAAACTTAACCGACTGTCTGTGTAGGCTGACTAGTTCCAGCAGCCTGCCACACCAGAGACATGTTGCTGGCCCCATGGGGAGAGTGCCTTTGTCACTCTGAGGCCAGTAACAAAGCCTGCACTGGGTGGAGATGCTAACACCTCCCCCAGGCAGGAGCTGTGACACCTGGCGGTGAGCCTCAAAGGCTCACCCCTTTGTCACAGCCCAGCAGGGCACTCCAGCTTAGTGGAGTTGCCCGCCCCCTCCGGCCACGGCCCCCACTTTTGGCGGCAAGGCTGGAGGGAACAAAGAAAGCAACAAGGAGGAGTCACTGGCCAGTCAGGACAGCCCCTAAGGTGTCCTGAGCTGAGGTGACTCTGACTTTTAGAAATCCTCCATCTTGCAGATGGAGGATTCCCCCAATAGGGTTAGGATTGTGACCCCCTCCCCTTGGGAGGAGGCACAAAGAGGGTGTACCCACCCTCAGGGCTAGTAGCCATTGGCTACTAACCCCCCAGACCTAAACACGCCCTTAAATTTAGTATTTAAGGGCTACCCTGAACCCTAGAAGATTAGATTCCTGCAACTACAAGAAGAAGGACTGCCTAGCTGAAAAACCCCTGCAGAGGAAGACCAGAAGACGACAACTGCCTTGGCTCCAGAAACTCACCGGCCTGTCTCCTGCCTTCCAAAGATCCTGCTCCAGCGACGCCTTCCAAAGGGACCAGCGACCTCGACATCCTCTGAGGACTGCCCCTGCTTCGAAAAGACAAGAAACTCCCGAGGACAGCGGACCTGCTCCAAGAAAGGCTGCAACTTTGTTTCCAGCAGCTTTAAAGAACCCTGCAAGCTCCCCGCAAAAGGCGTGAGACTTGCAACACTGCACCCGGCGACCCCGACTCGGCTGGTGGCGATCCAACACCTCAGGAGGGACCCCAGGACTACTCTAAGACTGTGAGTACAAAAACCTGTCCCCCCTGAGCCCCCACAGCGCCGCCTGCAGAGGGAATCCCGAGGCTTCCCCTGACCGCGACTCTTTGAATCCTAAGTCCCGACACCTGGGAGAGACCCTGCACCCGCAGCCCCCAGGACCTGAAGGACCGGATTTTCACTGGAGGAGTGACCCCCAGGAGTCCCTCTCCCTTGCCCAAGTGGAGGTTTCCCCGAGGAACCCCCCCCTTGCCTGCCTGCAGCGCTGAAGAGATCCCTAGATCTCCCATTGACTTCCATTACAAACCCGACGCTTGTTTCTACACTGCACCCGGCCGCCCCCGCGCTGCTGAGGGTGAAATTTCTGTGTGGACTTGTGTCCCCCCCGGTGCCCTACAAAACCCCCCTGGTCTGCCCTCCGAAGACGCGGGTACTTACCTGCAAGCAGACCGGAACCGGGGCACCCCCCTTCTCTCCATTCTAGCCTATGTGTTTTGGGCACCACTTTGAACTCTGCACCTGACCGGCCCTGAGCTGCTGGTGTGGTGACTTTGGGGTTGCTCTGAACCCCCAACGGTGGGCTACCTTGGACCAAGAACTGAACCCTGTAAGTGTCCTACTTACCTGGTAAAACTAACAAAAACTTACCTCCCCCAGGAACTGTGAAAATTGCACTAAGTGTCCACTTTTAAAACAGCTATTTGTCAATAACTTGAAAAGTATACATGCAATTTTGATGATTTGAAGTTCCTAAAGTACTTACCTGCAATACCTTTCGAATGAGATATTACATGTAGAATTTGAACCTGTGGTTCTTAAAATAAACTAAGAAAAGATATTTTTCTATATAAAAACCTATTGGCTGGATTTGTCTCTGAGTGTGTGTACCTCATTTATTGTCTATGTGTATGTACAACAAATGCTTAACACTACTCCTTGGATAAGCCTACTGCTCGACCACACTACCACAAAATAGAGCATTAGTATTATCTATTTTTACCACAATTTTACCTCTAAGGGGAACCCTTGGACTCTGTGCATGCTATTCCTTACTTTGAAATAGCACATACAGAGCCAACTTCCTACATTGGTGGATCAGCGGTGGGGTACAAGACTTTGCATTTGCTGGACTACTCAGCCAATACCTGATCACACGACAAATTCCAAAATTGTCATTAGAAATTGATTTTTGCAATTTGAAAAGTTTTCTAAAATCTTAAAAGACCTGCTAGGGCCTTGTGTTAGATCCTGTTTAGCATTTCTTTTAGAGTTTAAAAGTTTGTAAAAGTTTGAATTAGATTCTAGAACCAGTTTTAGTTTCTTAAAAAGTATTCCAACTTTTAGAAGCATAATGTCTAGCACAGATGTGAATGTGGTGGAACTCGACACCACACCTTACCTCCATCTACAGATGAGAGAGCTAAGGTCACTCTGTAAACTAAAGAAAATAGCAATGGGCCCCAAACCTACCAAAGTACAGCTCCAGGAGCTTTTGGCAGAGTTTGAAAAGGCCAACCCCTCTGAGGATGGCAACTCAGAGGATGAAGATAGTGACTTGGAGGGAAATTCCCCCCCTCCAGTCCTACTTAGGGAGAGCAGGGCTTCTCAAGCCCTGACTCCACAAATAATAGTCAGAGATGCTGGTTCCCTCACAGGAGGGACCAACAACTCTGAAATCACTGAGGATAACTCCAGTGAAGAGGACATCCAGTTAGCCAGGATGGCCAAAAGATTGGCTTTGGAAAGACAGATCCTAGCCATAGAGAGGGAAAGACAAGAGATGGGCCTAGGACCCATCAATGGTGGCAGCAACATAAATAGGGTCAGAGATTCTCCTGACATGTTGAAAATCCCCAAAGGGATTGTAACTAAATATGAAGATGGTGATGACATCACCAAATGGTTCACAGCTTTTGAGAGGGCTTGTGTAACCAGAAAAGTGAACAGATCTCACTGGGGTGCTCTCCTTTGGGAAATGTTCACAGGAAAGTGTAGGGATAGACTCCTCACACTCTCTGGACAAGATGCAGAATCTTATGACCTCATGAAGGGTACCCTGATTGAGGGCTTTGGATTCTCCACTGAGGAGTACAGGATTAGGTTCAGGGGGGCTCAAAAATCCTCGAGCCAGACCTGGGTTGACTTTGTTGACTACTCAGTGAAAACACTAGATGGTTGGATTCAAGGCAGTGGTGTAAGTAATTATGATGGGCTGTACAATTTATTTGTGAAAGAACACCTGTTAAGTAATTGTTTCAATGATAAACTGCATCAGCATCTGGTAGACCTAGGACCAATTTCTCCCCAAGAATTGGGAAAGAAGGCGGACCATTGGGTCAAGACAAGGGTGTCCAAGACTTCAACAGGGGGTGACCAAAAGAAAGGGGTCACGAAGACTCCCCAGCAGAAGGGTGATGAGACAACCAAAACTAAAAATAGTAAAGAGTCTTCCACAGGCCCCCAAAAACCTGCACAGGAGGGTGGGCCCAGAGCCTCTTCACAAAACAATGGGTACAAGGGTAAAAACTTTGATCCCAAAAAGGCCTGGTGTCATAGCTGTAAACAGCATGGACACCAAACTGGAGACAAGGCCTGTCCCAAGAAAGGTTCCACTCCAAACTCCCATCCAGGTAACACTGGTATGGCTAGTCTCCAAGTGGGATCAACAGTGTGCCCAGAGCAAATCAGGGTCCACACTGAAGCTACTCTAGTTTCTGAGGGTGGGGTGGATTTAGCCACACTAGCTGTCTGGCCGCCTAACATGCAAAAATACAGACAGCAACTCTTAATTAATGGGACTAGAATAGAGGGCCTGAGGGATACAGGTGCCAGTGTCACCATGGTGACAGAGAAACTGGTTTCCCCTGGCCAATACCTGACTGGAAAAACTTACACAGTCACCAACGCTGACAATCAGAGAAAAGTACATCCCATGGCAATGGTTACTTTAGAATGGGGAGGGGTCAATGGCCTGAAGCAGGTGGTGGTCTCCTCAAATATCCCAGTGGACTGTCTGCTTGGAAATGACCTGGAGTCCTCAGCATGGGCTGAGGTAGAGCTAAAAACCCATGCAGCAATGCTGGGTATCCCTGAACTGGTGTGTGTGAAAACAAGAGCACAATGCAAGGCACAGGGTGAAAAAGTAGAGCTGGAGTCTGGAAAAATGGCCCAGCCTACCAAGAGAACAGGAAAGTCAGTTGGGAAACCAACTGCAACACAGCAAAAGAAAGGGAACCTCTCTTCTCAGGAAGAAGTTCTGCCCTCTGAGGGAACTGAGCCTTTGGAGCTTGAACCTTATCAGGTTGAGCTCTTAGGCCCAGGGGGACCCTCAAGGGAGGAGCTGTGTAAGGGACAAGAAACCTGTCCCTCTCTTGAAGGCCTTAGGCAGCAAGCTGCTGAAGAGTCCAAAGGCAAGAAAAATGGAACACATAGGGTCTATTGGGAAGATGGGCTCCTGTACACTGAGGCCAGAGACCCCAAACCTGGTGCCACTAGGAGAGTGGTAGTGCCTCAGCTGTTCAGAGAGTTCATCCTAACATTGGCCCATGACATTCCCCTTGCTGGACATTTGGGACAAACCAAGACGTGGGAGAGGTTAGTCAACCACTTCTACTGGCCCAATATGTCCAACATGGTTAAGGAGTTTTGCCTCTCCTGCCCCACCTGTCAAGCCAGTGGTAAGACAGGTGGGCATCCAAAGGCCCCCCTCATTCCACTTCCTGTGGTGGGGGTGCCCTTTGAAAGAGTGGGTGTGGACATAGTTGGTCCACTGGAACCTCCCACAGCCTCAGGAAATAT
This sequence comes from Pleurodeles waltl, assembly GCF_031143425.1. Lineage (NCBI taxonomy): Eukaryota > Metazoa > Chordata > Amphibia > Caudata > Salamandridae > Pleurodeles > Pleurodeles waltl. The sequence goes on from NC_090436.1 coordinate 83,931,361, forward strand.
GTATATCCTGGTAGTAGTGGATCATGCTACCAGGTATCCTGAAGCTATTCCCCTTAGGTCGACTACTGCCCCTGCAGTAGCCAAGGCCCTCATTGGTATCTTTACCAGAGTGGGTTTCCCTAAGGAGGTGGTGTCTGACAGAGGTACCAACTTCATGTCAGCATACCTAAAGCACATGTGGAATGAGTGTGGAGTGACTTATAAATTCACTACACCTTACCATCCACAAACTAATGGCTTAGTTGAGAGATTCAACAAGACATTAAAGGGCATGATCATGGGGCTCCCAGAAAAACTCAAAAGGAGATGGGATGTCCTCCTGCCATGTCTGCTTTTCGCTTACAGGGAGGTACCACAGAAGGGAGTAGGGTTCTCACCCTTTGAACTTCTGTTTGGTCATCCTGTAAGGGGACCACTTGCCCTTGTTAAAGAAGGCTGGGAGAGACCTCTCCATGAGCCTAAACAGGACATAGTGGACTATGTACTTGGCCTTCGCTCTAGAATGGCAGAGTACATGGAAAAGGCAACCAAAAACCTTGAGGCCAGCCAACAACTCCAGAAGTTTTGGTATGACCAAAAGGCTGCACTGGTTGAGTTCCAACCAGGGCAGAAAGTCTGGGTTCTGGAGCCTGTGGCTCCCAGGGCACTCCAGGACAAATGGAGTGGCCCTTACCCAGTGCTAGAGAGGAAGAGTCAGGTCACCTACCTGGTGGACCTGGGCACAAGCAGGAGCCCCAAGAGGGTGATCCATGTGAACCGCCTTAAGCTCTTCCATGACAGGGCTGATGTGAATCTGTTAATGGTAACAGATGAGGATCAGGAGGCAGAGAGTGAACCTCTCCCTGATCTTCTGTCATCAGACCCAAAAGATGGCACAGTAGATGGAGTGATCTACTCAGACACCCTCTCTGGCCAACAGCAGGCTGATTGTAGGAGAGTCCTACAACAGTTTCCTGAGCTTTTCTCCCTAACCCCTGGTCAGACACACCTGTGTACCCATGATGTGGACACAGGAGACAGCATGCCTGTCAAGAACAAAATCTTCAGACAGTCTGACCATGTTAAGGAAAGCATCAAGATGGAAGTCCACAAGATGCTGGAATTGGGAGTGATTGAGCGCTCTGACAGCCCCTGGGCTAGCCCAGTGGTCTTAGTCCCCAAACCTCACACCAAAGATGGAAAGAAAGAGATGAGGTTTTGTGTGGACTACAGAGGGCTCAACTCTGTCACCAAGACAGATGCCCATCCAATTCCAAGAGCTGATGAGCTCATTGATAAGTTAGGTGCTGCCAAATTTCTAAGTACCTTTGACTTGACAGCAGGGTACTGGCAAATAAAAATGGCGCCTGGAGCAAAAGAAAAGACAGCATTCTCCACACCTGATGGGCATTATCAGTTTACTGTTATGCCCTTTGGTTTAAAGAATGCCCCTGCCACCTTCCAAAGGTTGGTGAATCAAGTCCTTGCTGGCTTGGAGTCCTTTAGCACAGCTTATCTTGATGATATTGCTGTCTTTAGCTCCACCTGGCAGGATCACCTGGTCCACCTGAAGAAGGTTTTGAAGGCTCTGCAATCTGCAGGCCTCTCTATCAAGGCATCCAAATGCCAGATAGGGCAGGGAACTGTGGTTTACTTGGGCCACCTTGTAGGTGGAGGCCAAGTTCAGCCACTCCAACCCAAGATCCAGACCATTCTGGACTGGGTAGCTCCAAAAACCCAGACTCAAGTCAGGGCATTCCTTGGCTTGACTGGGTACTACAGGAGGTTTGTGAAGGGATATGGATCCATTGTGACAGCCCTCACTGAGCTCACCTCCAAGAAAATGCCCAAGAAAGTGAACTGGACTGTGGACTGCCAACAGGCCTTTGACACCCTGAAACAAGCAATGTGCTCAGCACCAGTTCTCAAAGCTCCAGATTATTCTAAGCAGTTCATTGTGCAGACTGATGCCTCTGAACATGGGATAGGGGCAGTTTTGTCCCAAACAAATGATGATGGCCTTGACCAGCCTGTTGCTTTCATTAGCAGGAGGTTACTCCCCAGGGAGCAGCGTTGGAGTGCCATTGAGAGGGAGGCCTTTGCTGTGGTTTGGTCCCTGAAGAAGCTGAGACCATACCTCTTTGGGACTCACTTCCTAGTTCAAACTGACCACAGACCTCTCAAATGGCTGATGCAAATGAAAGGTGAAAATCCTAAACTGTTGAGGTGGTCCATCTCCCTACAGGGAATGGACTTTATAGTGGAACACAGACCTGGGACTGCCCATGCCAATGCAGATGGCCTTTCCAGGTTCGTCCACTTAGAAAATGAAGACTCTCTTGGGAAAGGTTAGTCTCATCCTCTTTCGTTTGGGGGGGGGTTGTGTAAGGAAATGCCTCCTTGGCATGGTTGCCCCCTGACTTTTTGCCTTTGCTGATGCTATGTTTACAATTGAAAGTGTGCTGAGGCCTGCTAACCAGGCCCCAGCACCAGTGTTCTTTCCCTAACCTGTACTTTTGTATCCACAATTGGCAGACCCTGGCATCCAGATAAGTCCCTTGTAACTGGTACTTCTAGTACCAAGGGCCCTGATGCCAAGGAAGGTCTCTAAGGGATGCAGCATGTCTTATGCCACCCTGGAGACCTCTCACTCAGCACAGACACACTGCTTGCCAGCTTGTGTGTGCTAGTGAGGACCAAACGAGTAAGTCGACATGGCACTCCCCTCAGGGTGCCATGCCAGCCTCTCACTGCCTATGCAGTATAGGTAAGACACCCCTCTAGCAGGCCTTACAGCCCTAAGGCAGGGTGCACTATACCATAGGTGAGGGTACCAGTGCATGAGCATGGTACCCCTACAGTGTCTAAACAAAACCTTAGACATTGTAAGTGCAGGGTAGCCATAAGAGTATATGGTCTGGGAGTCTGTCAAACACGAACTCCACAGCACCATAATGGCTACACTGAAAACTGGGAAGTTTGGTATCAAACTTCTCAGCACAATAAATGCACACTGATGCCAGTGTACATTTTATTGTAAAATACACCACAGAGGGCACCTTAGAGGTGCCCCCTGAAACTTAACCGACTGTCTGTGTAGGCTGACTAGTTCCAGCAGCCTGCCACACCAGAGACATGTTGCTGGCCCCATGGGGAGAGTGCCTTTGTCACTCTGAGGCCAGTAACAAAGCCTGCACTGGGTGGAGATGCTAACACCTCCCCCAGGCAGGAGCTGTGACACCTGGCGGTGAGCCTCAAAGGCTCACCCCTTTGTCACAGCCCAGCAGGGCACTCCAGCTTAGTGGAGTTGCCCGCCCCCTCCGGCCACGGCCCCCACTTTTGGCGGCAAGGCTGGAGGGAACAAAGAAAGCAACAAGGAGGAGTCACTGGCCAGTCAGGACAGCCCCTAAGGTGTCCTGAGCTGAGGTGACTCTGACTTTTAGAAATCCTCCATCTTGCAGATGGAGGATTCCCCCAATAGGGTTAGGATTGTGACCCCCTCCCCTTGGGAGGAGGCACAAAGAGGGTGTACCCACCCTCAGGGCTAGTAGCCATTGGCTACTAACCCCCCAGACCTAAACACGCCCTTAAATTTAGTATTTAAGGGCTACCCTGAACCCTAGAAGATTAGATTCCTGCAACTACAAGAAGAAGGACTGCCTAGCTGAAAAACCCCTGCAGAGGAAGACCAGAAGACGACAACTGCCTTGGCTCCAGAAACTCACCGGCCTGTCTCCTGCCTTCCAAAGATCCTGCTCCAGCGACGCCTTCCAAAGGGACCAGCGACCTCGACATCCTCTGAGGACTGCCCCTGCTTCGAAAAGACAAGAAACTCCCGAGGACAGCGGACCTGCTCCAAGAAAGGCTGCAACTTTGTTTCCAGCAGCTTTAAAGAACCCTGCAAGCTCCCCGCAAAAGGCGTGAGACTTGCAACACTGCACCCGGCGACCCCGACTCGGCTGGTGGCGATCCAACACCTCAGGAGGGACCCCAGGACTACTCTAAGACTGTGAGTACAAAAACCTGTCCCCCCTGAGCCCCCACAGCGCCGCCTGCAGAGGGAATCCCGAGGCTTCCCCTGACCGCGACTCTTTGAATCCTAAGTCCCGACACCTGGGAGAGACCCTGCACCCGCAGCCCCCAGGACCTGAAGGACCGGATTTTCACTGGAGGAGTGACCCCCAGGAGTCCCTCTCCCTTGCCCAAGTGGAGGTTTCCCCGAGGAACCCCCCCCTTGCCTGCCTGCAGCGCTGAAGAGATCCCTAGATCTCCCATTGACTTCCATTACAAACCCGACGCTTGTTTCTACACTGCACCCGGCCGCCCCCGCGCTGCTGAGGGTGAAATTTCTGTGTGGACTTGTGTCCCCCCCGGTGCCCTACAAAACCCCCCTGGTCTGCCCTCCGAAGACGCGGGTACTTACCTGCAAGCAGACCGGAACCGGGGCACCCCCCTTCTCTCCATTCTAGCCTATGTGTTTTGGGCACCACTTTGAACTCTGCACCTGACCGGCCCTGAGCTGCTGGTGTGGTGACTTTGGGGTTGCTCTGAACCCCCAACGGTGGGCTACCTTGGACCAAGAACTGAACCCTGTAAGTGTCCTACTTACCTGGTAAAACTAACAAAAACTTACCTCCCCCAGGAACTGTGAAAATTGCACTAAGTGTCCACTTTTAAAACAGCTATTTGTCAATAACTTGAAAAGTATACATGCAATTTTGATGATTTGAAGTTCCTAAAGTACTTACCTGCAATACCTTTCGAATGAGATATTACATGTAGAATTTGAACCTGTGGTTCTTAAAATAAACTAAGAAAAGATATTTTTCTATATAAAAACCTATTGGCTGGATTTGTCTCTGAGTGTGTGTACCTCATTTATTGTCTATGTGTATGTACAACAAATGCTTAACACTACTCCTTGGATAAGCCTACTGCTCGACCACACTACCACAAAATAGAGCATTAGTATTATCTATTTTTACCACTATTTTACCTCTAAGGGGAACCCTTGGACTCTGTGCATGCTATTCCTTACTTTGAAATAGCACATACAGAGCCAACTTCCTACAAAAATACACCCCAGAGGGCACCTTAGAGGTGCCCCCTGAAACTTAACCGACTATCTGTGTAGGCTGACTAGTTCCAGCAGCCTGCCACACTAGAGACATGTTGCTGGCCCCATGGGGAGAGTGCATTTGTCACTCTGAGGCCAGTAACAAAGCCTGCACTGGGTGGAGATGCTAACACCTCCCCCAGGCAGGAGCTGTAACACCTGGCGGTGAGCCTCAAAGGCTCACCCCTTTGTCACAGCACCGCAGGACACTCCAGCTAGTGGAGTTGCCCGCCCCCTCCGGCCCCGGCCCCCACTTTTGGCGGCAAGGCCGGAGAAAATAATGAGAATAACAAGGAGTCGTCACTGGCCAGTCAGGACAGCCCCTAAGGTGTCCTGAGCTGAGGTGACTATAACTTTTAGAAATCCTCCATCTTGCAGATGGAGGATTCCCCCAATAGTGTTAGGATTGTGACCCCCTCCCCTTGGGAGGAGGCACAAAGAGGGTGTACCCACCCTCAGGGCTAGTAGCCATTGGCTACTAACCCCCCAGACCTAAACAAGCCCTTAAATTTAGTATTTAAGGGCTACCCTGAACCCTAGAAAATTAGATTCCTGCAACAACAAGAAGACGGACTGCCTAGCTGAAAACCCCTGCAGAGGAAGACCAGAAGACAACAACTGCCTTGGCTCCAGAAACTCACCGGCCTGTCTCCTGCCTTCCAAAGAACTCTGCTCCAGCGACGCCTTCCAAAGGGACCAGCGACCTCTGAATCCTCTGAGGACTGCCCTGCTTCGACGACGACAAGAAACTCCAGAGGACAGCGGACCTGCTCCAAAAAGACTGCAACTTTATCCAAAGGAGCAGCTTTAAAGACCCCTGCAATCTCCCCGCAAGAAGCGTGAGACTTGCAACACTGCACCCGGCGACCCCGACTCGGCTGGTGGAGAACCAACACCTCAGGGAGGACCCCCAGACTACTCTACGACTGAGTACCAAAACCTGTCCCCCCTGAGCCCCCACAGCGCCGCCTGCAGAGGGAATCCCGAGGCTTCCCCTGACCGCGACTCTCTGAAACCTAAGTCCCGACGCCTGGAAAAGACCCTGCACCTGCAGCCCCCAGGACCTGAAGGACCGGACTTTCACTGCAGAAGTGACCCCCAGGAGTCCCTCTCCCTTGCCCAAGTGGAGGTTTCCCCGAGGAAGCCCCCCCTTGCCCAGAACTATTGCTTACTGCTTCCTCCAGCCCCAGTATGCAGATCTGCAGAAAGGTGGCAAAATAAGGAAATTGCTACAGTAGGGATTGAAACTGCAAGTATTCAAGCCCTACTATGGTAGTAGCCCTGGCATAATCAGAGAGGCTATTATCAGAGCTCTTACATTATGAGATTGCTGCCATAATTTGTCGCCACACTACATGGCACCAAAGGGACAAGTAGATCTTTTTACAGGACAAGTAGATTTGAGAAGCAACCTGTCCCCTGGACAAGTAGATATTTTAATAAATTCCACACCCCTGATCAGTTAGAAAACATGGGAATGACCATACAAAAAGAAGCATTTCCTTACCCTTTTTAACCGTCTCCACCTACTTATGTAGTTAGTTCCTAACAGCTGGTGTGTGTGTGTGTGTGTGTATATATATATATATATATATTATAGCTTGCAACTATATTCTAGTGTTTCGCTCTCAGTGAAGATTCTGTGTTGTATAAAAAAGGATTAGGTGCCTGGATTCCTATTTCTGCCTCATGGGTATCTTCACTAAAATTATAAACAACTGTCTGGCTGTTACACTCCTTAGGCAGTCAGATACTCAACCATCCAAGAAAAGGGCTCTGTGAGACAAACTGCTAGTACAAGGCGTTATGACAAGGGGTGCGTTTTAAGTTCCTAAGGACAGCCTCCTGGTTCTTTTGCCTGTAATATAGCCCTATTCAGCTACTTTGTTTCCTTCATGTGCATTTTGGCACATTTGGTTAATGAACTTGCATTTTAGATGGTGCAATATATTCCTCTTGTAATATTCTACAGCCGTATACCCATATTCAGGAAAACATTAGGCCTCTGATGGGCGTCCATTCCATGTTCCTATTCTTACATTCATGGATAGACTGATACTGCTGCTTTCCGTGGAAGGAAACTATGTCCAAAGGTGTTTCGTGAAACACAGCAAAGAGTACGCTAACATTTATGGTTTCGATGATTATGATGCAAAAACAGCACTAGAAGCTTATAAACTTTTCTCCTTTGCCACACATCTTCCGCTATGGAATTCCTTGCTGTCCTCTCCCTCTCTGTCCATCCTGTCCTAAGGTAGAAGCTGAGATTTCACTTGCGTTATACGGGTGTTTTATGTCGCTTTAATGAACGTTACCTGGTATCTCATCCAGCTAGTGTTCCGGAGTACAGCCACTTTACAAATGTCACATTACATACAGACAATAACAATGCAGTACTTTACTATTAAAATATTACCCTGACAACCTATTTCTACTAGCTAGCATGAACAGATTACTCCACTTAATTGTGTCATTTGTGTTGGTGATTGTTTCCTCCTGGTTCTACCAAAAAATAAACTGCCACAAATCACCCTTTTAAGTGCTACAGGTGGTCCTCTATGGGTCTTATTACATGAAACCGTGTGCGAGTGCTGAGGAGTGTAAAGCATCTAACTGGGTCAATATTTTTTTTTTTTTTTTTTAATATTAACAGGAATTTTTTTTTTTTACTTTCAATTTTACAACTAACACAGAGTGAGCTATGTAGACTCAATGTAATTTTTTGTAACATCTTGTAATATTTTGTTGTACTCCAAAGCTTGAATTGCAATCCAACTCTGGGCTCCAAAGTCAGCTGCGTAGCACATGGACCATATCTTATGCACTGAAGCAGAATAGTCCTGATATTTCCTCACAACCTTAAAGCTGACTTTATATTTGTCGTTTTAGTTGTTTGTGTTTCAACACAGAAAACGAGTAGAAGTTCAACGTTGCCTCATTGAGAGCTTGGCTTAAATATCTTTTCTGCATTAGTAACTTGTTTGTGAAAGAAGCTTCCAGTGATTGTCCCTATTTTTGTAATGAAGGTCCTTGGCAAAGGAAGAAATTGAGATGTCCCTGTGAAAATATGCTGCATGTAATATTGGTTTATAATTTATAAAGGTTTCTCTTAGAGGTAAATTGACGTTCTTCCAAGCTTAATTGCAGATGAGCATTGCATCATATATGGAGATAAAAACACTGGCGCCTGATTTGGGTCTCTAGACTATACAAAGAAAAGGGTCATTTATGCGGTCACTTTAAATGTATATATGCATTATATGCATGCTAGCATGGACTAAAAGTAGACATAGTCCCAGAAAGCCTCCTAGGCTAAATATTGATGCAGTTGTCTGTAAGGACAGGTATGAATTTGAGGCCAGTTTTCCCTGAAATTAGTTCACATTTAATTTATTGCTCCCCTAATTAAATCAGTTTCCTCAGCAACAGTTGTGCATTAATATTATTTTGTTTTCAATTTCAGCGATTCGCTAAATAACTCTCTACCAGTATCCATCACAGCTCAGGAGTCTGCCTTCACCGCATCAGTTATTACATCTCCCAGCCTAACCAGCTCATCCCAGAGTACCAGCCCAGTAACAACATCATCCTCCTCCAATTATGAACAGACACCTGTGCACAACAGAATAGCATACCAAAGCTCTATGCCTCCACCTGAAGCTTCACCTGTCACTGTAAGTAGTCCATATTTTACTTTAATGTTGTTGCTGTCCAGCAGCTACTGGCACACATTCTGTTCACATTACTACAAACTAAAGGTTTATCATAATTTTCTCTTTTTCTTCATTGATCATCTGGGAGAAAACAGTCTCTGGTCTACAGAATGAATGATTCCCCATCCCGTTCATCACATCATAAACAGAACTTGACATTACACAGCAAAAGCACTGAATTGTGAATACTTTACAGATATTGACAGTAAAGTGAAAAAGCTTCAGCATTGAATTTAAATGCATTGTGATCAAAGATCTGTGCTCGCATTAAAAAAAGTCTGTCACCTCAATAGATGTAGATATGGAAGAGAGGCAGAATGTGGAAGTTCTGCTAGGAGGAAAAAATACTCTGCCCTTAATAATAGGATTTGAACTGATATTCAGGCTTACTGATTAGCTTAATCTATATTCAGTGACCTCGCATTAAATGTACTAACTTGCTTGCTCCCTGCTGACTGCCTGGCAGTAATCTTTTACTGGATTGGCTATCGATCTGGATGGCCTTTTTCTCCGAAGTAGGACTGTTTCAGTGCTTCTTGAGTATACATTGTGATTCACAGCTCACAAAGATAGCTAGGGCTTCCTGACTTAGTCGATGCTTCAAGATCGTTTTTTGAGGCAAAAATAGCTGAAGTAACTTTGAGCACATTATTCTCCTGTATGTTTTTTAGTGTAAGAAGCAGAAGCCACCATACTGTGGACTAAATAATATTGATGTTGAAGCTCTCGGGTGTTTCTCATGGAAGAAGACCCTCCCACTCATCATAGAGGCACTAAAAATCAGTACCTATGCCATTGACTTTTGCTAGCAAGTCTCATCCCATCAATATCCTTGATATTTATTTAGATACACTTTGAAAATAAATGTTTTCCAAATTGGTCTTCTCACTCCCTTCTTTGTACTCTGATCCTTTCCATTGCAGTAGCAAAGAGGTCTTTCAAGAATACAACTATTGATATATGAATGGGTTTAGACACCTATTTCTGCTGTTGGTTTCAAGACGTCTCAATCCAGTGATGGATTCTTTTTAACATTGTCTCTTATTAGTCTGTTGAGAAGCATAGGTCACCTGATAGAGGACGATTGTTTCTTATAACTGTCCACCTTTGTTTCTGCCATAGTTTTGAAAGTGAGGAAAGGCTCTACTTCAACCTCTAAAACGTCATCTGCCTTTCCACGCAGGGTGAGCAGTAAAATAGATTTAGTTGCCATTATTATTATTAGTTTGCAGAGCATAAGCCACAACTTTGATTTCTGCAAGAGAAATTAGGTAATATTTAAACACTAGAATGAATACAAGGTTTTTCTCGCTAATCAAGTGAATGTGCCTTAGCTGATGTGACTGCTGAGGATTACTGTTACATTGGTCATCTTGGCCTGACTGTCATAGGGTTGTCTTTGCATTTTGAGCAGAAAATTGTGAATCTGGCTTTCTTGGGTAACGTTTTCAGAAGGCTCACATGTGAATGAAGAGTGCATTGGAATTGATTGGTGGCCTGGTATATGAGGAGGAATGATATTTTAAAATTAGATATGATCTCCTCATAAGTAGACAAGTAAAAGAAGTGAAGAAGTCTGAGGATATATTTAAGGGACTCCCATTGTACTAGTCCTGAAGAAGACCCATTGTGGAGCTGGGATTTGGCCCAAGGTATAGAGGGGTCGAAACGTCGACTGATATATCATAGTCTGGATTGGTTTCTGCAGAGGATCTTTGGAGGATTAAAGGAATTGATTTAGACTCTCTGAGGATTTGGAATGGAGTTAATGCAGCAAACAGAAAAGAACCAACCAACTGTTTTTAATGTTTTTTGTATAGGTTTTTGATTCATTGGAATATGTATTCTTCTTTCGATCTATCACAAGCACTTTTTCTCACACTATCTGTCCTTTGGTGTGTTGTTTTACTAGATGGGTTGTCCATATAGGATGAATATATTAAATTGATATTTATGTATAAGTAAATAAATGAATATATAAATTTATATGAATAAATAGTTTTTTTTATTTTCACCTATGTTGTTTTGTGATATATAATTTGTCTATCTTTCCCCGTTAGGGCATTGTTGTATGTAATGATTTTCTTGGGTAATGGCTTATTTGAATTTCAACTGGATGTGGAAATACATAACATGAAATGTGGCCCAAACACCATTATACCCGAGTTACCTACGGAGTGGTACTGCCTTTACCAGATAGCATTTCCCATTACCCAGTAGAATGCCAGAAAATAACAAATAATCAATGTGTATTATTTACTCTGAATGTGGCTGAACATTGAGGCTAAACATCACCTTTAAACATACCACCAAACTGCAAGCAGTTTGATATAAACCAGGTCACTATGTGAAGTCTTCCTCCTGAAAGTAAACAGGTGCTAGAACAAGTACCGAGATCAAAGGCATTTACTTGAGCTACTATCTTGTGTGGAAAGTGTGGTACAAAGGAGTAAAGACCAGCGTTTTACTGATGAACAGTAAACCAAGTGGGGGAGGAAACAATTTCAGGGTGTTGTGCTAAACAATTTCCTTCTTAATCCATGCTAGATGTACTAAAACCTTCTTGCAGTTTTGCAGAATCACAGATGATTTGTGATATGTATACAAGGAAAGCTTTGTAGTGCTCCAGTTTGTCTCCTACACTGTCCAATGCACACGTTCTATTTGCTTGAGAGAAGAATATCTAGAAATCTCGGTACTTTGAAATGGATCCCTGGTTGTTTGGAGGCAAGTTTCAAGATACCATGTTTAAAAGAAATAAAATTAGTGTAAGGAAATGCCTCCTTGGCATGGTTGCCCCCTGACTTTTTGCCTTTGCTGATGCTATGTTTACAATTGAAAGTGTGCTGAGGCCTGCTAACCAGGCCCCAGCACCAGTGTTCTTTCCCTAACCTGTACTTTTGTATCCACAATTGGCAGACCCTGGCATCCAGATAAGTCCCTTGTAACTGGTACTTCTAGTACCAAGGGCCCTGATGCCAAGGAAGGTCTCTAAGGGCTGCAGCATGTCTTATGCCACCCTGGAGACCTCTCACTCAGCACAGACACACTGCTTACCAGCTTGTGTGTGCTAGTGAGGACAAAACGAGTAAGTCGACATGGCACTCCCCTCAGGGTGCCATGCCAGCCTCTCACTGCCTATGCAGTATAGGTAAGACACCCCTCTAGCAGGCCTTACAGCCCTAAGGCAGGGTGCACTATACCATAGGTGAGGGTACCAGTGCATGAGCATGGTACCCCTACAGTGTCTAAACAAAACCTTAGACATTGTAAGTGCAGGGTAGCCATAAGAGTATATGGTCTGGGAGTCTGTCAAACACGAACTCCACAGCACCATAATGGCTACACTGAAAACTGGGAAGTTTGGTATCAAACTTCTCAGCACAATAAATGCACACTGATGCCAGTGTACATTTTATTGTAAAATACACCACAGAGGGCACCTTAGAGGTGCCCCCTGAAACTTAACCGACTATCTGTGTAGGCTGACTAGTTTTAGCAGCCTGCCACAAACCGAGACATGTTGCTGGCCCCATGGGGAGAGTGCCTTTGTCACTCTGAGGCCAGTAACAAAGCCTGCACTGGGTGGAGATGCTAACACCTCCCCCAGGCAGGAGTTGTCACACCTGGCGGTGAGCCTCAAAGGCTCACCTCCTTTGTGCCAACCCAGCAGGACACTCCAGCTAGTGGAGTTGCCCGCCCCCTCCGGCCAGGCCCCACTTTTGGCGGCAAGGCCGGAGAAAATAATGAGAAAAACAAGGAGGAGTCACTGGCCAGTCAGGACAGCCCCTAAGGTGTCCTGAGCTGAGGTGACTCTAACTTTTAGAAATCCTCCATCTTGCAGATGGAGGATTCCCCCAATAGGGTTAGGATTGTGACCCCCTCCCCTTGGGAGGAGGCACAAAGAGGGTGTACCCACCCTCAGGGCTAGTAGCCATTGGCTACTAACCCCCCAGACCTAAACACGCCCTTAAATTTAGTATTTAAGGGCTACCCTGAACCCTAGAAAATTAGATTCCTGCAACTACAAGAAGAAGGACTGCCTAGCTGAAAAACCCCTGCAGAGGAAGACCAGAAGACGACAACTGCCTTGGCTCCAGAAACTCACCGGCCTGTCTCCTGCCTTCCAAAGATCCTGCTCCAGCGACGCCTTCCAAAGGGACCAGCGACCTCGACATCCTCTGAGGACTGCCCCTGCTTCGAAAAGACAAGAAACTCCCGAGGACAGCGGACCTGCTCCAAGAAGAGCTGCAACTTTGTTTCCAGCAGCTTTAAAGAACCCTGCAAGCTCCCCGCAAGAAGCGTGAGACTTGCAACACTGCACCCGGCGACCCCGACCCGGCTGGTGGCGATCCAACACCTCAGGAGGGACCCCAGGACTACTCTGATACTGTGAGTACCAAAACCTGTCCCCCCTGAGCCCCCACAGCGCCGCCTGCAGAGGGAATCCCGAGGCTTCCCCTGACCGCGACTCTTTGAATCCAAAGTCCCGACACCTGGGAGAGACCCTGCACCCGCAGCCCCCAGGACCTGAAGGACCGGACTTTCACTGGAGAAGTGACCCCCAGGAGTCCCTCTCCCTTGCCCAAGTGGAGGTTTCCCCGAGGAACCCCCCCCCTTGCCTGCCTGCAGCGCTGAAGAGATCCCGAGATCTCTCATAGACTAACATTGCAAACCCGACGCTTGTTTCTACACTGCACCCGGCCGCCCCCGCGCCGCTGAGGGTGAAATTTCTGTGTGGACTTGTGTCCCCCCCGGTGCCCTACAAAACCCCCCTGGTCTGCCCTCCGAAGACGCGGGTACTTACCTGCAAGCAGACCGGAACCGGGGCACCCCCTTCTCTCCATTCTAGCCTATGTGTTTTGGGCACCACTTTGAACTCTGCACCTGACCGGCCCTGAGCTGCTGGTGTGGTGACTTTGGGGTTGCTCTGAACCCCCAACGGTGGGCTACCTTGGACCAAGAACTAAGCCCTGTAAGTGTCTTACTTACCTGGTTAACCTAACAAATACTTACCTCCCCTAGGAACTGTGAAAATTGCACTAAGTGTCCACTTTTAAAACAGCTATTTGTGAATAACTTGAAAAGTATACATGCAATTTTGATGATTCGAAGTTCCTAAAGTACTTACCTGCAATACCTTTCGAATGAGATATTACATGTAGAACTTGAACCTGTGGTTCTTAAAATAAACTAAGAGAAGATATTTTTCTATACAAAAACCTATTGGCTGGATTTGTCTCTGAGTGTGTGTACCTCATTTATTGTCTATGTGTATGTACAACAAATGCTTAACACTACTCCTTGGATAAGCCTACTGCTCGACCACACTACCACAAAATAGAGCATTAGTATTATCTATTTTTACCACTATTTTACCTCTAAGGGGAACCCTTGGACTCTGTGCATGCTATTCCTTACTTTGAAATAGCACATACAGAGCCAACTTCCTACAATTAGTGTTTCCAGGTTTAGGCCTGCAATCATCTAGTTTATCTTGAGCATAAAATCCACTACTTGGGGGCCTTGATAGTCACTAACTGTAGGAAGTTGGCTCTGTATGCACTATGTCAAAATAAGGAATAGTAAGCACAGAGTCCAAGGGTTCCCCTTAGAGGTAAGATAGTGGCAAAAGAGATAATACTAATGCTCTATTTTGTGGTAGTGTGGTCGAGCAGTAGGCTTATCAAAGGAGTAGTGTTAAGCATTTGTTTTACACACACAGGCAATAAATGAGGAACACACACGCAAAGACAATTCCAGGCCAATAGGTTTTTGTATAGAAAAATATATTTTCTTAGTTTATTTTAACAACCACACGTTCAAGATTTACATGTAATACTTCAAATGAAAGGTATTGCAGGTAGGTACTTTAGGAACTTTGAATAATCAAAATAGCATACAGTTTTCAAATAAATCACATATAGCTATTTCAAAACTAGACACAGTGCAATTTTCACAGTTCCTAGGGTGAGTAAGAGTTGGTTTTTGCAGGTAAGTAAACCACCTACGGGGTTCAAGTTTGGGTCCAAAGTAGTTCAGAGCAACCCCAAAGTTACCACACCAGCAGCTCAGGGCCGGTCAGGTGCAGAGGTCAAAGTGGTGCCCAAAATGCATAGGCTTCAATGGAGAAGGGGGGTGCCCCGGTTCCAGTCTGCCAGCAGGTAAGTACCCGCGTCTTCGGAGGGCAGACCAGGGAGGTTTTGTAGGGCACCGGGGAGACACAAGTAAGCACAAAGTACACCCTCAGCAGCACGGGGGCGGCCGGGTCAGTGTGCAAACACATGTCGGGTTTCCAATGGAAATCAATGGAAGACCAAGGGGTCTCTTCAGCGATGCAGGCAAGGGGGTGCGGGGGGGCTCCTCTGGGTAGCCACCACCTGGGCAAGGGAGAGGGCCTCCTGGGGGTCACTCCTGCACTGGAGTTCCGATCTTTCAGGTCCTGGGGGCTGTGGGTGCAGAGTCTTTACCAGGCGTCGGGATCTGGGAGTCAGGCAGTCGCGGTCAGGGGGAGCCTCGGGATTCCCTCTGCAAGCGTTGCTGTGGGGGCTCGGGGGGGGGGCGCAACTCTGGCTACTCACGGTCTCGCAGTCGCCGGGGAGTCCTCCCTGAAGTGTTGTTTCTCCACAAGTCGAGCCGGGGGCGTCGGGTGCAGAGTAGCAAGTCTCACGCTTCCGTCGGGAAACGCAGTTTTTTTAAAGTTGCTGCTTTGAAACAATGTTGCAGTCTTAGGTGAACAGGGCCGCTGTCCTCGGGAGTTTCTTGGTCCTTCTAGAGCAGGGCAGTCCTCTGAGGATTCAGAGGTCGCTGGTCCCTGGGGAGAGCGTCGCTGGAGCAGTGTCTTTAGAAGGGGGGAGACAGGCCGGTAGAGCTGGGGCCAAAGCAGTTGGTGTCTCCGTCTTCTTTGCAGGGTTTTTCAGCTTAGCAGTCCTCTTCTTCTTAGGTTGCAGGAATCTAGTTTCCTAGGTTCAGGGGAGCCCCTAACTACTGAATTTAGGGGTGTGTTTAGGTCTGGGAGGGCAGTAGCCAATGGCTTCTGTCCTTGAGGGTGGCTACACCCTCTTTGTGCCTCCTCCCTGAGGGGAGGGGGGGCACATTCCTATCCCTATTGGGGGAATCCTCCATCTGCAAGATGGAGGATTTCTAAAAGTCAGTCACCTCAGCTCAGGGCACCTTAGGGGCTGTCCTGACTGGCCAGTGACTCCTCCTTGTTTTTCTCATTATCTCTCCTGGACTTGCCGCCAAAGTGGGGGCTGTGTCCAGGGGGCGGGCATCTCCACTAGCTGGAGTGCCCTGGGGCATTGTAACACAAAGCCTGAGCCTTTGAGGCTCACTGCTAGGTGTTAGTTCCTGCAGGGGGAGGTGTGAAGCACCTCCACCCAGAGTAGGCTTTTGTTTCTGTCCTCGGAGAGCACAAAGGCCCTCACCACATGGGGTCAGAAACTCGTCTCTCAGCAGCAGGCTGGCACAGACCAGTCAGTCCTGCACTGAACAATTGGGTAAAATACAGGGGGCATCTCTAAAATACCCTCTGTGTGCATTTTTTTATAAATCCAACACTGGCATCAGTGTGGGTTTATTATTCTGAGAAGTTTGATACTAAATTTCCCAGTATTCAGTGTAGCCAATATGGAGCTGTGGAGTTCGTTTTTGACAGACTCCCAGACCATATACTCTTATGTCTACCCTGCACTTACAATGTCTAAGGTTTTGCTTAGACACTGTAGGGGCATAGTGCTCATGCACCTATGCCCTCACCTGTGGTATAGTGCACCCTGCCTTAGGGCTGTAAGGCTTGTTAGAGGGGTGACTTAACTATGCCATAGGCAGTGTGAGGTTGGCATGGCACCCTGAGGGGAGTGCCATGTCGACTTAGTCATTTTCTCCCCACCAGCACACACAAGCTGGCAAGCAGTGTGTCTGTGCTGAGTGAGGGGTTCCTAGGGTGGCATAGGACATGCTGCAGCCCTTAGAGACCTTCCCTGGCATCAGGGCCCTTGGTACCAGGGGTACCAGTTACAAGGGACTTACCTGGGTGCCAGGGTTGTGCCAATTGTGGAAACAATGGTACATTTTAGGTGAAAGAACACTGGTGCTGGGGCCTGGTTAGCAGGGTCCCAGCACACTTCTCAGTCAAGTCAGCATCAGTATCAGGCAAAAAGTGTGGGGGGGGGGGGTGGTAACTGCAACAGGGAGCCATTTCTTTACACTAACCAAAATAAATTATATCTTTTTCAAAAAGGTTGTCAATGAGGATGTGTTGATCTCTGCTCCGGAAACCTCATCTAGCAGCTCTGCAGACAGCCCTCTTCCCTGACGATGATTTGTGTATGTTCATAGGGCCCAGTTCAGGAGTGTTTGTGTAGAAGCCCAGAAGAGTAAGAGTTGTGCAAACAAACTAACATTGTTAGTGACATCTGTAGGAAAGTACCCACTTTTCGGCATGATTACCCCCATTTTTTTGCCTGCTATCAATATGCTTTGACTGTTTTTACTGGGATCCTGCTAACCAGGACCACAGTGATTGTGCTCTCTCCCTCTAAAATGTGATTGTCTAGGACTTGGCACACCCCACTATTGGCACACAGGTGCCCCCATATAAGTCCCTAGTAAATGGTACTTGGGTACCAAGGGCATTGTGGCACCAGGGGTACCCCGTGGGCTTCAGCATGTATTATGCCACCGATGGGAGCCCTTGGAAAATGTGTCTGCAGGCCTGCCATTTCAGCCTGCGTAATACAGTGCATGCATCCTTTCACACAGGTCATTGGACCAGGCACTGTAAGTCACCCCTATGGTAGGCCTTCCTAGCCAAGAGGTCAGGGTGCAGGTCTCTGTGTATGAGGGCACCCCTGCATGAGCAGAGGTGCCCCACATACTCCAGCTCCATTTTCCTGGACTTCGTGAGTGCGGGGATGCCATTTTAGCCATGTACTGGACACATGTCTCTACCTTTGTCCAGCTACATAATGAAAAGTCTGAACATGGGCATTATTGGTATCAAACATTTCGGATTGTACCCCAATAATTTTGCCAGTATTTGTTGTATGATTCTATGCACTCTTCGGGCTCCTAAGAGGACCCCAGCTTTGCTCCTATCAGTTTGCAGGGTTTTCCTGGACAGCCTGCGCTGTTGCCATCCTTCAGACAGGTCTCGGCCCTCCTTCTGCTTAAACAGCTCAAGCCCAGGA
Organism: Pleurodeles waltl; assembly: GCF_031143425.1. Taxonomy (NCBI): domain Eukaryota; kingdom Metazoa; phylum Chordata; class Amphibia; order Caudata; family Salamandridae; genus Pleurodeles; species Pleurodeles waltl. Next base: position 83,949,360 of record NC_090436.1, read on the forward strand.
AGGCAGAACAAAGGATTTTCTTCTTGAGAGGGAGGCAACACCCTTTCCCTTTGGAAATAGGTGTTACATGGCTTGGGAGGCGTAGCCTCCCTAAGCCACTGGTATGCTTTGAAGGGCACATTTGGTGTCCTCCTTGCATAAAGCAGTCTGCACCGGATCAGGTACCTCCAGTGCCTGCTCGGACGTGAAACTGGACAATGGAAAGGGAGGTTACAACTCCCCTGTCAATCACCAACCCAGGGGTGGTGTGCAGAGCTCCTCCAGGTGGTCAGTTGGTTCTATCATCTTGAATCAAAGGTGGGCAGAGGCCACTGGGAGCATCTGAGTGGCCAGTTCAGACAGGTGACGTTACAGCCCCCTCCTGCTAAATGTTGTCCTTGCTAGGTGACCAGTCCCCCTTCCAGGGCTATTTAGGGTCTGTCTTGGGTGGGTCCTCAGATTCGGCTTGCAAGATTCCAGCAGGACTCCTCTGCAACCTGTGCTTTGACTTCTGTCCTCCGGAACTGCGACTGGAACCTCCAGTTCCCGACAAGCTGCTTCCAAGAAGAAAGGACTCTTCAACATTGTTTCTAGGGCTCCTGCCAGCTTCGCAATATTTTCCTCTGTGTGCATCCTCCGCAGACTGCAACTCTTCAGCCTGCATAAGAAGGAGGAATCTCCCTTGGAATGAAGGAGTCACTTACCTACAACCGCAGGGACTTATGACAAGAAGCGACTGTGGCTGTGTGGATCCCCTCTCCTGCTGAGCTGCCTTGATCCTGCATCACAGGTGGTGGTCTGGAGTAGTCCTCTTGGTCCTGTCTGCCAGCTGTCCAACTTTGGTGGAGGTAAGCTTTTGCCTTCCCACGCAGGACAGCACCCCAATGCAATGTGTCTCTTGCAGGTGCCAAGGCTTGTTTGCATCTCCTCCAAGGGATCTTCAGGGCCCGTGTAGCTCCAGCACTCATCCTGCAAAGCACAGCCTCCTGTATGGTTCTCCTGCAGCGTGGGATACACTTATGTTGTGCTGCGTGGCCACCTTCTGCGACTCCTGTGTCCTCGTACTGTGGGTGCTGCCTCTGCCCCTGTAGACTCTCTGGTCCCCTCTGACTCCCCGTCCTGGGTTGAGTCCTCCCGGGCCTTGCTGGTCTCTGGCAAGCCCCTCTTTTCCACTAACCACAAGTTTGCCTTTGCCAAGGCTTGTTAGTGGAATTCCTGCACTGACATCCATCTGCAGCCTTCCCCTCCAGCGTGTGGCTTCATCTGCATCCATCAGGAACTCTTCTCAGACTCCACGGCTGCAGTGCTAACCTTTTCTTCATCTCCGTTAACCAACTACTGCACCCACAGCTGGGTGGGTAGTAGCCCTTACTCCTCCTGAACTCCACTTGGACTCTTGTACTTGGTCCCCTCTATCAACAGGTCTTCTGTCTTCTGGAATCCACCGCTGTTTTTCTTGCAGTCTTCTCTGGGTGTCTTCTTTTTCTTCTTTTCCACTTTATGGGTGGTTTGGGTAAAATCCAGTGTTTTACTCCTGCATTCCTGGTCGCTGGGAGGGTACTGTGTTACTTACCTTTGTGGTTTTCTGATACCCCCAGCTTCCCTCTACACGTTTTACTTTGGGGGGGATAACCTTTTTTGCATTCCATTTTTTAGTATACGGTTTGTGCTCCCCCTAGGGTTATTGCTATTTTCACAGTTTTTTTTTTTTAACCTTTTGTATGCCTGTTTCCGATTACTAGTGTATACATTTAGTATATTACTTCCCTCCTAAGGGTGGGTCACCTTTTCTAATATTTTGTGGTTTGTTCCAAAAATAAAGTACCTTTATTTTAGTACAATTGAGTCTTTACTTTCATGTGTGTAAGTGATATTTGACTACAATGGTATTGCATGAGCTTTGCATGTCTCCTAGATAAGCCTGGGCTGCTCATCCTCAACTACCTCTAGAGAGTCTGGCTTCTAGATACTGCCTACATTTCACTGAGTGGGGATACCTTGACCTGGTGTAAGTACCTTAGGTACCCACCACACCCCAGGCCTGCTTCCTACAGCCGTTCGTTGTTTGTCTTTGCAATTTAGATACGGCTATTTGTCTCTGGCCTGCTCACCAGAGAAACAAAACTATCAGTGTGTCAGCTCTTTAAATATTGATTTGGGTATCTATATAGGAAGAACCATGAAGAAATAAAGCTGGAGCGGCAGGACTATCATTTTAAGTAGAGCCACCCTTCCTGCTAATGACAGAGGAGTGTCTGCCAGAAAGACATTTCTGTTTTAATGGAATGAATTGCTTGCCCCATGTTGCCCTCCAGAATGTCTGTTTATCATGGTGTAGTGTGGTCCCTAGATATGACGAGCAGCGTGGTTCCCAGAGCAAGGTACTGAAGTCAGGTGGTGGCATATTGTAGGGCCCTGCAAGGAAAAGTAAACTGGTAGAAATATCACTCTTAGGCCTGAGAGGGCCTTAAAGTTTGTCAGCATGGTTCTAGCTCCTTGCAGGTCGTTTTACAGTGCCCAAAAATATGATCAAGCCATCTGCGTGTAGAGCAACTGGGTGCCACATTGCCCCTGTGTTTATCCCTTTATAATGGTGTCGGTCCTTAGCTACACTAGCGAAGGTCTCCATGGCCAATGCAAACAGCAATGGAGATGGGGGCAGCCTGTCTTGTCCCCCTCTTCACTGCATAACTCTCTGATATCACTCGACCTGTTTGCATGCTGGCCGTAGGGGTAGTATATAGCCTTCAGGAGGGTGGGCATTGCCACCTGCACATCCTGGGCACCTCTAAAGGTGCTGGACTCTGTCCCCTTCCTTTACAGGTACTCAATGTCCAGAATCCGTCCCTGGGTTCTACCAGCCTGGTCCATGGGTTGTGACAACGGCGAAACAATCTGAGGCATCCGCTGACTTCAGAGAGTACCTTCTGCATCTGGGTCACTGGTATAGGTACTCCTGTCTTACGGGTATTCTGGGGTAGGTGCACTCTCCATCCATCCTATTGTCTGCTGGTTTACTCAGATTCCACTGGGAATGGTCCTGAATTCCCCAAACACTAACCACTACCATCTGTGTTAGCAATGGGACAACTGGGTGTGGGTAATTACCTTACACCTAGTTGCTTGGGACACTTACTGTACTTACCTCTGGTGTTTCTGCCCCCAGCTAACTACCACATTTACCTTGGTTGGGGGTCAGTATTTTACATTGCATTTTTTTAGTATATAGTTTGGTCCTCCCATAGGGTCCTTGGATGAAAGCACCCTCTTTCTTGGCATGGTTACCCCCATTTTCTCCCTCTTGCCAGTGTCAGTCTTGTTTGGCTGTGTTCACTGGGATCCTGCTAACCAGGACCACAGTGATTGTTCTCTCTTACTTTAAACTTAGTTACTAGAACCACATACACCCCACATTTGGCATACCAGTTCACCCATGTAAGTCACTAGTATATGGTACCCAGGGCATTGAGGTACTAAGGGATCCCCATTGGCTGCAGCATGTATTATGCCACCCATGGGGAGCCCATGCAAAGTGTTCTGCAGGCCTGCCATTGCAGCCTGTGTGAAAGAGTGTATGCACCCTTTTCACTACAGGTCACTGCAAGTCACCCCTATGGTAGGGCCCTCCTAGCCCAGCGTGCAAGTTCCTGTGTGAGGGCACCCTTGAGCTGGAAAAGGTGCCCCCACGAACTCCAGTTCCATTTTCCTGGACTTTGCGTACTGGGGACGCTATTTTATTAAGGTACTGGACATAGGCTCCTACCTATGTCCAGCTACATAATGGATCCTAGGCACGTTTGGTATCACCATGTCAGAATCATACCCCAATACTGTTGCTAGTATTGGAAGTATGATTACATGCACTCTGGAGGCTCCTTTGAGGACTCCCAGCATTGCTCCTACCAGCCTTCTGGGGGTTTCTGGGCAGCCCAAGCTGCTGCCACCCCTCAGACAGGTTTCAGCCCTCCTACTGCTTGAACAGCTCAAGCCCAGGAAGGCAGAACAAAGTAATTTCTTTGGGAGAGGCACTGGAACTGAGACTGGACCCTCCAGTAACCACAACGAATACTCTGCTTGCAACATTGTTTCCATGGCTCCTCCTAGCTTCTGCAACATTTCCCTGATTGTGCATCCTCTGATGGTGGCAAGTTTTAAGACTACATGAGAAGGAAGAAGGAATCTCCCTTGGAGTGAAGGAGTCACTCCCCTGCATCCTCGGACACCAACTGCAACAATGAACAGCTATGTGAATCTCCCCTCATCCTGAGCTGCGTGGGTCCTGCTTCACAGGTGGTGGTCTGGAGTAGTCCTCTTGGTACTATGTCAGTTGTCCAAGTTTTGTGGAGATAAGCCCTTGCCTTCCCATGCAGATCAGTACCCTCGTGCACTGCAACTCTTGCAGTTACCAAGGCTTGTTGGCATCTGCTCCAAGGAATCTTCAGGCTCCGAGTGGCCTCAGCACACCTTCCTGCAACGCACAGCCCTCTGCATGCTTCTCCTGCGGCGTGAGACCGTTCTCCAGTTCTGCAGCATGGGTTCCTCTGTGACTCCTGGGTCCGCTTCCAGTGGGTCTCCTGTGAGGGCTGCCTTTTCTTCTGTGGACTCACTGCCTTGCTGAGGGTCCCCCCAGAACTCCCCCTTGGGTTGTCGTCCTGAACCTTGCTGGTCCCAGGCAGCTACACTTTTTTTTTCACTGCGACTTCTGTCTTTGCCAAGGCTTGTTGGTGGCTTTCCCACACCACTGACTGCAAGCTTCCATCCAGTGTGGGACGTCGACTGCATCCTCCAGGATCTCTGAGGGCCGGATTGCTGACATTCTTCATCCTACCATTGACCAACTCCTGCAACCACTGATGGGTGGGTAGTGGTTCCTGCCACCACCAGACACTTCTGCGACTTCTGGACCTAGCCCCCTTCTTCAACAGGTCTTCCTCTTCAGGAATCCGCAGCTGGTTTCTTGCAGTCTTGTCTGGGTGTTACTATATTGTAAGGAAATGCCTCCTTGGCATGGTTACCCCCTGACTTTTTGCCTTTGATGCTAAGTTTTGATTTGAAAGTGTGCTGAGGCCTGCTAACCAGGCCCCAGCACCAGTGTTCTTTCCCTAACCTGTACTTTTGTTTTCACAATTGGCACACCCTGGCATCCAGATAAGTCCCTTATAACTGGTACCCCTGGTACCAAGGGCCCTGATGCCAGGGAAGGTCTCTAAGGGCTGCAGCATATCTTATGCCACCCTGGGGACCCCTCACTCAGCACAGACACACACTGCTTGCCAGCTTGTGTGTGCTGGTGAGGACCAAACGAGTAAGTAGACATGGCACTCCCCTCAGGGTGCCATGCCAACCTCACACTGCCTATGCAGTATAGATAAGTCACCCATCTAGCAGGCCTTACAGCCCTAAGGCAGGGTGCACTGTTCCATAGGTAAGGGCACCAGTGCATGAGCACTGTGCCCCTACAGTGTCTAAGCAAAACCTTAGACATTGTAAGTGCAGGGTAGCCATAAGAGTATATGGTCTGGGAGTCTGTTTTACACGAACTCCACAGCACCATAATGGCTACACTGAAAACTGGGAAGTTTGGTATCAAACTTCTCAGCACAATAAATGCACACTGATGCCAGTGTACATTTTATTGTAACATACACCCCAGAGGGCACCTTAGAGGTGCCCCCTGAAACCTTAACCAACTACCCGTGTAGGCTGACTGGTTTTAGCAGCCTGCCACACTCGAGACATGTTGCTGGCCACATGGGGAGAGTGCCTTTGTCACTCTGTGGCCCGTAACAAAGCCTGTACTGGGTGGAGATGCTTATCACCTCCCCCTTGCAGGAACTGTAACACCTGGCGGTGAGCCTCAAAGGCTCACCCACTTTGTTACAGCACCACAGGGCATTCCAGCTAGTGGAGTTGCCCGCCCCCTCCGGCCACGGCCCCACTTTTGGCGGCAAGGCCGGAGGAGATAATGAGAAAAACAAGGAGTCGTCACTGGCCAGTCAGGACAGCCCCTAAGGCAACCTGAGCTGAGGTGACTCTGACTTTTAGAAAGCCTCCATCTTGCAGATGGAGGATTCCCCCAGTAGGGATAGGAATGTGACCCCCTCCCCTTGGGAGGAGGCACAAAGAGGGTGTAGCCACCCTCCGGGCTAGTAGCCATTGGCTACTGCCCTCCCAGACCTAAACACACCCCTAAATTCTGTATTTAGGGGCTCCTCTGAACCTAGGAACTCAGATTCCTGCAACCTAAGAAGAAGAGGACTGCTGAGCTGAAAAACCCTGCAGAGAAGACGGAGACACCAACTGCTTTGGCCCCAGCTCTACCGGCCTGTCTCCCCACTTCTAAAGACACTGCTCCAGCCACGCTTTCCCCAGGACCAGCGACCTCTGAATCCTCAGAGGACTGCCCTGCTCTAGAAGGACCAAGAAACTCCTGAGGACAGTGTAGGAAGTTGGCTCTGTATGTGCTATTTCAAAGTAAGGAATAGCATGCACAGAGTCCAAGGATTTCCCTTAGAGGTAAAATAGTGGTAAAAAGAGATAATACTAATGCTCTATTTTGTGGTAGTGTGGTCGAGCAGTAGGCTTATCCAAGGAGTAGTGTTAAGCATTTGTTGTACATACACATAGACAATAAATGAGGTACACACACTCAGAGACAAATCCAGCCAATAGGTTTTGTATAGAAAAATATATTTTCTTAGTTTATTTTAAGAACCACAGGTTCAAATTTAACATGTAATATCTTGTTTGAAAGGTATTTCAGGTAAGTACATTAGGAACTTTGAATCATTTCAATTGCATGTATACTTTTCAAGTTATTCACAAATAGCTATTTCAAAAGTGGACACTTAGTGCAATTTTCACAGTTCCTGGGGGAGGTAAGTTTTTGTTAGTTTTACCATGTAAGTAAGACACTTACAGGGTTCAGTTCTTGGTCCAAGGTAGCCCACCGTTGGGGGTTCAGAGCAACCCCAAAGTCACCACACCAGCAGCTCAGGGCCGGTCAGGTGCAGAGTTCAAAGTGGTGCCCAAAACGCATAGGCTTCAATGGAGAGAGGGGGGTGCCCCGGTTCCAGTCTGCCAGCAGGTAAGTACCCGCGTCTTCGGAGGGCAGACCAGGGGGGTTTTGTAGGGCACCGGGGGGGACACAAGCCCACACAGAAATTTCACCCTCAGCGGCGCGGGGGCGGCCGGGTGCAGTGTTAGAACAAGCGTCGGGTTCGCAATGTAAGTCAATGAGAGATCAAGGGATCTTTTCAGCGCTGCAGGCAGGCAAGGGGGGGGCTTCCTCGGGGAAACCTCCACTTGGGCAAGGGAGAGGGACTCCTGGGGGTCACTTCTGCAGTGAAAGTCCAGTCCTTCAGGTCCTGGGGGCTGCGGGTGCAGTGTCTTTTCCAGGCGTCAGGACTTAGGTTTCAGAGAGTCGCGGTCAGGGGAAGCCTCGGGATTCCCTCTGCAGGCGGCGCTGTGGGGGCTCAGGGGGGACAGGTTTTGGTACTCACAGTCGTAGAGTAGTCCGGAGGTCCTTCCTGAGGTGTTGGTTCTCCACCAGCCGAGTCAGGGTCGCCGGGTGCAGTGTTGCAAGTCTCCCGCTTCTTGCGGGGTGTTGCAGGGTTCTTTAAAGCTGCTTCTTGAAACAAAGTTGCAGTCTTTTTGGAGCAGGTCCGCTGTCCTCGGGAGTTTCTTGTCGTCGTCGAAGCAGGGCAGTCCTCAGAGGATTCAGAGGTCGCTGGTCCCTTTGGAAGGCGTCGCTGGAGCAGAGTTCTTTGGAAGGCAGGAGACAGGCCGGTGAGTTTCTGGAGCCAAGGCAGTTGTTGTCTTCTGGTCTTCCTCTGCAGGGGTTTTCAGCTAGGCAGTCCTTCTTCTTGTTGTTGCAGGAATCTAATTTTCTAGGGTTCAGGGTAGCCCTTAAATACTAAATTTAAGGGCGTGTTTAGGTCTGGGGGGTTAGTAGCCAATGGCTACTAGCCCTGAGGGTGGGTACACCCTCTTTGTGCCTCCTCCCAAGGGGAGGGGGTCACAATCCTAACCCTATTGGGGGAATCCTCCATCTGCAAGATGGAGGATTTCTAAAAGTTAGTCACCTCAGCTCAGGACACCTTAGGGGCTGTCCTGACTGGCCAGTGACTCCTCCTTGTTGCTTTCTTTGTTCCCTCCAGCCTTGCCGCCAAAAGTGGGGGCCGTGGCCGGAGGGGGGCGGGCAACTCCACTAAGCTGGAGTGCCCTGCTGGGCTGTGACAAAGGGGTGAGCCTTTGAGGCTCACCGCCAGGTGTTACAGCTCCTGCCTGGGGGAGGTGTTAGCATCTCCACCCAGTGCAGGCTTTGTTACTGGCCTCAGAGTGACAAAGGCACTCTCCCCATGGGGCCAGCAACATGTCTCTGGTGTGGCAGGCTGCTGGAACTAGTCAGCCTACACAGACAGTTGGTTAAGTTTCAGGGGGCACCTCTAAGGTGCCCTCTGTGGTGTATTTTGCAATAAAATGTACACTGGCATCAGTGTGCATTTATTGTGCTGAGAAGTTTGATACCAAACTTCCCAGTTTTCAGTGTAGCCATTATGGTGCTGTGGAGTTCGTGTTTGACAGACTCCCAGACCATATACTCTTATGGCTACCCTGCACTTACAATGTCTAAGGTTTTGTTTAGACACTGTAGGGGTACCATGCTCATGCACTGGTACCCTCACCTATGGTATAGTGCACCCTGCCTTAGGGCTGTAAGGCCTGCTAGAGGGGTGACTGACCTATACTTGCATAGGCAGTGAGAGGCTGGCATGGCACCCTGAGGGGAGTGCCATGTCGACTTACTCGTTTTGTTCTCACTAGCACACACAAGCTGGCAAGCAGTGTGTCTGTGCTGAGTGAGAGGTCTCCAGGGTGGCATAAGACATGCTGCAGCCCTTAGAGACCTTCCTTGGCATCAGGGCCCTTGGTACTAGAAGTACCAGTTACAAGGGACTTATCTGGATGCCAGGGTCTGCCAATCGTGGATACAAAAGTACAGGTTAGGGAAAGAACACTGGTGCTGGGGCCTGGTTAGCAGGCCTCAGCACACTTTCAATTGTAAACATAGCATCAGCAAAGGCAAAAAGTCAGGGGGCAACTATGCCAAGGAGGCATTTCCTTACAGACAGCGGCCCTGTTCACCCAAGACTGCAACTTTGTTTCAAAGGAGCAACTTTAAAACAACTGCGTTTCCCGCCGGAAGCGTGAGACTTGCTACTCTGCACCCGACACCCCCAGCTCGACTTGTGGAGAAACAACACTTCAGGGAGGACTCCCCGGCGACTGCGAGACCGTGAGTAGCCAGAGTCCCCCCCCCCCCCCCCCCCCCCCCGAGCCCCCACAGCGATGCTTGCAGAGGGAATCCCGAGGCTCCCCCTGACCGCGACTGCCTGACTCCCAGATCCCGACGCCTGGTAAAGCCTCTGCACCCACAGCCCCCAGGACCTGAAAGATCGGAACTCCAGTGCAGGAGTGACCCCCAGGAGGCCCTCTCCCTTGCCCAGGTGGTGGCTACCCCGAGGAGCCCCCCCCTTGCCTGCCTGCATCGTTGAAGAGACCCCTTGGTCTCCCATTGATTTCCATTGGAAACCCGACGTGTGTTTGCACACTGCACCCGGCCGCCCCCGTGCTGCTGAGGGTGTACTTTCTGTGCTAACTTGTTTCCTCCCCCGGTGCCCTACAAAACCCCCCTGGTCTGCCCTCCGAAGACGTGGGTACTTACCTGCTGGCAGACCGGAACCAGGGCACCCCCTTCTCCATTGAAGCCTAAGCGTTTTGGGCACCACTTTGACCTCTGCACCTGACCGGCCCTGAGCTGCTGGTGTGGTAACTTTGGGGTTGCTCTGAGCCCCCAACGGTGGGATACTTTGGACCCAAACTTGAACCCCGTAGGTGGTTTACTTACCTGCAAGAACTAACAAACTCTTACTCCCCCTAGGAACTGTAAAAATTGCACTGTCTCTAGTTTTAAAATAGCTATACAGGGAGTGCCGAATTATTAGGCAAATGAGTATTTTGACCACATCATCCTCTTTATGCATGTTGTCTTACTCCAAGCTGTGTAGGCTCGAAAGCCTACTACCAATTAAGCATATTAGGTGATGTGCATCTCTGTAATGAAAAGGGGTGTGGTCTAATGACATCAACACCCTATATCAGGTGTGCATAATTATTAGGCAACTTCCTTTCCTTTGGCAAAATGGGTCAAAAGAAGGACTTGACAGGCTCAGAAAAGTCAAAAATAGTGAGATATCTTGCAGAGGGATGCAGCACTCTTAAAATTGCAAAGCTTCTGAAGCGTGATCATCGAACAATCAAGCGTTTCATTTAAAATAGTCAACAGGGTCGCAAGAAGCGTGTGGAAAAACCAAGGCGCAAAATAACTGCCCATGAACTGAGAAAAGTCAAGCGTGCAGCTGCCACGATGCCACTTGCCACCAGTTTGGCCATATTTCAGAGCTGCAACATCACTGGAGTGCCCAAAAGCACAAGGTGTGCAATACTCAGAGACATGGCCAAGGTAAGAAAGGCTGAAAGACGACCACCACTGAACAAGACACACAAGCTGAAACGTCAAGACTGGGCCAAGAAATATCTCAAGACTGATTTTTCTAAGGTTTTATGGACTGATGAAATGAGAGTGAGTCTTGATGGGCCAGATGGATGGGCCCGTGGCTGGATTGGTAAAGGGCAGAGAGCTCCAGTCCGACTCAGACGCCAGCGAGGTGGAGTACTGGTTTGGGCTGGTATCATCAAAGATGAGCTTGTGGGGCCTTTTCGGGTTGAGGATGGAGTCAAGCTCAACTCCCAGTCCTACTGCCAGTTCCTGGAAGACACCACCTTCAAGCAGTGGTACAGGAAGAAGTCTGCATCCTTCAAGAAAAACATGATTTTCATGCAGGACAATGCTCCATCACACGCGTTCAAGTACTCTACAGCGTGGCTGGCAAGAAAGGGTATAAAAGAAGGAAATCTAATGACATGGTCTCCTTGTTCACCTGATCCTAACCCCATTGAGAACCTGTGGTCCATCATCAAATGTGAGATTTACAAGGAGGGAAAACAGTACACCTCTCTGAACAGTGTCTGGGAGGCTGTGGTTGCTGCTGCACGCAATGTTGATGGTGAACAGATCAAAACACTGACAGAATCCATGGATGGCAGGCTTTTGAGTGTCCTTGCAAAGAAAGGTGGCTATGTTGGTCACTGATTTGTTTTTGTTTTGTTTTTGAATGTCAGAAATGTATATTTGTGAATGTTGAGATGTTATATTGGTTTCACTGGTAATGAAAAATAATTGAAATGGGTATATTTTTTTTTTTGTTAAGTTGCCTAATAATTATGCACAGTGATAGTCACCTGCACGCACAGATATCCCCCTAACATAGCTAAAACTAAAAACAAACTAAAAACTACTTCCAAAAATATTCAGTTTTGATATTAATGAGTTTTTTGGGTTCATTGAGAACATGGTTGTTCAATAATAAAATGAATCCTCAAAAATACAACTTGCCTAATAATTCTGCACTCCCTGTATGTGATTTATGTGAAAAGTATATATGCTATTGTGATTATTCAAAGTTCCTAAAGTACCTACCTGCAATACCTTTCATTTGAAGTATTACATGTAAAATTTTAACCTGTGGTTCTTAAAATAAACTAAGAAAATATATTTTTCTATACAAAAACCTATTGGCCTGGAATTGTCTTTGAGTGTGTGTTCCTCATTTAGCCAACTTTCTACATATATCGTCTTAATTTCAGTGGTTTGGGGAAAATCTAGTGTTCTTTCCGTAAAACTGTACATTTGATTCCACAATTGGCACAGCCCTGACACAAAGTTGAGTCCCTTGTAAAAGGAACCCCTGGTACCAAGGGCCCTGTGGCCAGAGAAGGTCCCTTAGGGCTACGGCATGTAGTATGTTACCTTCAGGGACCCCTCACTGAGTACATGCTCACTGCTTTGCAGATTGTGTGTGCTGGTTGGGAGAAAAGAACACCAATGGGTATAAGGGTAACAACTTTGATCCCAAGAAGGCCTGTTGTCACACCTGTAGACAGCATGGACACCAAACTGGAGACAAGGCCTGTCCCAAAACAATTCCCACAACTAGTACTGCAGTTACCAGTGGAATAGCCAGTCTCCAGGTGGGATCAACAGTGTGCCCAAAGCAAATCAGGGTTCAAACTGAAGTTACTTTAGTTTCTGAGGGTGGGTTGGATTTAGCCACACTAGCTACCTTGCCACCTAACATGCAAAATATAGGGCAGCAGCTCCTAATAAATGGGACAAGCCCTGAGGGATACAGGTTCCAGTGACAGAAAAGGTGTTTCCTCAGGACAGTATTTGGCTTGACAAACATACCCTGTTTTTACCAATGCCAACAATGAAACTAAGGTCCATCCCATGGCAATGGTGACTTTGGAATGGGGAGGGGTTACTGGCCTAAAACAGGTAGTGATCTCTTCTGCAATCCAAGTAGAAAGTTTGCTAGGGAATAATTTGGAGTCCTCAGCCTGGGCTGAGGTAGAACTCAAAACCCATGCAGCTATGCTGGGTATCCCTTAACTGGTGTGTGTAAAAACAAGAGCGCAGAGCACAGGGTGAAAAAAGTGTTGGAGCCTTGAAAAATGGCCCAACCTTACAAGAAAAAAGGTAAGAGGAGTGGGGGACCAGCCTCTGTACAGCACAAGAAACAGGACTTCTCTTCCCAGCAAGATGTCCTATCCCATGAGGGAACTGAGTCCACGGAGCTGGAACCATACCAGGTAGAGCTCTTTGGCCCATGGGGGACCCTCAGGTGAACAGCTTTGCCAGGGGAAAAAGACTTGCCCCACTCTTGGAGGCCTGAGACAGCAAGCTGCTGAACAGGAGAAGGGAGGTGTCAATGGTCTATTGGGAGGATGGGCTCCTTTGCATCCCACACCTGGTGCCACTAGGAGAGTAGTAGTGCCTCAGGAGTTGAGTGTATTCTCACTTTGGCCCATGACCTCCCCTCAGCTGGGCATTTGGGACAAACCAAAACATGGGACAGATTAGTAAACCATCTCTATTGGCCTAATATGTCCTAGAAAGTTAGGGAGTTGTGTGTAGCTTCTGTGTCACCTGTCAAGCAAGTGGCAAGATGGGGGGTGGGCATCCAAAGGCCCCCTCATTCCCCTTCAAATGGTGGGGTCCCCTTTGAAAGGAGTGGTGTGTACATTGTGGGTCCACTTGAACCTCTAACAGCCTCAGGAACCAATACATACTGGCAGTGGATCATGCTACCAGATACCCTGAAGCAATTCCCCTTAGGTCAACTTCTGCCCCTGCAGTAGCCAAGGCCCTAATTGGTATCTTTACCAGAGTTGGTTTCCCTAAGGAGGTGGTTTCTGACAGAGGTACCAACTTCATGTCAGCTTATCTCAAACATGTTGAATGAGTGTGGAGCGACTTATAAGTTCACCATACCTTATCATCTACAACCCAATGGCTTGGTTGAAAGGTTTAACAAGACATTGAAGGACATGATCATGGGGCTCCCTGAAAAACTCAAAAGGGGATGGGATGTCCTCCTGCCATGCCTGCTTTTCGCCTACAGATTGGTGCCACAGAAGGGAGTAGGGCTTATGTTTGTCCATCCTGTATGGGCACCCCTGGTACTTGTTATAGAGGACTGCGAGGTCTCTCCATGAGCCTAAATAAGATGTGGTTGACTATGTGCTTGGCCTCTACCTCGGCCTCTGCTCAAGGATGGCTGAGTACATGGAAGAGGCATCCAAAAAACTTTAGGCCAGCCAATAACTCCAGAAGTTGTGTTATGGCCAAAAGGCTGCAATGGTTGAATTCCAACCAGGGCAGAAAATCTGGGTTCTGGAATCTGTGGCTCCCAGGGCACTTCAAGACAGATGCAGTGGCCCTCAACCAGTGCCTTAGAATGTGTCCGGTCATTTAGTTGGTGGACCAAGGCCCTAGCAGGACATCCATGTTAAGCTCTATAATGATACGGCAGACATAACCATGCTGATGGTTACTGATGAGGATCAGGAAGCAGAGAGTGAACCTCTCCCTGACCTCTTAACTGAACCTAAACATGGGACAGTAGATTCAGTGGTCTATTCAAACACCCCATCTGCTCAACAGTATGCTGAGCTCTTCTCTTTGACTCCTGGTCAGACATATCTGTGTACCCATGATGTAGAGACAGGTTACCTGTCAAAAACAAAATATTCAGACAGTCTGACCAAGTCAAATAAAAGCATCAAAGTGGAAGTCCACAAAATACTGGAGTAAGGGGTAATAGAGCACTCTGACAGTCCCTGGGCTAGCCCAGTGGTCTTGGGGCCCAAACCTCATACCAAGGATGGAAAGAGAGAAAGGAGGTTTTGTATGGACTACAGAGGACTCAATTCTGTCACTAAGACAGTTGCTTACCCCATACCCAGAGCATATGAACTGTTTGACAAGTTAGGTGCAGCCAAATTTCTGAATACCTTTGACTTAACTGCAGGGTACTGGCAAATTAAGATGGCACCTGGGGCAAAAGAGAAAACCGCATTAACACCTGATGGGCATTATCCGTTTACTGCTATGACCTTTGGCTTACAGAATGCCCCTGCCATCTTCCAAAGGTTGGTGAATCAAGTCCTTGCTGGCTTGTAGTCTTATAATGCAACATATCTAGATGATATGGCTGTCTTTAGTTCCAACTGGCAGGATCAGCTGGTCCACCTGGAGAAGATTTTGCAGGCCCTGCAATCAGCAGGCCTCTCTATCAAGGCATCCAAATGCCAGATAGGGCAGGTAACAGTTGTATACTTCGGCCACCTTGTAGTTGGAGGCCAAGTGCAACCTTTACAACCCACGATCCAGACAATTCTGGACTTGGAAGCACCAAAAACCCAGACTCAATTCAGGGCATTCCTTGGCTTGACTGGTTGTTACAGGAGGTTTGTGAAAGGGTTATGGGTCCATTGTGACTCCCCTCATAGAATTGGCCTCTAAGAAAATGTCTAAGAAGGTAAACTGGACCATAGACTGTCAAAAGGCCTTTGACACCCTAAAGAAAGCTATGTGCTCAGCACCAGTGCTAAAAGCTCCAGATTATTCTAAGCAATTCCTTGTGCAGACAGATGCCTCTGATCATGGGATAGGAGCAGTCCAATCCCAAACCAATGATGATGGACTTGACCAGCCTGTTGTTTTCATTAGCAGGAGATTACTCCCCAGGGAGCAGCACTGGAGTGCCATTAAGAGGGAGGCCTTTGCTGTGGTTTGGTCACTGAAAAAGTGGAGACCAAACTTGTTTGCCACTTACTTTACTGTTCAAACTGATCCCAGACCTCTCGGATGGCTCATGCAAATGGAAGGAGAGAACCCTAAACTTTTGTGGTGGTCTATATCCCTACAGGGAATGGACTTTGTATTGGAACACAGACCTGGGACTGCCCATGCCAATGTAGATGGCCTTTCCAGGTCCTTCCACTTAGAGAATGAAAACTCTCTTGGGAAACGTTAGTCATCTTTTTTTTCGCGGGGGGCTTTTGTGTAGGAAAATGCCACTGTTGGCATGGTCACCCCCCACTTTTTGCTTAGTGTTTATGCCAGCTTTGATTGGAAATGTGCTGGGACCCTGCTAACCAGGTCCCAGCACCAATGTTCGTTCCCTAAAACTGTACCTTTGTTTCCACAGTTGGCACAGCCCTGGCACACGGTTAAGTCCCTTATAAAAGGTACCCCCTGATTCCAAGGGCTGTGTGGCCAGGGAAGGTCCTTAAGATCTGAAGCATGTATTATGCTACTTCAGGGACCCCTCACTCAGTACATGCACAATGCTTTGCAGCTTATGTGTGTTGGTGGGGAGAAAAGAGAGTTGACATGGCACTCTCCTCAGAGTGCCAGGCCCACAAACCACCACCTGGGCACCTCCAAGGGTGCTGGACTCTGTCCCCTTCCTTTGCAGGTCCTCCACATCTGGAATCTGTCCCTGGGTTCCACCGGCCTGCTCCACTGGTCATAACAGCGGCCGGGCAATCTGTGACATCCACAGATTTCAGAGAGTCCCTTCTCCCCTCCTTGTCCGGATTCTTGGTGTAGGTACTCCTGTCTTTTGAGTGTTCTGGGGTAGGGGCACTCTCCCGCCATCGTCTTCCCTGCTGGTTTCCTTGTGATCCACTGGGAAGGGTCCTGAATTACCCAACCTCCAACCGCTACTCTGTTAGCCTGTGGGACAACTGGGTGGGTAACTGGCTAACTACCACACTTAACTTGGTTGGGGTCACTATTTCCCATTCCAACTCTTTTAAGAATATAGTTGGGGGCCTCCTATAAGGGCAGGTGTTTTTTGTTGTGCTATTTCTGATAGTTATTTTTGTTACATATTCTGTGTAACTATCGTCAAAGGGAGATGTACCAATGCTAGTCTAGTAGTAGTGGTGTACCCTTCATTTTTGCAACACGTGTGGTGTTCTTTCTTGTGAATAGGTTACTGTCTGACTACAGTGGTATTGCAAGTGCTTTACATTCCTCCTGGATAAGCATTAACTGCTTGCCTTCTCTATCCATAGAGAGCCTATGCTATCGGGACACCTACTCACTATCACTAAGCTTGTTTGGACTCCGTATAGGGTGCCACACTATTGGTGTACACCATAAACTGAGCCAACCTGCTACAAATGTTTCTAATCAGTGCTCTCAATTTCCTTCTTGAGTGAGTCTTATTTCTTGACTGTTCAACAATCCTCTGATAAACCTAACTGCTCACCCACACTATCACAAAAGAGAACTACTGTGATTATTACTTTTACCCCTGTAAACCAATAATGGTTGCCTGTACTATCTGCATAGTGTACCCTTACATTAGCTACACTGCATAGATAAACTTCCTATATGTAGGTACTCATTCCGTAGGGTACCTTTTTGCTCCTGAAAAGTGCCTGTACTCTCCCATTAAATGTATTGTAGTAGATCTTAGATGTGCAGGTACTCTCCTTTTTATTTGAAAGAATTGTAGGTCCTCGGTACTGTGACAGTACCTGCCTGATTTAAAAATAAAAAAAAAATAAAAAAGACTAGGCTTACCATGGCATTCTCCGCAAGTGTTTGTTTGTTTTAATAGCAAATAAGGTAGATATATGAAAAAAGCAGCACAATACACTGCGTACCTGCAAATGTAGAAGACATACGTTTGACCAAGCTACTGTAAATGTGCCTTTTTAGGCTACATTGGTTTTTGCTTAGCTTTTTCACAGATTGACTAGCAGCATGACCATTTCTTGGTCTTACTGGTCTACCAGTACAATGTTAGTGAGTTCTTTGCACCTTCTAGGCTTTGCTTGCAGAAACAAGTGGGCTTATAGCTTGTTTCTCAACTCTGCTTGTTGCTACGACTAACTTTGTAAGTGGTACTGCTACCACTCTGTTTACCTTAATATATTTACAAAGAAAAGCAAAATGAGAACTCTGCTTTGCGGTCAACATTGTTTTATTCCATTTAGTGGTTTATTCAGATAAGAAAAAACCTTAGAAGCACGCAACATTTGTTCATGACCGTATTAAAAAGAAGCATGTTAGTAAAAAGACACATCTCTAAAGCATTAAAAAGGGATTTCTGACGCTTAATTTCAAGTTCAGACTTTTCCACGTGATTAATGACAGGATTTAAAAACTTAGACAGAAGAATACAAAAAAGTATTTTACTTTGATAAAGTGATTGGCCTTCTTACCTTAAAGATCCAAAACAGAGGCGGGGCCATTTCCTCCTCGCATTAACAGAGCACAAAATAATGAAAAATTAATAATATTTTGTTAAATTTCCTTGCATAGATGAGCTCCATTTCGTAGTAACCTGACTAATTCGAAGTAGTCTTAGTTTTAGTTTGTCTTTAGGGATACAGGGATTGGTTCCAGGTAAGGCTTGTAGCATGCTATAACATTTTATAAGAGTTGGGTACTGTCTGTAAATTTCAATGCAAAGAATACCAGATTTGAAGACAGTCTATCTTTATTCTGTATCTTTTTTTAAACACATTTTATTGCATTTTTAAGCAATACAAACAAAATCCTCTGGGGTTCATGAGTACAGTAACATGTCAGAACAATTGCATATGTCTAGGTTACGTCTGTCAGTGCAGCAGACATAATGTTGAGATGAGAAAACAAAATGACAACACATGGTGCATCTGGCCCCCACCCCCAATAGCCCAGCCAGGTTCCATCTCCATTGCCCCAGAACACAATAGGTATTAAATGCGCCCCACTTATCGGAGCGTACCCTGCCCTAAGTCCAGTGGTATGAGAGGGAGATTATGGCTATTTGCTACCTGATGTCAGTCTGTGCTGATGAGTTTGTGGTGTGTGATATTCAAGGTTCGTGAGGCAGTCAAGCAAATGTTCTCATGCTCGGGCCCCTTCCAGTGTAGCCCGGCTTATCTCATCTCTCTAAGTAATATTGCGCCCTCATAGCCTGCCCATCTAGTTAGTTCTTCCTTCCAGTTGGTCAGTTTAGGGCCCCTGGCAGTCTTCCAGTTTTTCTTGCTCTCCCTTTTTGCCATGATCTGTGCTAAACCTCGTGGTTGTTTTACATTTAGTGGGCCTCAGAAAGCCCCCCAGGAAGCAGACCAGGGGTGTGAGTGGAATCAACCTCTTTGTGACTTCATTAACACAGTTCACCACTTTCCTCCAGTAGTGTATTAGGAGTGGGCATGACCATACCACATAGAGCATCTGTGCTACGTGTTCCCCACATTGTGGGCAGACCACCCGGTGTGCCCAAAAATGGCAGATAGTTTTACCAGGGGTGATGTGTAGGCCTTGTGCCGGAAGTAAAAATCAAGATTTTGGGGATACACTGGCCCTCTTTATAACATTGGCGGTATTGACTGCTTACCGCCGCGGCGACGGCTGCCAAAACCATTGCCGCAGCTACCTACCGTCCGCCATATTATCACCGTAGTTGGAATTGGATGGCGATAAGGTGGCGCTGCTACCAACAGCAGCGCCACGCCAGTAGACCGCCGCAGACAGTATCATGACCCATGATTCGGCTTGGCAGTGTTCTGCTGGCGGACGCTGCTGCTGGCAGCAGCGCCCCGTCGCGTCTCCTGCCAGAGGACCCCTTGCAATCAGTTAAGTCGGGCGCTCCGACAGGGTAGGGGGTGTTGTGTGTGTGTGTGTGGGGATGCAGGTGCGTGGTGTGTGGAATGTGTGCATGCATGGTTGTGAGTGCACGTGTATGTTGTGTTGTCTGAATGTGTGGGTGCGTGTATGCATGTCTGTGAATTCATGTATGCATGAGTGGGTGAATTTTGGTATGTGTATGCATGTATGTGCTTGTAAGTCATGGGGTGGCCTGGAGGGGGAGGGTGGTGGAGGACTCTGGGGACGGGGAGATCCCTATCAGTGACAGGGAAGGAATTCCCTGTCACTGGTAGTGCCTACTGCCATGGTTTTCCTGGCGGTAAGGAAGCCACGTAAACCATGGTGGTAGGTGGGGGTCATAATCCCGCAGGTGGGATGGTGACGCCCGCCTGGCTGGAGACTGAGGTCTCCAGCCCAGCGGCTGTTACTGTTCTGGCAGACGGAGTGGTACATTGGCGGTTTGTCATATTTTGGGGAATAGTACCGCCAGCCTGTTGGCTGTACTTTTCTCCAAAATACTGCCATCCACCATGGTCCTAATGAGGGCCTGTTTGTGTTAGTAAGGAATTTGGCCCAGTTCATCTTTGATTGGATGTGTAAGGTTCCTTTCCCATGTTTCCTGCAGCTTTACTAAAGGCGTGTTAATATGTTGCAATGCTTGTAGAGACAGGTTACCATTTTGAAGCAGCCCTACATGGTACATAGGGCTTGGCATCCCTGGTGATGTGATGGTGCTTCTGCCCCGGGTCCCCAGTGCTGGTGCACCATTTCGATTATCGCTTGATGTAACAGAAATCCACCTCTCGGTACGTGAAAGGTATGGGAGAAGTCATAAAAAGCCAACACTACCCATCGCTATCTTGACCCTCAATCTCGGTGTAATAATTTACCCATTTTAATGTATGTAAGTGTCAGGGGAGAGTTTCCCTGATGTGTTGCCTTACATTATTTTAATGTGTTAGTTCAGAAGTTATGATGCTTTCTTAATTTCTGTGGTTTGCATAGAAGTAAGTGTTTTTGAATTTACTTACGTTTTTGTTTTTTCTCACATTTCAGAATGGACACAATGGTACACGGACGCCACAAGCTGTTAACAGTATGTATGCCATACTTCATTAAAAGAGATGTTTCCAACTTTTGCTTCTGATGTTTTAGTCATTAACCCTAAAGGCCTGATTTGGAAGTTTGTTTTCTCTGACTTCTGATGGCTGTGTAGCTTATTTTTTTTAAGCTGAGCTAATTATCAGATGTTGGTAAATGTGTACCATTTTTCTGTTGATTTACAATTTTTTGTAGTGGGTATATGTTCTAACTGTACGCCAACATCAATATTTGATTTGTAGCATTGTATTGTTAAACAGTTCTGTTGGTAACGTTTGGAAACCGTTATTAACCAAGAAAGATTGCAGTAACCTGTCAGTTTTGTCTTGTTTACTCAGCAGTATTGGAGTAAAAAAGGATGCAGAGTTGTTATGCAAACAGGATGGCATGTGTCGTGATCAGATCCACTCTTTACCATAATTAGTAACAATGCGTTCGGTGGCATGTGTAGCTGCAGATACACATGCTGTGCATAGTCCGCCGTCTGGTGTTGGGTCGGAGTGTTACAAGTTGTTTTTCTTCGAAGAAGTCTTTTCGAGTCACGAGACCGAGGGACTCCTCCTCCTTTGTTTCCATTGCGCATGGGCGTCGACTCCATCTTAGATTGTTTTTTTCCGCTATCGGGTTCGGACGTGTTCCTTTTCGCTCCGGGTTTCGGGACGGAAAGATAGTCAGAACTTCGGAAAACTACGTCGGTATTGTTTCGTTCGGTATCGGGTTAGATAGAATCGACACCAAATCGTGAAGAGCTCCGGTAGCCCTTTGGGGTAACTTCGACCCCCGTCGGGGCCTGGTCGGCCCGACCGCGTGTAACATCGACACCGATGGAACGGACCCCGTTCCGATTCTGTCCTAAATGCCATAGTAAATATCCATATACAGACCAACATTTGGTCTGTAACTTGTGCCTGTCGCCCGAGCACAAGGAAGAAACGTGTGAGGCCTGTCGTGCGTTTCGGTCCCGAAAGACGCTCCGTGACCGAAGAGCCAGAAGGTTGCAAATGGCGTCCACGCCGACAGGACAACGAGAGTTCGAGGAACAAGGAGAAGAAGAGGAAGCCTTCTCCATCCATGACTCGGAGGAGTTCGACGTCGAAGAAACCGTGAGTAAGACGTCTAAACAAGCACCACACGGGAAAACAGACAAGGCCCAGGGGACGCCACTGCCAACAGGCCATGGCTCAACCCATAAAATAGGTGACCGTCCATCGGCACCGAAAAAGGGCGAACCGGTGCCGAGATCGTCAGACTCGGGTAGAGACACAGGCACTCAGCAATCTCAGGACCGAGAAAGTGCTGCCGAAAAGGGTCGACGCCGAGAGAGCGGAACCGAAGCTGCTCGACGCAGAGACAGCGGCACCGAGGATGATCGACGCCGAGAAGGCTCGACTACAAAAAAGAGAAAATTCTCCTCGGAGCCGAAAACAAGCAAAGACACAGTTTCGGTGCCAAAACGCCCAGCAACCGAACCGACTGCCAGCTTGTATTCAGAGGAACAATCACTGTCCTCTCAAATGCGCAAACACAGATTTGAAGAAGAGTTACAAACCACTGACGTAGACCACACCCAGAAGCGGATCTTCATACAGTGTGGGACAGGGAAGATTTGCACTCTTCCCCCAATCAGGAGGAAAAGGAGACTCGAGTTCCAAACACAAGAACAAACGCCACAAGCAAAAGTGGTGAAGAAAGTAACTCCACCACCCTCTCCTCCACCTGTAACTCATACATCACCGGCACAAACTCAGTCACATTCACCAGCTCATACCACCATGAGTCAAGATGACCAGGACGCTTGGGACCTATACGACGCCCCAGTATCAGACAATAGTCCTGAGTCGTACCCTACCAAGCCCTCACCACCTGAGGACAGCACAGCGTATGCACAGGTGGTAGCTAGGGCAGCAGAGTTCCATAACGTGTCGTTACACTCAGAACCTGTTGAGGATGACTTCCTTTTCAACACCCTCTCCTCCACCCATAGCACCTATCAAAGCCTGCCTATGCTCCTGGGAATGCTAAGGCACGCAAAACAGATCTTTAAAGAACCTGTCAAAAGCAGAGCGATAACTCCACGGGTGGAGAAAAAATATAAAGCACCGCCCACGGACCCTACTTTTATCACATCACAACTGCCACCAGATTCAGTTGTAGTAGGGGCAGCTCGCAAGAGAGCCAACTCGCACACATCAGGCGACGCCCCACCTCCGGACAAAGAGAGCCGCAAGTTCGACGCAGCTGGAAAAAGGGTTGCTGTACAAGCTGCAAACCAGTGGCGCATCGCGAACTCTTAGGCGCTCCTAGCGCGATATGACAGAGCCCATTGGGATGAGATGCAGCATCTCATCGAGCATCTACCCAAAGAATTACAGAAACCGGCAAAACAAGTAGTTGCGGAGGTACAAAATATCTCTAATAACCAAATACGCTCCTCTATGGATGCAGCGGATACAGCTGCAAGAACAATAAATACAGCGGTAACCATAAGAAGGCGCGCATGGTTGCGCACATCCGGGTTTAAACCCGAGATACAACAGGCAGTGCTCAATATGTCGTTCAACGAACAACAATTGTTTGGACCCGATGTGGACACGGCAATTGAGAAATTGAAAAAGGACACTGACACGGCCAAGGCCATGGGCGCACTCTATTCCCCGCAGGGCAGAGGCACTTTTGGCACATTTCGCAGAGCACCCTTCAGAGGGGGGTTTCGGGCTCAAGCCACACAAGCCAGCACCTCACAATCAACACCGTCTACCTACCAGGGACAGTATCAAAGGGGTGGCTTTCAGGGCCAGTACAGAGGGGGACAATTCCCTAGAAACCGGGGAAAATTTCAAGGTCCCAAAACCCCTACAACCAAACAGTGACTCACATGTCACTCAACCCCTTCACACAACACCAGTGGGGGGGAAGACTAAGCCAATTTTACAAAGCTTGGGAGGCGATAAGAACAGACACTTGGGTCTTAGCAATTATACAACATGGTTATTGCATAGAATTTCTCCAAATCCCTCCAAATGTCCCACCAAAAACACAAAACATGTCAAAACAGCATTTAGACCTTCTCGAATTAGAAGTCCAGGCATTACTGCAAAAGGACGCAATAGAACTTGTACAACGTACACAAAGGAACACAGGAGTTTACTCACTGTACTTTCTAATACCAAAAAAAGACAAAACACTGAGACCAATCTTAGATCTCAGAACACTAAACGTCTACAGCAAATCGGAACACTTTCACATGGTCACGCTACAAGACGTATTACCACTGCTAAAACAACAAGACTATATGACAACCTTAGATCTAAAGGACGTGTATTTCCACATACCGATACATCCCTCGCACAGGAAATACCTAAGGTTCGTATTCAAGGGAATACATTACCAATTCAAAGTGTTGCCGTTCGGTATAACGACCGCACCAAGAGTATTTACAAAATGCCTAGTAGTAGTAGCTGCACATATCAAAAGGCAGCAAATACACGTGTTCCCCTACCTAGACGATTGGCTAATCAAGACCAACTCCCTAACAAAGTGTTCACACCACACAGAGTATGTCATACAAACCCTCTACAAACTCGGTTTCTCCATCAACTATGCAAAATCACACATTCTGCCGTGCAAAACACAGCAATACTTAGGAGCGACAATCAACACAACAAAGGGGATAGCCACTCCAAGTCCACAAAGGGTTCAACATTTTTACAAGGTTATACAAGCCATGTATCCGACACAAAAAATACATGCAAAGATGGTATTAAAACTCCTAGGCATGATGTCTTCATGCATAGCCATTGTCCCAAACGCAAGACTGCACATGAGGCCCTTACAACAGTGCCTAGCATCGCAATGGTCACAGGCACAGGGTCACCTTCTAGATCTGGTGTTGATAAACCGCCAAACATACATCTCGCTTCTATGGTGGAACAGTATAAATTTAAACAAAGGGCGGCCTTTCCAAGACCCAGTGCCACAATACGTGATAACAGATGCTTCCATGACAGGGTGGGGAGCATACCTCAATCAACACAGCATCCAAGGGCAATGGGAGGTACATCAAACGAAGCTGCATATAAATCACCTCGAATTGTTAGCAGTATTCCTAGCGTTGAAAGCATTTCAACCCATCATAACCCACAAATACATTCTTGTCAAAACAGACAACATGACAACAATGTATTATCTAAACAAACAGGGGGGAACACACTCGACACAGCTGTGCCTCCTGGCACAAAAGATATGGCAATGGGCAATTCACAACCACATTCGCCTAATAGCACAGTTTATTCCAGGGATCCAGAATCAACTAGCAGACAACCTCTCTCGAGATCACCAACAAGTCCACGAATGGGAGATTCATCCCCAAATTCTAAACACTTACTTCCACATTTGGGGAACACCTCAAATAGACCTATTTGCAACAAAGGAGAACGCAAAATGCCAAAACTTCGCATCCAGGTACCCATACAGGCAGTCTCAAGGCAATGCTCTATGGATGAATTGGTCAGGGATATTTGCATACGCTTTTCCCCCTCTCCCTCTCCTTCCATATCTAGTAAACAAATTGAGTCAAAACAAACTCAAACTCATACTAATAGCACCAACATGGGCAAGACAACCCTGGTACACAACACTACTAGACATGTCAGTAGTACCCCATGTCAAGCTACCCAACAGGCCAGATCTGCTAACACAACACAAACAACAGATCAGGCATCCAAACCCAGCATCGCTGAATCTAGCAATCTGGCTCCTGAAATCCTAGAATTCGGACATTTAAACCTCACCCAAGAATGTATGGAGGTCATAAAACAGGCTAGAAGGCCATCCACTAGACATTGCTATGCAAGTAAATGGAAAAGGTTTGTTTGCTACTGCCATAGTAATCAAGTTCAACCATTACATGCATCTCCAAAGGATGTAGTAGGATACTTACTACATTTGCAGAAATCAAATCTGGCCTTCTCTTCCATAAAGATACACCTCGCGGCAATTTCTGCATACCTGCAGATTACCCATTCAACTTCACTATTTAGGATACCTGTCATTAAAGCGTTTATGGAAGGCCTAAAAAGAATTATACCACCAAGAACACCACCTGTTCCTTCATGGAACCTCAACATAGTCTTAACAAGACTCATGGGTCCACCTTTCGAACCCATGCATTCTTGCGAAATGCAATTCTTAACGTGGAAGGTTGCATTTCTCGTTGCCATTACATCTCTAAGAAGAGTAAGCGAAATTCAAGCGTTTACTATACAGGAACCTTTTATTCAAATACACAAAAATAAGGTAGTTCTAAGAACTAATCCTAAATTTTTACCAAAAGTTATTTCACCGTTCCACTTAAATCAAACAGTAGAACTACCAGTGTTCTTTCCACAGCCAGACTCAGTAGCTGAAAGGGCACTACATACATTAGACATCAGAAGAGCACTAATGTACTACATTGACAGAACAAAACTAATTAGGAAAACAAAACAACTGTTTATTGCATTTCAAAAACCTCATACAGGAAACCCAATATCAAAACAGGGTATAGCCAGATGGATAGTTAAGTGTATCCAAACCTGCTACCTTAAAGCAAAGAGAGAGCTGCCCCTTACACCAAAGGCACACTCAACCAGAAAGAAAGGCGCTACCATGGCCTTCCTAGGAAATATTCCAATGAACGAAATATGTAAGGCAGCCATATGGTCTACGCCTCACACATTTACTAAGCACTACTGTGTAGACGTGCTATCCGCACAACAAGCCACAGTAGGTCAAGCCGTACTAAGAACTTTATTTCAAACTACTTCCACTCCTACAGGCTGAGCCACCGCTTTTGGGGAGATAACTGCTTACTAGTCTATGCACAACATGTGTATCTGCAGCTACACATGCCACCGAACTGAAAATGTCACTTACCCAGTGTACATCTGTTCGTGGCATTAGTCGCTGCAGATTCACATGCGCCCACCCGCCTCCCCGGGAGCCTGTAGCCGTTTGGAAGTAATCTTCAACATTTGTACATTTGTAAATATATTACTTAAACTTTATTTTGTACATACTTATTCATTCCATTGCATGGGCACTATTACTAACATACACAACTCCTACCTCACCCTCTGCGGGGAAAACAATCTAAGATGGAGTCAACGCCCATGCGCAATGGAAACAAAGGAGGAGGAGTCCCTCGGTCTCGTGACTAGAAAAGACTTCTTCGAAGAAAAACAACTTGTAACACTCCGACCCAACACCAGACGGCGGACTATGCACAGCATGTGAATCTGCAGCGACTAATGCCACGAACAGATGTACACTGGGTAAGTGACATTTTCATTACGATAGGCTCCATTGGCACTCAGATCTTTTCTGTGGATAAGATCACTTTTGCGGGGTTTCACACTAAACACAAAGGTTAGATTAAGCCATCTTTTTTGGATGGTGAATTTGATGTCTTTGTTCTCCTGTGGGGGAGAGAACATTTGCCACAGGTCTTCACAACCCATCTAAGGTAGCTCTAAAATGAGTGCTTCCCACCCATGGGTGCCACAGGTCAACTTGGTTTAATGCACCAAACATGAATGTGAAAGACTGGGTGGTATTTTAGCCCTGAGGAACACTACTCAGTGTATTGGTGAAACAGAGAAATCACTTGAGTTATGAACAATGCCTATGAAGAGATCAGGGGCACCTTGGTAACAGTAACAAACCTATTTTGTTCTTCACTATATCACACACTCACTGAAGTAAGAAAAATGAACACTTAAGTACGTTCGATGGCATGTGTGGCTGTAGATACACACTCTGCATCCTCCTGTCATCTAGTGTTGGGTCTGAAGTGTTACAAGTTGTTATTTTGTATTTTGAAGAAGCATTTCGAGTCACAAGATTGAGTGACTTCTCTTGGTGATACAGCGCATGGGCATCAACTCCTTTGTTAGATTGTTTTGTCTCCGCCGTCTGGCTCGGGCATGTCTTTGCTCAGTCTTTTGGCTTGCTCTGTAACCTTTGTTTCTGTCTTTTGACTGTATTGTATCTCGATAGCCTATCTATCTAAGCCTTTTTCGCGAATCGTCAGTCTGGGCACCGACTGTACGCCCTCTGGGGCTTTCTTGCCTGTCTCTGCTTGTCACTATGTGGTACTGACCATTATTGTAAGGAAATGCCTCCTTGGCATGGTTGCCCCCTGACTTTTTGCCTTTGCTGATGCTATGTTTACAATTGAAAGTGTGCTGAGGCCTGCTAACCAGGCCCCAGCACCAGTGTTCTTTCCCTAACCTGTACTTTTGTATCCACAATTGGCAGACCCTGGCATCCAGATAAGTCCCTTGTAACTGGTACTTCTAGTACCAAGGGCCCTGATGCCAAGGAAGGTCTCTAAGGGCTGCAGCATGTCTTATGCCACCCTGGAGACCTCTCACTCAGCACAGACACACTGCTTGCCAGCTTGTGTGTGCTAGTGAGGACAAAACAAGTAAGTCGACATGGCACTCCCCTCAGGGTGCCATGCCAGCCTCTCACTGCCTATGCAGTATAGGTAAGACACCCCTCTAGCAGGCCTTACAGCCCTAAGGCAGGGTGCACTATACCATAGGTGAGGGTACCAGTGCATGAGCATGGTACCCCTACAGTGTCTAAACAAAACCTTAGACATTGTAAGTGCAGGGTAGCCATAAGAATATATGGTCTGGGAGTCTGTCAAACACGAACTCCACAGCACCATAATGGCTACACTGAAAACTGGGAAGTTTGGTATCAAACTTCTCAGCACAATAAATGCACACTGATGCCAGTGTACATTTTATTGTAAAATACACCCCAGAGGGCACCTTAGAGGTGCCCCCTGAAACTTAACCGACTATCTGTGTAGGCTGACTAGTTTTAGCAGCCTGCCACAAACCGAGACATGTTGCTGGCCCCATGGGGAGAGTGCCTTTGTCACTCTGAGGCCAGTAACAAAGCCTGCACTGGGTGGAGATGCTAACACCTCCCCCAGGCAGGAATTGTCACACCTGGCGGTGAGCCTCAAAGGCTCACCTCCTTTGTGCCAACCCAGCAGGACACTCCAGCTAGTGGAGTTGCCCGCCCCCTCCGGCCAGGCCCCACTTTTGGCGGCAAGGCCGGAGAAAATAATGAGAAAAACAAGGAGGAGTCACTGGCCAGTCAGGACAGCCCCTAAGGTGTCCTGAGCTGAGGTGACTCTAACTTTTAGAAATCCTCCATCTTGCAGATGGAGGATTCCCCCAATAGGGTTAAGATTGTGACCCCCTCCCCTTGGGAGGAGGCACAAAGAGGGTGTACCCACCCTCAGGGCTAGTAGCCATTGGCTACTAACCCCCCAGACCTAAACACGCCCTTAAATTTAGTATTTAAGGGCTACCCTGAACCCTAGAAAATTAGATTCCTGCAACTACAAGAAGAAGGACTGCCCAGCTGAAAACCCCTGCAGCGGAAGACCAGAAGACGACAACTGCCTTGGCTCCAGAAACTCACCGGCCTGTCTCCTGCCTTCCAAAGATCCTGCTCCAGCGACGCCTTCCAAAGGGACCAGCGACCTCGACATCCTCTGAGGACTGCCCCTGCTTCGAAAAGACAAGAAACTCCCGAGGACAGCGGACCTGCTCCAAGAAAAGCTGCAACTTTGTTTCCAGCAGCTTTAAAGAACCCTGCAAGCTCCCCGCAAGAAGCGTGAGACTTGCAACACTGCACCCGGCGACCCCGACTCGGCTGGTGGCGATCCAACACCTCAGGAGGGACCCCAGGACTACTCTGATACTGTGAGTACCAAAACCTGTCCCCCCTGAGCCCCCACAGCGCCGCCTGCAGAGGGAATCCCGAGGCTTCCCCTGACCGCGACTCTTTGAACCTAAAGTCCCGACGCCTGGGAGAGACCCTGCACCCGCAGCCCCCAGGACCTGAAGGACCGGACTTTCACTGGAGGAGTGACCCCCAGGAGTCCCTCTCCCTCGCCCAAGTGGAGGTTTCCCCGAGGAATCCCCCCCTTGCCTGCCTGCAGCGCTGAAGAGATCCCGAGATCTCTCATAGACTAACATTGAAAACCCGACGCTTGTTTCTACACTGCACCCGGCCGCCCCCGCGCTGCTGAGGGTGAAATTTCTGTGTGGACTTGTGTCCCCCCCGGTGCCCTACAAAACCCCCCTGGTCTGCCCTCCGAAGACGCGGGTACTTACCTGCAAGCAGACCGGAACCGGGGCATCCCCTTCTCTCCATTCTAGCCTATGTGTTTTGGGCACCACTTTGAACTCTGCACCTGACCGGCCCTGAGCTGCTGGTGTGGTGACTTTGGGGTTGCTCTGAACCCCCAACGGTGGGCTACCTTGGACCAAGAACTGAACCCTGTAAGTGTCCTACTTACCTGGTAAAACTAACAAAAACTTACCTCCCCCAGGAACTGTGAAAATTGCACTAAGTGTCCACTTTTAAAACAGCTATTTGTCAATAACTTGAAAAGTATACATGCAATTTTGATGATTTGAAGTTCCTAAAGTACTTACCTGCAATACCTTTCGAATGAGATATTACATGTAGAATTTGAACCTGTGGTTCTTAAAATAAACTAAGAAAAGATATTTTTCTATATAAAAACCTATTGGCTGGATTTGTCTCTGAGTGTGTGTACCTCATTTATTGTCTTGTGTATGTACAACAAATGCTTAACACTACTCCTTGGATAAGCCTACTGCTCGACCACACTACCACAAAATAGAGCATTAGTATTATCTATTTTTACCACTATTTTACCTCTAAGGGGAACCCTTGGACTCTGTGCATGCTATTCCTTACTTTGAAATAGCACATACAGAGCCAACTTCCTACAATTATTCTCAGCTGTTGGAACAAACGCAGTTTCGTTTCTGGCCTCTGTGCCATGCAAAATTTTCCCTCACTGAACGCCATCCGCCCAGTAGGAACCTGAACAAGCGGAGGCCTTCTCGATCTACAGCTCCAAGTCCGACGTGCAGTCGGACATTGAAAGTAGTTGCTGCACTCCTCAGAAGACAGAATATAAACGTGTTCCCTTAGCTAGACAATTTGCTCATCAAAAGCAGCACATTACCACAGTGCCAATATCACACTCAGTTGACAGTGGATCTCCCTAATACTCAGGAATTCACAATCAATTTTTCCAAATCTCATCTCCAACTCCTTTAGATACAGCCCTGTCTAGGAGCTATTCTCAGCGCAGAGTTGCGGCTAGCATACCCCATCTTGGCTGAGTTAAGTTTTCTGTTTCTTCTCCCCCAGTTTCAGGGGAATTGCACATACACAGTCAGGACGATTGTACGCTTGTTAGGGATGATTTGGTCCTGCATTGCAATTTTTCACCATGCCAGACTTCACATGCGTCTCCTACAGCGGTGTCTGTCTCGTCAGGGGTCTCAGTCACAGTGTTAACTGGAAGATCTAGTGTTAGACTGCCATACTCACTGCTCTCTGCAGTAGTGGAACACCACCAACCTTTTAAAAGGGTGGCCTTTTCTGGACCCTGTGGCTCAGGTCATTCTGACCACAGATGCATAACTGACAGGTCGGGGCTACCAGGCCTCACAGTACAGGCCTTTGGGATCTCAGTCATCAAGCACTACATATCAATTAGCTCAAGCTTCAGTCAGTATTTCTAGCCTTAAAAGCATTTCTTCTTCACCTGTCTCACAAGGTTGTCTTAGTCCGCACGGACAAGATGACAGCCATGTATTATCTACAGAAATGGGGAGTGGGTGACATGATTGTACCAGTTATCGCAACTCTCTAAAACAATATGGATGTGATCTGTCCACCACCACATTCACCTGGTGGCAGAATATCTCCCAGGAACAGACAAAGACTTTGCAGACCTGCAGCAGGATGCAGCAATAGGTCCATGAATGGGAACTCCACCTGT
Organism: Pleurodeles waltl; assembly: GCF_031143425.1. Taxonomy (NCBI): domain Eukaryota; kingdom Metazoa; phylum Chordata; class Amphibia; order Caudata; family Salamandridae; genus Pleurodeles; species Pleurodeles waltl. Next base: position 83,980,457 of record NC_090436.1, read on the forward strand.
AGGTCCTTAAAACATACTTCACGAAGTGGGGAACTCTTCAGATAGACCTCTTCTCCACAGCAGAAAATGCAAAATGCCCAAGCTTTGCGTTTAGGTATCAACACCCTCTATCCAAGGGGAACACTATGGATGAACCGGTCAGGGGTATTTGCCTCCGCCTTTCCACCTCTCCTTTTGATTCCATTTCTAGTTTGGAGGCACAGGCAGACATCTCTCACCATGATCCTTATAGCTCCCACTTGGGTTAGTGTAAAGAAATGGCTCCCTGTTGCAGTTACCCCCCACTTTTTGCCTGATACTGATGCTGACTTGACTGAGAAGTGTGCTGGGACCCTGCTAATCAGGCCCCAGCACCAGTGTTCTTTCACCTAAAATGTACCATTGATTCCACAATTGGCACACCCTGGCACCCAGATAAGTCCCTTGTAACTGGTACCTCTGGTACCAAGGGCCCTGATGCCAGGGAAGGTCTCTAAGGGCTGCAGCATGTATTATGCCACCCTAGAGACCCCTCACCCAGCACAGACACACTGCTTACCAGCTTGTGTGTGCTAGTGAGAACAAAATGAGTAAGTCGACATGGCACTCCCCTCAGGGTGCCATGCCAGCCTCTCACTGCCTATGCAGTATAGGTAAGACACCCCTCTAGCAGGCCTTACAGCCCTAAGGCAGGGTGCACTATACCATAGGTGAGGGTACCAGTGCATGAGCACTGTGCCCCTACAGTGTCTAAGCGAAACCTTAGACATTGTAAGTGCAGGGTAGCCATAAGAGTATATGGTCTGGGAGTCTGTCAAACACGAACTCCACAGCACCATAATGGCTACACTGAAAACTGGGAAGTTTGGTATCAAGATGCCAGTGTACATTTTATTGTAAAATACACCACAGAGGGCACCTTAGAGGTGCCCCCTGAAACTTAACCGACTACCCGTGTAGGCTGACTGGTTTTAGCAGCCTGCCACACTCGAGACATGTTGCTGGCCACATGGGGAGAGTGCCTTTGTCACTCTGTGGCCCGTAACAAAGCCTGTACTTGGTGGAGATGCTTATCACCTCCCCCTTGCAGGAACTGTAACACCTGGCGGTGAGCCTCAAAGGCTCACCCACTTTGTTACAGCACCACAGGGCATTCCAGCTAGTGGAGTTGCCCACCCCCTCCGGCCACGGCCCCACTCTTGGCGGCAAGGCTGGAGGAAACAAAGAAAGCAACAAGGAGGAGTCACTGGCCAGTCAGGACAGCCCCTAAGGTGTCCTGAGCTGAAGTGACTCTAACTTTTAGAAATCCTCCATCTTGCAGATGGAGGATTCCCCCAATAGGATTAGGGATGTGCCCCCCTCCCCTTGGGAGGAGGCACAAAGAGGGTGTACCCACCCTCAGGGCTAGTAGCCATTGGCTACTAACCCCCCAGACCTAAACACGCCCTTAAATTTAGTATTTAAGGGCTTCCCTGAACCTAAGATTTTAGATTCCTGCAACAACAAGAAGGACTGCCTAGCTGAAAACCCCTGCAGAGGAAGACCAGAAGACAACAACTGCCTTGGCTCCAGAAACTCACCGGCCTGTCTCCTGCCTTCCAAAGAACTCTGCTCCAGCGACGCCTTCCAAAGGGACCAGCGACCTCTGCATCCTCTGAGGACTGCCCTGCTTCGACGACGACAAGAAACTCCCGAGGACAGCGGACCTGCTCCAAAAAGACTGCAACTTTATCCAAAGAAGCAGCTTTAAAGAACCCTGCAATCTCCCTGCAAGAAGCGTGAGACTTGCAACACTGCACCCGGCGACCCCGACTCGGCTGGTGGAGAACCAACACCTCAGGGAGGACCCCCGGACTACTCTACGACTGTGAGTACCAAAACCTGTCCCCCCTGAGCCCCCACAGCGCCGCCTGCAGAGGGAATCCCGAGGCTCCCCCTGACCGCGACTCTCTGAAACCTAAGTCCCGACGCCTGGAAAAGACCCTGCACCCACAGCCCCTGCGGGTGCAGGGTCTTTTCCAGGCGTCGGGATCTGGGAGTCAGGCAGTCGCGGTCAGGGGGAGCCTCGGGATTCCCTCTGCAGGCGTCGCTGTCGGGGCTCAGGGGGGCCAACTCTGGTTACTCAGTCTTGGAGTCGCCGGGGAGTCCTCCCTGTAGTGTTGTTTCTCCACAAGTCGAGCCGGGGGCGTTGGGTGCAGAGTAGCAAGTCTCACGCTTCTGGCGGGAAACGCAGTCGATTTAAAGTTGCTCCTTTGGAAACAAAGTTGCAGTCTTTGAACAGGGCCGCTGTTCTCTGGAGTTTCTTGGTCCTTTTAGAGCAGGGCAGTCCTCTGAGGATTCAGAGGTCGCTGGTCCTGGGGGAAGCGTCGCTGGAGCCGTTTCTTCAGAAGGGGGGGGGAGACAGGCCGGTAGAGCTGGGGCCAAAGCATTTGGTGTCTCCGTCTTCTCTGCAGGGTTTTTCAGCTCAGCAGTCCTCATCTTCTTAGGTTGCAGGAATCTGAGTTCCTAGGTCCAGGGGAGCCCCTAAATACAGACTTTAGGGGTGTGTTTAGGTCAGGGAGGGCAGTAGCCAATGGCTACTAGCCCTGAGGGTGGCTACACCCTCTTTGTGCCTCCTCCCAAGGGGAGGGGGGGTCACTTTCCTATCCCTATTGGGGGAATCCTCCATCTGCAAGATGGAGGATTTGTAAAAGTCAGAGTCACTTCAGCTCAGGTTGCCTTAGGGGCTGTCCTGACTGGCCAGTGACTCCTCCTTGTTTTTCTCATTATCTCTCCTGGACTTGCCGCCAAAAGTGGGAGCTGTGTCCAGGGGGCGGGCATCTCCACAAGCTGGAGTGCCCTGGGGCATTGTAACACGAAGCCTGAGCCTTTGAAGCTCACTGCTAGGTGTTACAGTTCCTGCAGGGGGAGGTGTGAAGCACCTCCACCCAGAGCAGGCTTTTGTTTCTGTCCTCAAAGAGCACAAAGGCCCTCACCACATGGGGTCAGAAACTCGTCTCTCAGCAGCAGGCTGGCAGAGACCAGTCAGTCCTGCACTGAACAATTGGGTAAAATACAGGGGGTATCTCTAAGATGCCCTCTGTGTGCATTTTTTAATGAATCCAACACTGGCATCAGTGTGGGTTTATTATTCTGAGAAGTTTGATACCAAACTTCCCAGTATTCAGTGTAGCCATTATGGAGCTGTGGAGTTCGTTTTTGACAGACTCCCAGACCATATATGCTTATGGCTACCCTGCACTTACAATGTCTAATGTTTTGCTTAGACACTGTAGGGGCATAGGGCTCATGCACCTATGCCCTCACCTGTGGTATAGTGCACCCTGCCTTAGGGCTGTAAGGCCTGCTAGAGGGGTGACTTACCTATGCCACAGGCAGTGTGCGGTTGGCATGGCACCCTGAGGGGAGTGCCATGTCGACTTAGTCATTTTATCCCCACTAGCACACACACGCTGGCAAGCAGGGTGTCTGTGCAGAGTGTGGGGTCCCCAGGGTGGCATAAGATATGCTGCAGCCCTTAGAGACCTTCCCTGGCATCAGGGCCCTTGGTACCAGGGGTACCAGTTACAAGGGACTTACCTGGATGCCAGGGTCTGCCAATTGTGGAAACAATGGTACATTGTAGGTGAAAGAACACTGGTGCTGGGGCCTGGTTAGCAGGGTCCCAGCACACTTCTCAGTCAAGTCAGTATCAGGCAAAAAGTGGGGGGTAACTGCAACAGGGAGCCATTTCTTTACATGTTGTCGAGCAGTTAGGCATATCAGAAGGTAGTGCAAAGCATTTGTTGTACACACGCAGGCACTAAATGAAGCACACACTCAATGACTAACTCGAGGCCAATGGTTTTTAAATAGCAAAAATATAATTTGTTACTTTTTCTTGAACCTCGAGATTCAAGTTGCAGTTGAGTACTTTTGCAAGTAAGTATCCGACATATATATCAATACCACGTTGTTTCAATTTGGCAAGCTGTACTGTTTTCGAATAAAAAGCAAATATCTGTTTTAAAAGTTGACAGTGGAATTTTTCAGAAACAATTCTAGGGGGAAGAAAATTTAGCACAGTTTCAAGGTAAGTACAAGACATACAGATCCAGTCTCTGGGGGTTAGGATGTCCACACGTTGGGGTTCAAGTTAAGCCCAAACACCCACCAAGCAGCAACACAGGGCCGGACGAGTGCAGAGGTCAAAGTAGAGCTCGATTTAACATGGGCTCCTATGGAGAATAGGGGCACTCTGAATCAGGCCTCCTTGCAGGTAAGTACCTGCGTCTTTCGAGGGCAGAGCTGTGGGGTTTAGAGGAGCACCGGTCAGCACCAAACATACACCTTGAGTGGTGCAGGAGTGGCCAGGTGCAGGTTGCAAATACAGCATCGGGCTCCCAATGCTTTACTATAGGGGGACCCTAGGGGGTCAATGAAATGCTGCAGGTGAAGTCCAGGTGGTCGGGTCTGGGAAACCAAAGGCTGGATTTGGGGGGGGGCCACCTGCTGGACCTTGCTGCACCGAAGGTCGGATTCCCCAAGGCAAGGGTTCCTTTGAACTTTGGGTATCTTGGTCCGGTTTTCTCACTGTCAGGGGGTGCTCTGGACTTAGGCTGTAGGTGTCATCGTGTTGGCCAGGAAGGGTCAACCCAGGTTGGACACAAGGTTGAAATCACCTGGGGACGTGCTCTGGACCGGTAGGCCACCTGGACTCTGGCCATGGGTGTCTGGTGTGAGCAGGTACCTTTTGGTGTTGGGAATCTTTGTCTGGTACTGTTGCGGAGGTGTGTGGGGTTCTTAGGGTTTAGGCTGCAGGCATCATCTTGTTGGACAGGAGGGCCAACCCAGGGTGGACACTTGATAAGAATAGCCTGGGGATTCTGGACGCGGGCCGTGGGTGTCTGGTGCAGAGTGGGCAGGACTCGCGGTTCTGTAGTCATTTATTGGTGTTTCCTTCTGGACAGGGCTGCTATCCACAGGAGATCTTGGTCCTCTGTGGTGCAGGCAGTCCTCTTGAGGCTTTTAATAGGCTGCTAGTCCTGCAGGATGTCGCCTTTTTAGTTGCAGGACTTAAGAAGCTGGAGGCAGGGCTGTAGGGCTAGAGCCAATTCAGTTGGTGTCCCAGTCTTTTCTGCTGGGGGGGTTGGCTTAGCAGTCCTCCTTTTCTTCTATCATCCTCTTAAGGTTGCCAGGAATCTGACTAGCTACGTTCAGGGGAGCCCTTAAATCCTGTATTTAGGGGTGTTACAGGGGTCAGAGGGCAGTAGCCAATGACTTCCGTCCCTGAGGGTGACATGCTGAAATGCCCTGGGGCAGTGTAACAAGAGCCCTGAGCCTTTGAGGCTCACCGCCAGGTGTTAGTTCCTGCGGGGGGAGGTGTGAAGTACCTCCACCCAGTGCAGGCTTTGTTTCTGGCCACAGAGAGCACAAAGGCTCTCACCCCGTGGGGTCAGAAACTTGTCCGGAAGTGGCAGACTGGTCAGTCCTGCACTAGAAATTTCGCTAAAATACAGGGGACATCTCTAAGATGCCCTCTGGGTGCATTTTTCAATAAATCCAACACTCATTGTGGGGTTATTGTGCTAAGACGTTTGATACCAAACTTCCCAGATTTCAGTGAAGCCATCATGGGGCTGTGGAGTTCGTAATGACAAACTCCCAGACCATTAACATTATATGGCCAGACTGCACTTACAATGTGTAATAATGGACTTAGACACTAGGGAGTTACTGCTCATGCAGCCATGGCCTCACCTGTGGTATAGTGCACCCTGCATTAGGGTTGTAAGGCCTGCTAGAGGGGTGACTTATCTATGCCACAGCCAGTGGTTTGTGGGCATGACACCCTGAGAGAGGTGCCATGTCAACTTTATCTTGTTCTCCCCACCAGCACACACAAGCTGCAAAGGCATTGTGCTTGGTCAGGCGTACCCCAGGGTGGCATAATACATGCTGCAGCCCTTAGAAACCTCCCCTGGCCAGAAGGCCCTTGGTACCAGGGGTACCCTTTACAAGGGACTCAACTGTGTGCCAGGGGTGTGCTAATTGTGGGAACAGTGGTACAGTTTTGGGAAAGAACACTGGTGCCTGGGTAGCAGGATCCCAGCACACACTCCATCAAGGTGGCATCAATATCAGGCAAAAAGTGGAGGGGAGTGATATTGGGTAGGGGTATTGAGGGTAACCATGCCAAAAGTGGCATTTTCCTAAAGAGAAGCCGAAAAGTAGATACAGCAGGGAAAAGAGTGGCTGCACAAACCTATCCGTTATTGGCGTTCTTGGCACTCTTGGTACATTACGATGGGGCCAGCCGGGGTGAGATGGAGTCTCTTCTCCAATACCTTCCATAGGAACATGGTAAAAGGAGACAGGAAATAGTTTCTGAAGGCCAAAGTATTTCAAACAACTCTATTAAATGTGCCACTGATGCAGCTGATACCACAGTATGTGGTATTAATACCAGTGTTATCAGAAGGCATGCTTGGCTTAGATGTTCAGGCTTCAAGTTAGAAATTGAACAAGCAGTTTTCGACATGCCTTTCGACAGGGAACACCTGTTTGGTCAGGAGGTTGACACCACCATAGAAAACCTCAAGAAGGACTCTGAAACAGCAAAAGTTATGGGGACCCTAATCACCACACAACAAAGGGGTAATTTTATTTGCCCACAATTCAAGGGAGGCTTCAAATCATAGTCTTCTGAGCCTTCCACCTCCCAAACCAAGCAAGCTACCCATTTCTATAATAGAGGTTCCTTCATAGGTGCAAATAATAAAGGTAGAGGAAAGGCGTCCACCTCTAGAGGGTCTGCCTGTAAAAGGCGTCCACCTCTAGAGGGTCTGCCTCTAATACACACCAGTAATACTTAGACCTTCCACTAGCCCACACATCTCCTGTAGAGGGAAGACTAGTGCATTTCTATGCACAATGGTTCAGTATCACAGCAGATCAGTGGGTTCGATCAATTATCCAACATGGTTACTGTCTAGAGCTCACCTCCAAATATTCCCTCTTGCACTCTCAACCTTTCAGATGCCCATCTTACTCTTCTAAAAGAAGCAGTACAATCCCTTCTCAAAGGAGCTATCGAGCTAGTTCCCCTGTCACAGCAAGGGTTAGGAGTATATTCCCTACACTTCCTTATACCAAAGAAAGATGGGTCACTAAGACTGATTCTAGATCTCAGACCACTCAATTTGTACATTCTCTCAGAGCATTTCAGAATGGTTACTTTCCAAGATGTCATTCCACTATTACAGAGAGGCGACTTAATGACTTTTAAATCTGAAAGACAAATACTTTGACATTCCCATTAATCCAGCGCACTGCATATACCTCAGATTTGTCATTGTGGGGAAAAATGATCAATTCAAGGTTTTACCATTCAGAGTAACTACCACTCCCATAATCTTCACAAAATGCTTAGCAGTAGTTGCAGCAATCCTCAGAAGACAACACATCCATGTCTTCCCCTACTTGGACAAATGGCTCATCAAAGCCAGTACCATCCAACAATGTCAGTGTCACACTTGGCATACAGTAGACTTTCTCCACACCTGGGATTCACAATTAACTTTCTCAAATCCCACCTCCAACCTTTACAGATACAGCCCGATCTGAGGCAGTTCTCAATGCTCAGTCAGCATTGTCATAGCCAAGCTCAAATTCAAGCTTTTCAAACTCCTTCCCAACTACAAGAAAACCACACTTACACAGTGAGAAAAGTGATGCAGTTACTAGGCATGATGGTGTCCTATCATTCCCTGTGCCAGACTACACATGTGTTCCTTACAGCAGTGTCTATCTTGTCAGTAGTCTCAGTCACAGAGTCCAAAATCTAGAGTTAGACCACCAGACTCACCTCGCTCTGCAATGGTAGAATCTCACCAACCTTTCCAATGGGCAGCCTAAGATCCTGTGCCTCAAGTCACTCTGACTACTGATATGTCACAGACAGGTTGGGGTGCTCAACCCAACAATCTCACAATACAAGGTATATGGGATCCCATTCAACAAGCTTCTCACATCAACTACTTGGAGTTACAGGCAGTCTTCCCTAACACTCAAAGCCTTTCTACTACAACTCTCCCACAAAGTGATTGTAGTCCATACAGACAAAATGACAGCCATGTATTATCTACAGGAAAGGTTGGGGGGGGGGGCTCCCCACATAGGCATGTCAATCTGGGTTCACAAAACTGTTGGTGTCTGTAGTTCCTCACGAGAAACTCCCCAACAGGCCGGACCTTCTCACTCAAAGGCAAGGTCAAATCTGACAACTATACCCCAAGTACTCAAGCTTGCGATATGGCTCCTGAAGTCCTAGAGTTTGGTTATTTGAATCTCCTCTCAGAATGTGTGGAAACTCTTAAACCTACAACTAGACAATGTTATGATGCAAAATGGAAACATTTTGTCTGCTTCTGTCATCCTAAACACATTGACTCACTCAGCCTCCGTTCAAGACATTGTTTGTTCTCTGCTATGTTTACAAAAGGCAAACTTAGCATACTCATCTATTAGACTTCATGTAACGGCTATAACTGCTTACCTCCAAAATAGATCTCCAACATAGACAACATCTCTTTTTATTCAAGATTCCAGTTATCAAAGTCTTCATAGAAGGCCTCAAGAGTCATCCCACCCAGGGTTCCCACAGCAGCCCCATCTTGGAACCTTAATGTTGTACTTACTGGACTCATGGGTTCACCTTTTGAGCCTACGCATTCCTGTTCTTTGCAATTTCTTCCATGGAAGCTAGCCTTTTATTAGCTATCACTTCGCTAAGACCTGTAAGTGAAATACAGGCTCTAACTTTAGAAGAACCATTCTTCTAGTTACACAGATAGGATAGTTCTTAAGACAAACCCTAAGTTCCTTCCAAAAGTAGTTTCACTATTTCACATAAATCAATCACTTGTTACCTGTCTGTTTCCCAAAGCCAGCCCCAGTTGCAGAGAGAGCTCTTCACACACTAGATGTTAAAAGGACTCTTCTGTATTACATTGTTAGGACAAAAAACGTTAGGAATTCTAAACAGCTTTTTGTAGCATTTTCCATGCCTCATAAAGGCAATTCACTTGAACAGATTTCTAGGGGCAGGGACTCCCCTTAGTGTGGAAGGTTGTGAAAAGAAACTGACGTCCGCGCATCGGGGTGGTGCCTATATAGGACCTGCAATGTCATATTCAGGGCAGATGACGCTGACTATGGATGCAGAACCAAACTACGACACCTAACGGCATGCAGGGGTACTGCTCAAGAAAAATCTCTGGATCCAGACTGATGACTGGGGGAAATTCTAAGGTAAGGAATCTGCGACTAGATATTGTCTTTACCAGATAAGGCTTTACCAAAGGTTACTAACTTGTCCAATGGTTTTGTAAAGGTTGTATTATCAATTCTTGAGGAAGATTTGTTTTTCTGTTCTACCGGCAATATGATTTTAGTCAGTTTCATACGCAAAGAAATTGTGCACAGTTGTAATTTTATATATATATATATATATATATATATATATATATATATATATATATATAAAAAAAATTTTTTTTTACTTTCTTAATTTGAGAGCAGTCAATCCCTTTGAAAGAATAATCTCTGTTTAAGGTATTCAAGAATTGTTGCATTCCGCCTGGAGCCCTATTTTGTGGCACTTGATTGTCAGGAGGGAACTTTTTTTTATTTTTTTTATATACAGCTACTTCGTTCGTTCCAGTGTCAAATTCGGACAGTTCTTCTTCCTTACCAAATGGAGGCCAGTTACCCTGTGTAGTGCCTGCTACCACCTCTCTTCTGCAAACAGCGCCACAACACACCTCACCGACCACTGTAACGCTATCCACACTTCCTGAGTCCAGTGAAATTAGCAGCAGTACACTCTCCCAAATTAGCAGGTAAGATGTAGCAATATCTGTACACCTAAAATGGCAAAATATATAAATATATATATTTTTTTTTATGTCCAAATAAGCAAAGGGTTTTAGTGAAAGTATACCTGCAGCAGCAATATTTAGTAATACAACTGTTTTATGCTAAATTAATTGAACTGGAAAAGCACCTTTTTCTATCAAACATTGAGATTGTTTTAGCCCTAAAGAATGTCAATAAAACACTCCTAGATTTTGGTAGTTATGTTCATTGAATATATTTATTGTCCCAAGTCTGACGCAAACATAATCCCCTTAAGAATGTAGAATTTGACATTTACACGCAGATAGGTGAAGACCTGCTTACCATCCTTGTGTGGCGATCTCCCCCCTCCCCCTTTCCAAGCATTTTGTCTCATGCCTACCTGAATCCATTTGTAAGCTTGCTTTAATTGTTTTTTCCCCTTAGCACAGTCTTGGAGGAGCCTTATAACTACACCTTATAATTGTGTGTTTTCTGCAGTTAATCTACAGTTCACTTACTGATTGTACCGTGAACAGCTGTGAATGACAGTCTGTTAAGTCCGATTTATCTTTTTTCATGGATGTAAACCACTTTTCCTCCACTTTTTTCAAAATTGGGGAGCCCTTTAATTTAAACAGATATTTTCTTTTTTGCATTTTAGGTATCGTCTCACTGATTCCAAGAAAATATTACCAACTGTAAGGAAATGCCTCCTTGGCATGGTTACCCCCTGACTTTTTGACTTTGCTGATGCTAAGTTATGATTTGAAAGTGTGCTGGGTCCCTGCTAACCAGGCCCCAGCACCAGTGTTCTTTCCCTAAACTGTACCTCTGCTTCTACAATTGGCACAGCCCGTGTACTCCGATAAGTCCCTAGTAAGTGGTACCCCTGGTACCAAGGGCCCTGATGCCAGGGAAGGTCTCTAAGGGCTGCAGCATGTCCTATGCCACCCTGGGGACCCCTCACTCCGCACATGCACACTGCCTCACAGCTTGTGTGTGCTAGTGGGGAGAAAAGGACTGTCGACATGACACTCCCTTGAGAATGCCGTGCCAACCTCACACTGCCTGTGGCATAGGTAAGTCATCCCTCTAGTAGGCCTTACACCCCTAAGGCAGGGTGCACTATATCACAGGTGAGGGCATATGTGCATGAGCACTATGCCCCTACAATGTCTAAGCAAAACCTTAGACATTGTAAGTGCAGGGTAGCCATAAGAGTATATGGTCTGGGAGTTTGTCAAACATGAACTCCACAGTTAAATAATGGCTACACTGAAATCTGTGAAGTTTGGTATCAAACTTCTCAGCACAATAAATGCACACTGATGCCAGTGTTGAATTTATTGTAAAATGCACCCAGGGGTCATCTTAGAGATGCCCCCTGAATACCAATCCGACTTCTAGTGTTAGGCTGACCAGTTTCTGCCAGCCTGCCACACCCAGACAAGTTGCTGGCCACATGGGGAGAGTGCCTTTGTCACTCTGTGGCCAGGAACGAAGCCTGTACTGGGTGGAGGTGCTTCTCACCGACCCCCTGCAGGAACTCTAACACCTGGTGGTGAGCCTTTTGTTAAATCACCACAGGGCATCCCAGCTAGTGGAGATGCCCACCCCTCCGGCCACTGCCCCCACTTTTGGCGGCAAGGCTGGAGGAGATAATGAGAAAAACAAGAAGTCGTCACCCACCAGTCAGGACAGCCCCTAAGATGTCCTGAGCTGAGGTGACCCCTGCTTTTAGAAATCCTCCATCTTAGTTTTGGAGGATTCCCCAGTAGGATTAGGGATGTGCCCCCCTTCCCACCGGTAGGAGGCACAAAGCGGGGGTAGCCACCCTCCAGGACAGTAGCCATTGGCTACTGCCCTCCCAGACCTAAACACACCCCTAACTCTAGTATTTAGGGACACCCCAGAAAAGGAGATTCCTGCAACCTGAAACAAGGACTGCTGAACTACAAGCCCTGCAGAGACGACAGAAGACAACTGCTTTGACCCCAGCCCTACCGGCCTGTCTCCCTACTTGAAAACCTGCAAACAGCGACGCTTCCAACAGGGACCAGCGACTTCTAAAGCCTCAGAGGACTGACCTAAATCACAGGACCAAGAAACTCCTGTGAGCAGTGGCTCTGCTCAACAACCAGCAACATTCTTGCAACTTTTCTACACCTTTAAAGACCTCACTCTTCCCACCGGAAGCGTGAGACTTCACACTCTGCACCCAACGCCCCCGGTTCGAGAACCAGAGAAGCCACCACCACCGGGAGGACTCCTGGCGACTGCGACCCCGTGAGTACCCCGAGACGACCCCCCTGCCCCACAGCGATGCCTGCAGAGAGAATCCAGAGGCTCCCCCCTGACCGCGACTGCCTGTACCAAGGGACCTGACGCCTGGACCAAGCACTGCACCCGCAGCCCCCAGGACCAGAAGGAACCAAACTTCAGTGCAGGAGTGATCCCCGGGTCTCTCCATTGAAACAAATACAAAACCCGACGCCTGCTTTGCACACTGCACTTGGCCGCCCCTGTGCTGCTGAGGGTGTTTTTTGTGGGCCTACTTACCCCCCCTCCCCTCCCCCCAAGTGCTCTACAAAACCCCACTGGTCTGCTGTCAGACTGGAACCGGAGCACCCCTGTTCTCCATAGGTGCCTATCTGTTTTGGGCATCTCTTTGACCTCTGCTCCTGACCGCCCCTGAGCTGCTGGTGTGGTAACTTTAGGGTTGCCTTGAACCCCCAACGGTGGGCTGCCTTTGCCCAGGAACTTAGACTTGTAAGTGTCTTACTTACTTGACAAACTAACCATTACTTACCTCCCCAGGAACTGTTAATTTTTGCACCAAGTGTCCACTTTTAAAATAGCTTATTGCCATTTTAACAAAACTGTATATGTTATTGCTCTAATTCAAAGTTCCTAACTTACCTGTGTGGAGTACCTTGCATTTTATGTATTTACTTCAAATCCTGAACCTGTGGTTCTTAAAATAAACTAAGAAAATATTTTTCTACATAAACTATTGACCTGGAGTAAAGTCTGAGTGTGTTCCTCATTTGTTGCCTGTGTGTGTACAACAAATGCTTAACACTACCCTCTGATAAGCCTACTGCTCGACCACACTACCAAAAAATAGAGCATTAGAAGTATCTAATTTTGCAACTATCTTACCGTTAAGGGGCACCCTTGGACTCTGTGCACACTATCTCTTACTTTGAGATAGTATATACAGAGCAACCTTCCTACACCAACCTTGTATATAACTGAAATAATCTTTTTACACTAAATGTTCATGAAAAGATTTCTATATGAAATACAGTCTATTTGAATATCTTTTGGTATTTTGTTGTGAACCTGCCCACAGCTTTCAGGTTTGGCAACTCTGAGCTGCTACAAATAAATCTTCTCATTAACCAAGAGGATAGCTGTGCTATGGCCCACTTCTTAGCCTTATTGGCTGGGAATGTTGGTATCACAACACTACCGCAAGTTCACAGGTAAAGCCTCTTCTGGCTTACCTCCGGAGTCAGCCATCTCTGCCTGTACAGCAGCTTTTTCAGTCCTTTAGGTCTAGAGGCATGTCTTTAAGGCACCTTTAGTGGTTCTCCTACTTATTCCCACCAACACCAGTTCACATGGTCACCTCCAGAATGCAAAAAGTCAGATCACCTTAAGAGCCAATCAGGGTTCTATACTGTTTAAAGTCATGAGCCACTACACGGATCCGCTTGATGCCCTACTCACAGATGACCGCATCAAGATGTACCCATATGCTGATTATACAGAACTTTACTTGAGCGTCTTTTTTTTTTTTTTTGTTTGTTTTTTTGTTCAGGCATCTAGCTTCTCAGCCATTGCCTGCACACCACCACACCTGCATGTCCAGTGCCTACCTGCCGCTCAACCCAACTAAGGTATCATTTGTTACGTGATAAAAATCGCAAACAGTATAAACCTGGTTCAGTGACATGAACCTTGACTGCGTCAAACCCCAACTTTCACTGAATGCCAAGTCACTTGTATTCACCCTGGAAACCAACCTCACCATCAAAAATCACATTGCAAAAATCAGACTGCCTAATACTATGTCTTCCTTCAAAAGAAAGTGAAACTTTCTTCTGTCAAGAGGCCTCAGAAGTGCTGGTCTAACTGTCTGTACTCTTGCATATGGATATTGGTAACTCCGTGTTCCTGGCCTCCAAGATACCACACCTTAAGGGCATTCTACGTGCTGCAGTATGTCTCATCCATGGCCTGCAAAAAATTTGTTCATATCACCCCCATCTTGATGGATCTCTGTTTGGTTCCCCTTACCTGCCTGCACCATGTTCAAAACCAGACCAATCATTTACAAAGCTATCACAAACAGCACGCCTACTTACCTTGCAGAGAGTCTCGCCTTGTTTGTTCGTTCTCTGTACACCTGCGGCCACAAGGCCACCAGAATGCAGACTAAGAAGTGTAAAAGAGGAAAAAAAAAACAAGACACAAGGCCTTTACCAGCTCTGTACCAACTTTCTGGAACAACATCCCTGTACACATCAGGACTGCCTCATTACTGCTCCTCCAAGGCCACTACATCACAATGCATTACCCATCCATAACCCAGCTATTTCTCCTATCACTCGTTGACTTAATGCTTTTCTGACTCTGTACAGCACTCCCCTGCTTATTGGCTAGGTTGTACTATAGGAATGTCAAACTGGGACAGCACCACCAGCAAACAAATTCAGTGTCTGGCGCCCGATGAGCCACTGATACTGGGCAGAGTATCACCCTGCATCTTGGGCTCCATTTTAATGGCTGAAGGACAGTGTCTTCACAACTCACAGGCTGTGGTATTCTTGTACAATAGAGACCCCTACCCCCCAGGGACATGGGTATCAAAACTCAGTGAGTGGCAAAGGGGCAGTGACTGCTGTGGAGCACAGTGGGCCAGAAGGGCTGTACAAGGGATCTGGTAGTGACAGGCGTCCTTCATGTCCTCCTTCCCACTTGTAGGTCCCATAATGGCAAGTAGAGAGGCTGCGAAGAGTGAGGTGGCACAAGTGAACCCTTATTGACCACAACCATGCCTCCCTCTGAACAGATGGCATGCATTGGCCTCAAGAATGGGCTGAACTAATGTGGAAATCTAGCCCAGATCGCACTGTGCTCCTAATTGGACACTCCACCCCTGAATTTGTCCCCACCTATGGGTTTTACTTAGATGTCCTTTCTCTCCTGTGCTGCAGTGTACTCCTATTTGTTTTTCCAGGTGGTCTTGGAACTCTTCAGGGGACAAGGAAAAGTTGGGCACTCACTTCAGTATCTGTAGTTCCTGTTGCGGAAGGAAATCCACATTTCCTGCCACCTCATCAGACTGTTCCAGCACCTGACCAGGATGTAATATGATGGCGGAGAGTTGAGGCTGGACAATGAAAAAAAAATCAACCTGCCAAATCACCCAGAGGAAAAATCCTTAAAGCCTGCATGATGGTGAGCCAGCAAATAGTAGCTCAGTTGCCTCAATCTAAAACTGGTGACCTATCTTCCGATGCCACATCCGCCATTTCAAAGCACTTGCTGGTCTTGAATAATTGGTCAGCTCAGCCTGCACCTATCCCTTCACAGGTGAGACATACGAAATGTGGTGGATTGAGTGGTAAAGGTTGGAAGGTAGGATTTTCAGAGGAGGAAGATTGATCTAAATGCTACAAAGCAAGGACTCTGATCTGCTGAAAGTTGCTAAGCAGTTATAGGAACAGGTGTATGTAGGAAGCTGGCTCTCTATGTGGAGCACTAAAAAGAAGTACACCGTGCAGTGAGTCTAGTGGATCCCCAATTGGTTTGCAGAGGAAAAAGTAGATAGGATATTTTGTGGTAGTGTGGGTGAGCAGTTAGCTTTTCAGAGGATAGTGCTAAGTCTTTGCTGTACTCACGGAGGCAATAAATGAGACACACTGAAAGAATAAATCCGAGACCAAGTTATATATGTTTTAAACCCAAGAACTTCGTAATCTGGTAAGTACTTTTTCAAGCATAAATACTTTTCAGATCGAAAAATCAACCCTTAGTGCAATTCTCAGGATTCTTCATTGTTAACCTATGAAGGAAAATAATGTTCAGGAAACACACGGTTAATGACTTACGAGGCCAGTCTCCGAGTTAAGGTAAGTACTGGGCACTGATCAGAACCAGACCAGCAGGTCATTCCAGGCGCCACTGGGGCGGGCGAGTGCAGGAGTATGGTAAGGCGTCGGGTGCCCAATGGTTTTCAATGGCAGTTGGTCTTTGGGACAAACAGGCTGCAGGCTCTGGACAATAAGCTAGTCGAGGACAACAGGCAGGTAGGTTGTAGACTTGGGGGACTTGGGATGTAGGTGCACCTGTGTTGCTTTTCTCCAGGGCCCAGAGGCGACGGATGCAGGGTAGTCCTTAGGCATCTGGTTGCTTCGTCTGGGAATACTCACGGGCAGGGCGTCCTGCATGTTGAGACTGTCGATGTCATCTGGAATGTAGAAAAGTACCCTCTTTTTGGCATGGTTACCCCCCATTTTTCGCCTGATGTCAGTACGTTCTGACTGTGTTCACTGGGATCCTGCTAACCAGGACCCCAGTGACTGCTCTCTCCCTCTAAATTTGGTTGCTGGGATTTGGCATACTGGTCCCCATATAATTCCCTAGTATATGGTACCCAGGGCATTTGGGTACCAGGGGATCACCACGTGCTGCAGCATGTATTGTGCTGTCTGCAGGTCTGACATTGCAGCCTGTGTGAAAAGGTGCACTGCACCAGGTCACTGTAAGTCACCCCTATGTAAGGCCCTCCTAGCCCAGAGAGCAGGATGCAGGTATCTGTGTGAGGACACCCCTGCATGAGCAGAGGTGCCCCCTCAAACTCCAGCTCTATTTTCCTGGACTTCGTGAGTGCGTGGAAGCCATGTTACACACGTACTGGGCATAGGTCACTACCTATGTTCAGCTACATAATAGTAAGTCCGAACCTGGGCATGTTTGATACCAAACCTGTCGGAATCATGCCCCAATACTGTTGCCAGTATTGGTTGTGGGATTCCATGCACTCTGAGGGTTCTTTAGAAGACCCCCAGATTTGCTCCTACCAGTTTGCAGTGTTTTCCTGGGCAGCCCACGCTGCTGCCATCTTACAGATGGGTTTCTGCCCTCCTGCTGCTTGACCAGCTCAACCCCAGGAAGGCAGAACAAAGGATTCCGTTTGAAGCATGAAGGCAGCACCCTCTCTTGGAAAATTGTTGTTACATGGCTTTGTTGGGGAGGGAGGGGAGCCTCCCCAAGCCACTGGTATGCTTTGCAGGGCACATTTGGTGCCCTCTGTGCATAAACCAGTCTACACCGGTTCAGGGACCTCCAGACCCTACTCTGGCATCAAATTAGACAATAGAAAGGGGAATAACCACTCCTCTTTCCATCACCACCCCAGGGGTGGTGCCCCGGGCTCATCCAGATGGCCACTTGATTCTGCCATCTTGAATACAAGGTGGGCAGAGGCCTCTGGGAGCATCTGAGTGGTCAGGTCAGGCAGGTGACGTTACAGCCCCTCATGATAGGTGGTCACATTGATTTGTGACTGAATCCCCTTTCCAGGGCTATTGAGGGTCTCTCAGATTCGATGTGCAAGATTCTAGCAGGACTCCTCTGCATCATTTACTTCGACTTCTGGCCTCTAGAACCATAACTGGACTCCTTCCCCCAACTGCAAAATTTCCCCAGTTGTGCATCCTCGGAGGGCGGCAAGTCTTGAGTCTGCAGCAAGAAGGAATCTTGCTTGGAGTGGAGTCACTCCCCTGCATCCGCAGGCACCAACTGCAAAGACGACCAGCTGCATGGATCTTCTCTCCTCCAGAGATGCATGAATCCTGCATCACGGTTGGTGGTTTGGAGTTGGCCCCTTGGTCCTATCAACTGTTCAACTTAGACGGTAAGCCCTTGCCTCTCCACGCAGGACAGTACTGCTGTGGACCGCACCTTTTGCAGCTACCAAGGCTTTTGTCATCTCCTCCAAGGGATCTTCAGGCACCGTGTAGCCCCAGCACTCTTCCCTGTGACGCACATCCCTCTGCGTGCGTACTCCTACGACTTGGGACTCCCTCCAAGGTGTGCTGCATGGGCCTCACCTAATCTGTGCTTGCTGCCTGTGGGGGCTGCCTCCTCTTCCTGTCACTCTCCTCATTGCTGAGGGTAAGCCGGGACTCCCCTCTGTAGGTTGAGTCCTCCTGGACCTTGTTGGTCCCCGGCAGCTCTGCCTTTCTTCTCAAACGACATTTTCCTTTGCCAAGGCTTGTTGGTTTTTGAGCACCACTGACTTGGCTCTTTTCTTTTCCACATCTTCCTCTTCCAGGATCCACCTTTGGTTTCTTGCAGTCTTGTCTGAGTCTTGCAGTATCCAGATACTTACCTCTCCTGGTCGCTGGAGGGGCACCCTGGTATTTACTTGTGGGGCTTATAGTTCCTCCATCTCCCCTCTACCGATTCCACTCCTGGGGGTGGGGTGGGGACTCATTCACATTGTACTTTCTTAGTACATGGATTTGTCGTCCTTTCCACACCCCCAGCCGTCAGTATTTTTCTATTGCGTTCACTGTTTTCTTTTGATTTTATGATAATCCCTGACTTCTAATGTACATATAATAGTGTGTTTACTTACCTCCATAAGCTTTGCATGTCTCCTAGATAATTCTTGGCTGCTCATCCACAGCTACCTTTAGAGCGCCTGGCTTCCTAGACACTGACTCCACCTCACTAATAGGGGATTCCTGGACATAGTACAGGGTGACATCACCGTAGGTGTTCACCACACACCAGGCCAGCTTCCTACAGGGGGAAGCCAGGGTGGGCTTGAGCTAAGAGGAGACAGGGGATGTCTTCGGCATTAGTGACCTACCTCAGATGGGGTCAGAGGCAACGGGGGCAGAGGTTGATGGAGCTGTTGGGTTTTCTCTCACCACAAGGCCTCAGGAGAGGGGGCCTGCATGCAGAGGCTGCTGGCAACTTGGAGTCCAAGAAGGGTGAATCCTTAGTGGATTCGCTCTCTGGACAGCGGGGTATCCTTGCTGTCACTGTTGATTAGCTTCGCCTTGGGTCCTTGATGCCGGGTGCAGAGGTCACTTAGGGTGTCAGGTGTTTGCTGTTCCGGAGGTTGCAGAGTCCTTTCTGTAGACTTAGTTGCAGAGCAGATCTGCTGCTCACAGGAGTCCGAGTCTTTATGGAAGTCAGGCAGTCCTGCTGGGTTTCTTGGAGGCTCAGCTGCAGCTTGAGTTGTTTTTTTTGGGCAGAGTCAGAGGTCAGCAGGCAGGCCGGTGGGACTGGTACCAAGTCAGCTGCTTATTCTTTTCCTCGTCTGCAGGTGCAACACCTCTGTGTCCTTATCTTCTCAGGTTGACAGGTTCCAAGTTCTAGGGTTCAGGGGTGCCACCTAAATACTCAATTTAGGGACGTTACAGGTGGTGCTACGTGGTAGCCAATGGGCTGACCACCTTTAGTGTGACTACACCCTTTTTATGACCACTTCCGCTGGGAAGTAGGCATGACCTTAACCCTAGTGGCCTAATTTCTTCCAAACAAGTTGGAGGAATTTAAAAAGTAGTGCCCATTTCAGCTCATACACCTTAGGGGTGGGACTGACATGAAGTGGGCACACAACCTCATTTGACTAATTTTCCTGATGTTGGGGTGGGATGTCATTAATCTCCACCATCTGGAGAGACCGGGTTCCATTACAAAGGCAGCTAGGCCTTTGAAGATTCCCACCCTTGAATGCCCATCCTGCCTGGGTGAGGTGGTAACACTTCTCCCCAGTGCATGCTTGTGTCTCTGGCTCTCGAGCGTGCTGGTTCCCACCATGGGGCACCCAAAACGCATCTACGGTGGCTGAACTGGTCAGGATAGTCTGTCAACCCTCTAGTAGCTGGTAGGATTTCAGGGGCACATCTGAGGTGCCTTCTGGATGCGTATATTATTAAATCCCTCACTGGCCTCAGTAATGGTTTAATAATCTGAGATGTTTGATACCAAACATCCCTATATTCAGAGTAGCTGTTACGTAGCTGCGTAACTCGTAATGACCACTGTCCAGCACATGCTTTTAAAAATGTTTCCCTGGTCACTCGCCATGTCTGAGAATCAACAAAGACATAGCAGGGTCATATCTCCTTATGCAGATATGCCATCACGTCCGATATAATGCACCCTGCCTTAGGGCTGTTAAACTTGCTAGAGGGATGACTTTACATATATTTATTTCAGTGTTAGGAGACGTGTTGTAATTAAATCAAAATACGATGAAGTGAAGTTGAAACCGTCTTTATTTCCTGCAGCACAGTCCTCCTTTCAGATCATCTCAGTTATGACAGTACTGGCTCTTCCCCACCGTCCACATTCCATTCCAGAACATATTCAAAAGAGTTCCATAACATTAAAACACAGCATATGTAGCGTTGCCCAAAGCAGGCAATACATGATAATAAGATATGACATAACATGGCACACAGGCTGTGTGCCATGTTGTGATTTTGGGCGCACCTTGTCACACTACTTGAAATGTCGGTCTGCATAAGGTTGGTGCTAGGTCCATCAGAGTGGTAAACGTTGTGCTGTAGCTGTGAGGGGGCATCTTCAGTATGCATGCCCTAGGTACCAGGGGTACTATTTGCTAGGGTCTTACAGGGGGTTGAAGAGCCTGGCCACTTGGGGATCAAGGGACAAGTTGTCTTGTTTTAGGAAACGGAAAGTGGCACTGAGGACCTAGTTTAGCAGGCACCCAGTGCACTTCAGTCAAAGCTGTATCTAAAAACTAGGCAACAAGAGGTGGGGGCTGAACCCAGCTCCCTACACAAGCCCCCTTCACCCAACATGACAGGAGACTCTGCCAACCCTTGGAGAGGCTTCCTAGTCTGTCAGGTTAGGAAGAGTAGGGTAGCAGGCTCTGTGGTTGCAGGGCCTACTCTGCCTCACATCCTACTGTCCAGGTCATTTCCTTAGAGAAGCTGACCTACCTCAACAGTGTTAGAACCCCATTTAAAATGGACCTAATTTAGAATGTTGTGCTTTTTCCCTTTCTTTGGGATGAGGTGCCCACCTCTGCTAACCATATCTTAGCCAGGGCGACCCCCATCCTACCCAAAGAGGTCACCCACAAATGAAGTAACCCCACCATGACCAAACAGAGTCAGGATGCCTAGCTTTCTATTTGACCACCAGGCCAAGGACAGTGCAGCCATAAGGGCTAACACCCAGCAGAGGCCACTGACAAATATCAGTGCCCAGAACCACACCTTTAGCTCCCAACTGACAGGTGAAAGGGCTAGGTTACAGGCTTCTGGGGATTGAGGATGCCTTTCTGCTGCTTTAGTGTTGGGGGGTGGGGAGGTTACTACAGCCTATAGCAAAACCCTTCTTCCACTTTTTTTTTCTGCTACCTGGGAAGCCACCAACTCAAGCTTAACAGTTGCCTGAGTAGTCAGACCTCTTGTGGGTTAGACTGGGCTTCACCGGTCCCAACTTTGAAGTTCTCCCCTACTGGAGCAGAATCTCCTTGGTTTACTGGAACTTTGGCCAAAAGTTGCCATCCCTTCCTTCATTTTCTTACTTTTCTTCTGGGACCTACTTGCACCCACTGCCGGGGAAGCTCCTCCAGAATCCTTGAAAGGGGGGCTGGCACTGGACCAACTCCCCTTTTGGCTCTGAACAACATTTAGGAGGCCATTACAAAGGAGACAATCAAAGGGGAGGGCTGGACTGACCACCGTCCCTCTCCAGCTAAGGGACCTAGCTATTTCTAGGGGCACTAAAGCCACAGGCTTAAGAGTGACCTCCCCTGGGATAAAACCTACTCTGACAGTCTCACCTGCGATATACTGGTTTGAAAGTACCATCCGGTCATGCACAACAGTGTGACTGGCACAGGTATCCTTCTGGGCAATACCTGAGATTTCATTCACCAGTAGGTGGTGGAAGTGTTTACCCCACTCTGTAATCTCCAACTCACCCGTTGACCCCACTTTCCAGTTAACCCCTTCGCGGTCAGGCCTTTTCCCCCTCCTGTGCCAATCCATTGTTTGGCTATTTGAGGTAGTTCGCGCTTAGGCCCCCATAACTTTTTCTCCACAGAAGCTATCCACGCCAAACTTGTGTCCTTTTTCCCCCCCCTAAATCCTGGGGATTCTAAAAGTACCCAGTTTGTGGGCCTCCCTGGGGGAAACCAAAATACAGCTACAGATTGTTTTTTTTGTTTTTTTTTTAGAAAAATGGGGGAAGAGTGCTGGAGAAGAAATCTGTTTTATTTTTCCTTGTAAAGGCATCAACAAAGGGTTTGTGGTGCTAAAATTACCATCTACCCAGCTTTCAGGAACAGGCAGATGTGAATTCGAAAAACAAATTTTTCAACACAGTTTTGGCATTTTACTGGGAAATACCCCGTTTATACTTTTATTTTTTTTATTTTTTTTAGGGTTGAGTCTGCACTAGCATGCGCATCGCTTGCAAGACGCTGTAGTAGTTAGAAAAGGGCTCTGAGCCCTGTCACGTCAGTGTCTTTCATTGGTTTGTAGGCTTGCCTTTTAAAATCTGCTTGCTTTCATTAGTGGAAGGCATGCATACGTCATGCCTTTTCCGGTGGTTAGCCCTCCTCGAGCGCAGCGACCAAGTAACGAAAAAATACAAGACTCGCTGTTTTCCGTCCGGTTTGTGGACTTCTTTTTTTCGCAGCGCGATCTCGCTTGGCAGAAGTTGAGCGCTTTGCATGACATCGACCCTTTACATAGGTAATTGCACCTTTGCCAATAGGTTTCACTATGAGTGAACTGTAGCAGCTCGATCGTGCTCTTTTTTTCCATTTAATGAGGCAAGAAAAGTCCTTTTGAGAGTTTACAACTGCTAATAGCTTTAACTCAGAGAAATGCGAGACCTGTTGTATTGCTTTGCTTTCAGCCTCCTTCCTGTTAGTGAAAGAAATGGGTATGAAAGCAATGGTGGATCCCGGACAACTAAACTTTTCTGTAAAGTCGGCAAAATTCTGAAATAGGCAAGGTGTCATTTGTGTAATTCCTTCAAAGACTTCCTACAGTAATTAACAGTTGAAATAAAAAAACACTGAAATTGAGTTGAGAAAAAGCAGCCATTTCTGTCTACATTTTCTTCTGTAACTTTATCCATCCATGGCAGATTTTTTAAAGCTATATACTGTTACGTCTACTGGACCCTTCTGGTGGGGGGATAGATAGGGTTTGTAGGTTCATTAGGAACCCATGGAACCCACAGCCAATAAATGTGCTGCACACTGCAGTGGGTTTTCATTGTATACCGGGTCTGCAGCAATTCGTTAGAGAGTGAAAAATAGATATACAGAAAACCTATGTATTTTCGAAATGGGCACAAGATATGGAGTTTAGAAGTTGTGGTTATTTGCACATATTTGAATTTGAACACCCTATCATCTACACATTATCAATCAGGAAATAGCATAAAAAATAATATGCATTGGTAAAAGCAATAGCAAATAGTGAGGGGCCAAGGGGAGAGCCAAACCATATACTAAAAAAGAGGAATGTGAAAGGCAGAACCCCACCCAAGGAAGTGGAATCAGTAGGAGAAAGCTGGAGGAACTAGGAACCCCAAGAGGTAAGTTTCAGGGTGCCCCAGTGACTAGAAGAGAAGTACCTACCTACCTGGTTTTCCCCAAAACTAACAGGAGGACTTTGGAAAAGAACTGCAAGACCCATACACGACTGGAAGTATCCAAATGTCGATCCCGACAGAAGAGGACCTGCAAAGGAAGGAGACCAAGTCCAGTTCGAGTGTCCGGTTCTGGCAGGAGCCACTACCCACCCTTCTGTGGATACAGGACTAGGTTGACGGTAGATGAAGAAAGCAAGGAAGCAGCTTGTTGGGTCGTGGAGGTACCTGTCACAGTTCCGAAGGCCAGAATTCGAAGCAGAGGTTGCAGAGTATTCCTGCTGGAATCTTGCTAGCCGGATCGGAGGACCCACCCAAGAGAGAGACTCTAAAGAGCCCTGAAAGGGGAATTGGTCACCTAACTAGGTAAGCACCTATCAGGAGCGGACCCTGATGTGACCTGCCTGGCTTGGCCACTCAGATGCTCCCAGAGTTCCCTGCAAGCCTTGGGAACAAGATGCCAGGGACCCTCTGGAGGAGCTCTGAGCACCACCCCTGGGGTAGTGATGGACAGGAGAGTGGTCACTCTTCCTTCCATTGTCCAGTTTTGCACCAGAGCAGGGACTGGGTGTCTCTGAACTGGTGTGGACTAGTTTATGCACAGAGGGCACCAAATGTGCTTTTCAAAGCAAACCAGTGACTTGAGGAGGCTACCCCTCCCAAGTCAGTCATACCTATTTCCAAAGGGAGAGGGTGTTACCTCCCTCTCAAAAAGGAAATCCTTTGTTCTGCCTTCTTGGTTTTGATCAGATCAAGCAGCAGGAGGGCAGAAACCTGTCTGAGGGGTGGCAGCAGCTGGGCTTTCTGGAAAAACCATGTAAGACTAGTGGTAGCAATACTAGGCATCCTCTAAGGAGCCTCCCGAGTGCATGGAATCATACTCCCAATACTTGCAACAATATTGAGGTATGATTCTGACATGTTTGATACCAAACATGCCCAGTTTTGGAGTTAACATTATGTGGCTGGCCATAGGTAGTGACCTATTTCCAGTACACACGTAAAATGGCATCCCCGCACTCACAAGGTCCAGGAAAATGGATCTAGAGTTTGTGGGGGCACTTCTATTAGTGCAGGGGTGCCCTCACACAGGTACCTGCACCTGCCCTCTGGACTGAGAGGGCCTACTATAGGGGTGACTTATAGCGACCTGGTGTAGTGACCTGTAGTCAACAAAGGCTGCAATGTCAGGCCTGCAGAACCACCTATGCGTGGCAGAATAACTGCTGCATCCCTGGAACTCTATTGTCCTAGCTACCTAGGTGCCATACACTAGGGACTTAAATGGGGGGAACCAGTGTGCCAATTGTGGGAAGAAAAAGGTATCATTTTGGGGAGAGAGCAAAACTACTGGGGTCCTGGTTAGGAGGAACCCAGTAGACCCAGTCATACATACTGACAACAGGCAGAAAATGGGGGTAGTCATCCCAAGAAAGAGGGTACTTTCCTACACACTGTAGGAAGTTGGCTCTGTATGTGCTATTTCAAAGTAAGGAATAGCATGCACAGAGTCCAAGGGTTCCCCTTAGAGGTAAAATAGTGGTAAAAATAGATAATACTAATGCTCTATTTTGTGGTAGTGTGGTCGAGCAGTAGGCTTATCCAAGGAGTAGTGTTAAGCATTTGTTGTACATACACATAGACAATAAATGAGGTACACACACTCAGAGACAAATCCAGCCAATAGGTTTTTATATAGAAAAATATCTTTTCTTAGTTTATTTTAAGAACCACAGGTTCAAATTCTACATGTAATATCTTATTCGAAAGGTATTGCAGGTAAGTACTTTAGGAACTTCAAATCATAAAAATTGCATGTATACTTTTCAAGTTATTCACAAATAGCTGTTTTAAAAGTGGACACTTAGTGCAATTTTCACAGTTCCTAGGGGAGGTAAGTATTTGTTAGGTTAACCAGGTAAGTAAGACACTTACAGGGCTCAGTTCTTGGTCCAAGGTAGCCCACCGTTGGGGGTTCAGAGCAACCCCAAAGTCACCACACCAGCAGCTCAGGGCCGGTCAGGTGCAGAGTTCAAAGTGGTGCCCAAAACACATAGGCTAGAATGGAGAGGAGGGGGTGCCCCGGTTCCGGTCTGCTTGCAGGTAAGTACCCGCGTCTTCGGAGGGAAGACCAGGGGGGTTTTGTAGGGCACCGGGGGGGACACAAGCCCACACAGAAATTTCACCCTCAGCGGCGCGGGGGCGGCCGGGTGCAGTGTAGAAACAAGCGTCGGGTTCGCAATGTTAGTCTATGAGAGATCTCGGGATCTCTTCAGCGCTGCAGGCAGGCAAGGGGGGGTTCCTCGGGGAAACCTCCACTTGGGCAAGGGAGAGGGACTCCTGGGGGTCACTTCTCCAGTGAAAGTCCGGTCCTTCAGGTCCTGGGGGCTGCGGGTGCAGGGTCTCTCCCAGGTGTCGGGACTTTAGGTTCAAAGAGTCGCGGTCAGGGGAAGCCTCGGGATTCCCTCTGCAGGCGGCGCTGTGGGGGGTCAGGGGGGACAGGTTTTGGTACTCACAGTATCAGAGTAGTCCTGGGGTCCCTCCTGAGGTGTTGGATCGCCACCAGCCGAGTCGGGGTCGCCGGGTGCAGTGTTGCAAGTCTCACGCTTCTTGCGGGGAGCTTGCAGGGTTCTTTTAAAGCTGCTGGAAACAAAGTTGCAGCTTTTCTTGGAGCAGGTCCGCTGTCCTCGGGAGTTTCTTGTCTTTTCGAAGCAGGGGCAGTCCTCAGAGGATGTCGAGGTCGCTGGTCCCTTTGGAAGGCGTCGCTGGAGCAGGATCTTTGGAAGGCAGGAGACAGGCCGGTGAGTTTCTGGAGCCAAGGCAGTTGTCGTCTTCTGGTCTTCCTCTGCAGGGGTTTTCAGCTAGGCAGTCCTTCTTCTTGTAGTTGCAGGAATCTAATTTTCTAGGGTTCAGGGTAGCCCTTAAATACTAAATTTAAGGGCGTGTTTAGGTCTGGGGGGTTAGTAGCCAATGGCTACTAGCCCTGAGGGTGGGTACACCCTCTTTGTGCCTCCTCCCAAGGGGAGGGGGTCACAATCCTAACCCTATTGGGGGAATCCTCCATCTGCAAGATGGAGGATTTCTAAAAGTTAGTCACCTCAGCTCAGGACACCTTAGGGGCTGTCCTGACTGGCCAGTGACTCCTCCTTGTTTTTCTCATTATTTTCTCCGGCCTTGCCGCCAAAAGTGGGGCCTGGCCGGAGGGGGCGGGCAACTCCACTAGCTGGAGTGTCCTGCTGGGTTGGCACAAAGGAGGTGAGCCTTTGAGGCTCACCGCCAGGTGTGACAACTCCTGTCTGGGGGAGGTGTTAGCATCTCCACCCAGTGCAGGCTTTGTTACTGGCCTCAGAGTGACAAAGGCACTCTCCCCATGGGGCCAGCAACATGTCTCGGTTTGTGGCAGGCTGCTAAAACTAGTCAGCCTACACAGATAGTCGGTTAAGTTTCAGGGGGCACCTCTAAGGTGCCCTCTGTGGTGTATTTTACAATAAAATGTACACTGGCATCAGTGTGCATTTATTGTGCTGAGAAGTTTGATACCAAACTTCCCAGTTTTCAGTGTAGCCATTATGGTGCTGTGGAGTTCGTGTTTGACAGACTCCCAGACCATATACTCTTATGGCTACCCTGCACTTACAATGTCTAAGGTTTTGTTTAGACACTGTAGGGGTACCATGCTCATGCACTGGTACCCTCACCTATGGTATAGTGCACCCTGCCTTAGGGCTGTAAGGCCTGCTAGAGGGGTGTCTTACCTATACTGCATAGGCAGTGAGAGGCTGGCATGGCACCCTGAGGGGAGTGCCATGTCGACTTACTCGTTTTGTTCTCACTAGCACACACAAGCTGGCAAGCAGTGTGTCTGTGCTGAGTGAGAGGTCTCCAGGGTGGCATAAGACATGCTGCAGCCCTTAGAGACCTTCCTTGGCATCAGGGCCCTTGGTACTAGCAGTACCAGTTACAAGGGACTTATCTGGATGCCAGGGTCTGCCAATTGTGGATACAAAAGTACAGGTTAGGGAAAGAACACTGGTGCTGGGGCCTGGTTAGCAGGCCTCAGCACACTTTCAATTGTAAACATAGCATCAGCAAAGGCAAAAAGTCAGGGGGCAACCATGCCAAGGAGGCATTTCCTTACACAACCCCCCCCCAAACGAAAGAGGATGAGACTAACCTTTCCCAAGAGAGTCTTCATTTTCTAAGTGGAAGAACCTGGAAAGGCCATCTGCATTGGCATGGGCAGTCCCAGGTCTGTGTTCCACTATAAAGTCCATTCCCTGTAGGGAGATGGACCACCTCAACAGTTTAGGATTTTCACCTTTCATTTGCATCAGCCATTTGAGAGGTCTGTGGTCAGTTTGAACTAGGAAGTGAGTCCCAAAGAGGTATGGTCTCAGCTTCTTCAGGGACCAAACCACAGCAAAGGCCTCCCTCTCAATGGCACTCCAACGCTGCTCCCTGGGGAGTAACCTCCTGCTAATGAAAGCAACAGGCTGGTCAAGGCCATCATCATTTGTTTGGGACAAAACTGCCCCTATCCCATGTTCAGAGGCATCTGTCTGCACAATGAACTGCTTAGAATAATCTGGAGCTTTTAGAACTGGTGCTGAGCACATTGCTTGTTTCAGGGTGTCAAAGGCCTGTTGGCAGTCCACAGTCCAGTTTACTTTCTTGGGCATTTTCTTGGAGGTGAGTTCAGTGAGGGCTGTCACAATGGATCCATATCCCTTCACAAACCTCCTGTAGTACCCAGTCAAGCCAAGGAATGCCCTGACTTGAGTCTGGGTTTTTGGAGCTACCCAGTCCAGAATAGTCTGGATCTTGGGTTGGAGTGGCTGAACTTGGCCTCCACCTACAAGGTGTCCCAAGTAAACCACAGTTCCCTGCCCTATCTTGCATTTGGATGCCTTGATAGAGAGGCCTGCAGATTGCAGAGCCTTCAAAACCTTCCTCAGGTGGACCAGGTGATCCTGCCAGGTGGAGCTAAAGACAGCAATATCATCAAGATAAGCTGTGCTAAAGGACTCCAAGCCAGCAAGGACTTGATTCACCAACCTTTGGAAGGTGGCAGGGGCATTCTTTAAACCAAAGGGCATAACAGTAAACTGATAATGCCCATCAGGTGTGGAGAATGCTGTCTTTTCTTTTGCTCCAGGTGCCATTTTTATTTGCCAGTACCCTGCTGTCAAGTCAAAGGTACTTAGAAATTTGGCAGCACCTAATTTATCAATGAGCTCATCAGCTCTTGGAATTGGATGGGCATCTGTCTTGGTGACAGAATTGAGCCCTCTGTAGTCCACACAAAACCTCATCTCTTTCTTTCCATCTGTGGTGTGAGGTTTGGGGACTAAGACCACTGGGCTAGCCCAGGGGCTGTCAGAGCGCTCAATTACTCCCAATTCCAGCATCTTGTGGACTTCCACCTTGATGCTTTCTTTGACATGGTCAGATTGTCTAAAGATTTTGTTCTTGACAGGCATGCTGTCTCCTGTGTCCACATCATGGGTACACAGGTGTGTCTGACCAGGGGTCAAGGAGAAGAGTTCAGGAAACTGTTGTAGGACTCTCCTACAATCAGCTTGCTGTTGGCCAGAGAGGGTGTCTGAGTAGATCACTCCATCTACTGTGCCATCTTTTGGGTCTGATGACAGAAGATCAGGGAGAGGTTCACTCTCTGCCTCCTGATCCTCATCTGTTACCATCAACAGATTCACATCAGCCCTGTCATGGAAGAGCTTAAGGCGGTTCACATGGATCACCCTCTTGGGGCTCCTGCTTGTGCCCAGGTCCACCAAGTAGGTGACCTGACTCTTCCTTTCTAGTACTGGGTAAGGGCCACTCCATTTGTCCTGGAGTGCCCTGGGAGCCACAGGCTCCAGAACCCAGACTTTCTGCCCTGGTTGGAACTCAACCAGTGCAGCCTTTTGGTCATACCAAAACTTCTGGAGTTGTTGGCTGGCCTCAAGGTTTTTGGTTGCCTTTTCCATGTACTCTGCCATTCTAGAGCGAAGGCCAAGTACATAGTCCACTATGTCCTGTTTAGGCTCATGGAGAGGTCTCTCCCAGCCTTCTTTAACAAGGGCAAGTGGTCCCCTTACAGGATGACCAAACAGAAGTTCAAAGGGTGAGAATCCTACTCCCTTCTGTGGTACCTCCCTGTAAGCGAAAAGCAGACATGGCAGGAGGACATCCCATCTCCTTTTGAGTTTTTCTGGGAGCCCCATGATCATGCCTTTTAATGTCTTGTTGAATCTCTCAACCAAGCCATTAGTTTGTGGATGGTATGGTGTAGTGAATTTATAAGTCACTCCACACTCATTCCACATGTGCTTTAGGTATGCTGACATGAAGTTGGTACCTCTGTCAGACACCACCTCCTTAGGGAAACCCACTCTGGTAAAGATACCAATGAGGGCCTTGGCTACTGCAGGGGCAGTAGTCGACCTAAGGGGAATAGCTTCAGGATACCTGGTAGCATGATCCACTACTACCAGGATATACATATTTCCTGAGGCTGTGGGAGGTTCTAGTGGACCAACTATGTCCACACCCACTCTTTCAAAGGGCACCCCCACCACTGGAAGTGGAATGAGGGGGGCCTTTGGATGCCCACCTGTCTTACCACTGGCTTGACAGGTGGGGCAGGAGAGGCAAAACTCCTTAACCATGTTGGACATATTGGGCCAGTAGAAGTGGTTGACTAACCTCTCCCACGTCTTGGTTTGTCCCAAATGTCCAGCAAGGGGAATGTCATGGGCCAATGTTAGGATGAACTCTCTGAACAGCTGAGGCACTACCACTCTCCTAGTGGCACCAGGTTTGGGGTCTCTGGCCTCAGTGTACAGGAGCCCATCTTCCCAATAGACCCTATGTGTTCCATTTTTCTTGCCTTTGGACTCTTCAGCAGCTTGCTGCCTAAGGCCTTCAAGAGAGGGACAGGTTTCTTGTCCCTTACACAGCTCTTCCCTTGAGGGTCCCCCTGGGCCCAAGAGCTCAACCTGATAAGGTTCAAGCTCCAAAGGCTCAGTTCCCTCAGAGGGCAGAACTTCTTCCTGAGAAGAGAGGTTCCCTTTCTTTTGCTGTGTTGCAGTTGGTTTCCCAACTGACTTTCCTTTTCTCTTGGTAGGCTGGGCCATTCTTCCAGACTCCAGCTCTACTTGTTCACCCCGTGCCTTGCACTGTGCTCTTGTTTTCACACACACCAGTTCAGGGATACCCAGCATTGCTGCATGGGTTTTTAGTTCTACCTCAGCCCATGCTGAGGACTCCAGGTCATTTCCAAGCAGACAGTCCACTGGGATATTTGAGGAGACCACCACCTGTTTCAGGCCATTGACCCCTCCCCATTCTAAAGTAACCATTGCCATGGGATGTACGTTTCTCTGATTGTCAGCGTTGGTGACTGTGTAAGTTTTTCCAGTCAGGTATTGGCCAGGGGAAACCAGTTTCTCTGTCACCATGGTGACACTGGCACCTGTATCCCTCAGGCCCTCTATTCTAGTCCCATTAATTAAGAGTTGCTGTCTGTATTTTTGCATGTTAGGCGGCCAGACAGCTAGTGTGGCTAAATCCACCCCACCCTCAGAAACTAGAGTAGCTTCAGTGTGGACCCTGATTTGCTCTGGGCACACTGTTGATCCCACTTGGAGACTAGCCATACCAGTGTTACCTGGATGGGAGTTTGGAGTGGAACCTTTCTTGGGACAGGCCTTGTCTCCAGTTTGGTGTCCATGCTGTTTACAGCTATGACACCAGGCCTTTTTGGGATCAAAGTTTTTACCCTTGTACCCATTGTTTTGTGAAGAGGCTCTGGGCCCACCCTCCTGTGCAGGTTTTTTGGGGCCTGTAGAAGACTCTTTACTATTTTTAGTTTTGGTTGTCTCATCACCCTTCCCCTGGGGAGTCTTTGTGACCCCTTTCTTTTGGTCACCCCCTGTTGAAGTCTTGGACACCCTTGTCTTGACCCAATGGTCCGCCTTCTTTCCCAATTCTTGGGGAGAAATTGGTCCTAGGTCTACCAGATGCTGATGCAGTTTATCATTGAAACAATTACTTAACAGGTGTTCTTTCACAAATAAATTGTACAGCCCATCATAATTACTTACACCACTGCCTTGAATCCAACCATCTAGTGTTTTCACTGAGTAGTCAACAAAGTCAACCCAGGTCTGGCTCGAGGATTTTTGAGCCCCCCTGAACCTAATCCTGTACTCCTCAGTGGAGAATCCAAAGCCCTCAATCAGGGTACCCTTCATGAGGTCATAGGATTCTGCATCTTGTCCAGAGAGTGTGAGGAGTCTATCCCTACACTTTCCTGTGAACATTTCCCAAAGGAGAGCACCCCAGTGAGATCTGTTCACTTTTCTGGTTACACAAGCCCTCTCAAAAGCTGTGAACCATTTGGTGATGTCATCACCATCTTCATATTTAGTTACAATCCCTTTAGGGATTTTCAACATGTCAGGAGAATCTCTGACCCTATTTATGTTGCTGCCACCATTGATGGGTCCTAGGCCCATCTCTTGTCTTTCCCTCTCTATGGCTAGGATCTGTCTTTCCAAAGCCAATCTTTTGGCCATCCTGGCTAACTGGATGTCCTCTTCACTGGGGCTATCCTCAGTGATTTCAGAGGTGTTGGTCTCTCCTGTGAGGGAACCAGCATCTCTGACTATTATTTTTGGAGTCAGGGTTTGAGGGACCCTGTTCTCCCTAGATAGGACTGGTAGGGGGGAATTGTCCTCCAAGTCACTATCCTCTTCCTCTGAGTTGCCACCCTCAGAGGGGTTGGCCTTTTCAAACTCTGCCAAAAGCTCCTGGAGCTGTATTTTGGTAGGTTTGGGGCCCATTGTTATTTTCTTTATTTTACAGAGTGACCTTAGCTCCCTCATCTTAAGATGGAGGTAAGGTGTGGTGTCGAGTTCCACCACAGTCACATCTGTGCTAGACATTTTGCTTCTAAAAGTTGGAATACTTTTTAAGAATCTACAACTAGTTCTAGGTTCTAATTCAAACTTTTACAAACTTTTAAACTCTACAAGAAATGCTAAACAGGATCTAACACAAGGCCCTAGCAGGTCTTTTAAGAATTTAGAAAACTTTTCAAATTGCAAAAATCAATTTCTAATGACAATTTTGGAATTTGTCGTATGATCAGGTATTGGCTGAGTAGTCCAGCAAATGCAAAGTCTTGTACCCCACCGCTGATCCACCAATGTAGGAAGTTGGCTCTGTATGTGCTATTTCAAAGTAAGGAATAGCATGCACAGAGTCCAAGGGTTCCCCTTAGAGGTAAAATAGTGGTAAAAATAGATAATACTAATGCTCTATTTTGTGGTAGTGTGGTCGAGCAGTAGGCTTATCCAAGGAGTAGTGTTAAGCATTTGTTGTACATACACATAGACAATAAATGAGGTACACACACTCGGAGACAAATCCAGCCAATAGGTTTTGTATAGAAAAATATCTTTTCTTAGTTTATTTTAAGAACCACAGGTTCAAATTCTACATGTAATATCTTATTCGAAAGGTATTGCAGGTAAGTACTTTAGGAACTTCAAATCATAAAAATTGCATGTATACTTTTCAAGTTATTCACAAATAGCTGTTTTAAAAGTGGACACTTAGTGCAATTTTCACAGTTCCTAGGGGAGGTAAGTATTTGTTAGGTTAACCAGGTAAGTAAGACACTTACAGGGCTCAGTTCTTGGTCCAAGGTAGCCCACCGTTGGGGGTTCAGAGCAACCCCAAAGTCACCACACCAGCAGCTCAGGGCCGGTCAGGTGCAGAGTTCAAAGTGGTGCCCAAAACACATAGGCTAGAATGGAGAGGAGGGGGTGCCCCGGTTCCGGTCTGCTTGCAGGTAAGTACCCGCGTCTTCGGAGGGCAGACCAGGGGGGTTTTGTAGGGCACCGGGGGGGACACAAGCCCACACAGAAATTTCACCCTCAGCGGCGCGGGGGCGGCCGGGTGCAGTGTAGAAACAAGCGTCGGGTTCGCAATGTTAGTCTATGAGAGATCTCGGGATCTCTTCAGCGCTGCAGGCAGGCAAGGGGGGGGTTCCTTGGGGAAACCTCCACTTGGGCAAGGGAGAGGGACTCCTGGGGGTCACTTCTCCAGTGAAAGTCCGGTCCTTCAGGTCCTGGGGGCTGCGGGTGCAGGGTCTCTCCCAGGTGTCGGGACTTTAGGTTCAAAGAGTCGCGGTCAGGGGAAGCCTCGGGATTCCCTCTGCAGGCGGCGCTGTGGGGGCTCAGGGGGGACAGGTTTTGGTACTCACAGTATCAGAGTAGTCCTGGGGTCCCTCCTGAGGTGTTGGATCGCCACCAGCCGAGTCGGGGTCGCCGGGTGCAGTGTTGCAAGTCTCACGCTTCTTGCGGGGAGCTTGCAGGGTTCTTTTAAAGCTGCTGGAAACAAAGTTGCAGCTTTTCTTGGAGCAGGTCCGCTGTCCTCGGGAGTTTCTTGTCTTTTCGAAGCAGGGGCAGTCCTCAGAGGATGTCGAGGTCGCTGGTCCCTTTGGAAGGCGTCGCTGGAGCAGGATCTTTGGAAGGCAGGAGACAGGCCGGTGAGTTTCTGGAGCCAAGGCAGTTGTCGTCTTCTGGTCTTCCTCTGCAGGGGTTTTCAGCTAGGCAGTCCTTCTTCTTGTAGTTGCAGGAATCTAATTTTCTAGGGTTCAGGGTAGCCCTTAAATACTAAATTTAAGGGCGTGTTTAGGTCTGGGGGGTTAGTAGCCAATGGCTACTAGCCCTGAGGGTGGGTACACCCTCTTTGTGCCTCCTCCCAAGGGGAGGGGGTCACAATCCTAACCCTATTGGGGGAATCCTCCATCTGCAAGATGGAGGATTTCTAAAAGTTAGAGTCACCTCAGCTCAGGACACCTTAGGGGCTGTCCTGACTGGCCAGTGACTCCTCCTTGTTTTTCTCATTATTTTCTCCGGCCTTGCCGCCAAAAGTGGGGCCTGGCCGGAGGGGGCGGGCAACTCCACTAGCTGGAGTGTCCTGCTGGGTTGGCACAAAGGAGGTGAGCCTTTGAGGCTCACCGCCAGGTGTGACAACTCCTGTCTGGGGGAGGTGTTAGCATCTCCACCCAGTGCAGGCTTTGTTACTGGCCTCAGAGTGACAAAGGCACTCTCCCCATGGGGCCAGCAACATGTCTCGGTTTGTGGCAGGCTGCTAAAACTAGTCAGCCTACACAGATAGTCGGTTAAGTTTCAGGGGGCACCTCTAAGGTGCCCTCTGTGGTGTATTTTACAATAAAATGTACACTGGCATCAGTGTGCATTTATTGTGCTGAGAAGTTTGATACCAAACTTCCCAGTTTTCAGTGTAGCCATTATGGTGCTGTGGAGTTCGTGTTTGACAGACTCCCAGACCATATACTCTTATGGCTACCCTGCACTTACAATGTCTAAGGTTTTGTTTAGACACTGTAGGGGTACCATGCTCATGCACTGGTGCCCTCACCTATGGTATAGTGCACCCTGCCTTAGGGCTGTAAGGCCTGCTAGAGGGGTGTCTTACCTATACTGCATAGGCAGTGAGAGGCTGGCATGGCACCCTGAGGGGAGTGCCATGTCGACTTACTCGTTTTGTTCTCACTAGCACACACAAGCTGGCAAGCAGTGTGTCTGTGCTGAGTGAGAGGTCTCCAGGGTGGCATAAGACATGCTGCAGCCCTTAGAGACCTTCCTTGGCATCAGGGCCCTTGGTACTAGCAGTACCAGTTACAAGGGACTTATCTGGATGCCAGGGTCTGCCAATTGTGGATACAAAAGTACAGGTTAGGGAAAGAACACTGGTGCTGGGGCCTGGTTAGCAGGCCTCAGCACACTTTCAATTGTAAACATAGCATCAGCAAAGGCAAAAAGTCAGGGGGCAACCATGCCAAGGAGGCATTTCCTTACACACACTATGTAGTTCTTTCATGTGTTTAAGTGCTGTGTGACTATAGTGATATTGCATAAGCTTTGACTCTCCTTGATAAGTCTTGGCTGCTGATAGACAGCTTCCTAGACACTGCCTACACTTCATTAATAGGGGGATACTTGGACTTGGTATAAGCTGATAACACCATTGGTGCCACACACAAGGCCAGGTTCCTTCACATGACACTAATGCCAAGAGTGAAACTGAACAAAACATATAAAGCAATACAGAACAGGCAGTTCATTTTTATGCTCACTGTAGTTCCTAAAAATTATTTTGGGTGTGGTATATTCGGCAACAAGTGAGCACACACTGCCCAGGTTTAGGACAGTCTGGCAGTACATATAACTCTCCTTCCTTGCACCCCTTTGCATACAGACCCTACATCTCCTACTCGGAAAGTATTTGTTGGGCATGGGAGGGATGTGATCATTTAAGTGGCGATCTTTCAATCCAGCCACATCCTCCACCACTTCTTCTCGGGGAACTCTTGCCCATTCTACTATCACAGACTCCTGAAATTGAACAAATGTAATTTTGGACTCTGATGGACATACCTCAAATACAACAAAAGCATTTAAGGTTGCTAAGTGGAAAAGATGGATAGGCAATTTATTTTGCCAAATATAAGCCTATGAACCTAGTAGTCTAAAATGCACACAGGTTTGCGCACGTCAGCAACCTGACCCCAAACAGTCACAGGTGAAGTACTTTCATTGTGGATGGCAGTCAGCATGTAGACATCTGTCCCGTCTGCAAATTTCACAGCTAGAAGTTTATCACTACACAAAACACTGCACTGTCCCCTCAAGTTGTTTACAAAAATTTCTCTTGGGTAACCCTTACAGTTAGAGCGGACTGTACCACAAGCAACAGTATCCACTTTGACCAATTCCCTGAACAATCGCCCACCATTGTAGAAGTTAACAACCTATAAATGATGACCTTTGTTAAAAAAAAATAATGTAGGAAGTTGGCTCTGTATGCACTATTTCAAAGTAAGGAATAGTATGCACAGAGTCCAAGGGTTCCCCTTAGAGGTAAGATAGTGGCAAAAAGAGATAATACTAATGCTCTATTTTGTGGTAGTGTGGTCGAGCAGTAGGCTTATCAAAGGAGTAGTGTTAAGCATTTGTTGTACACCCACAAGCAATAAATGAGGAACACACACTCAGTGACAATTCCAGGCCAATAGGTTTTTGTATAGAAAAATATATTTTCTTAGTTTATTTTAAGAACCACAGGTTCAAATGTTACATGTAATACTTCAAATGAAAGGTATTGCAGGTAAGTACTTTAGGAACTTTGAATAATCACAATAGCATATATACTTTTCAAATAAATCACACATAGCTATTTTAAAACTAGACACTGCAATTTTCAACAGTTCCTGGGGGAGGTAAGTATTTGTTAGTTTTTGTAGGTAAGTAAACCACCTACGGGGTTCAAGTTTGGGTCCAAAGTAGCCCACCGTTGGGGGTTCAGAGCAACCCCCCAAGTTACCAGACCAGCAGCTCAGGGCTGGTCAGGTGCAGAGGTCAAAGTGGTGCCCAAAACGCATAGGCTTCAATGGAGAAGGGGATACCCCGGTTCCAGTCTGCCAGCAGGTAAGTACCCGCGTCTTCGGAGGGCAGACCAGGGGGGTTTTGTAGGGCACCGGGGGGGACACAAGTTAGCACAAAAAGTACACCCTCAGCAGCACTGGGGCAGCCGGGTGCAGTGTGCAAACACGCGTCGGGTTTCCAATGGGAGACCAAGGGGTCTCTTCAGTGATGCAGGCAAGTGGGGGGGGGCTCCTCGGGGTAGCCACCACCTGGGCAAGGGAGAGTGCCTCCTGGGGGTCACTCCTGCACTGGAGTTCCGATCTTTCAGGTCCTGGGGGCTGCGGGTGCAGAGTCTTTTCCAGGTGTCGCGATCTGGGAGTCGGGCAGTCGCGGTCAGGGGGAGCCTCTGGATTCCCTCTGCAGGTGTAGCTGTTGGGGCTCAGGGGGGGGGCAACTCTGGCTACTCATGGTCTCGCAGTCGCCGGGAAGTCCTCCCTGAAGTGTTGTTTCTCCACAAGTCGAGCCGGGGGCGTCTGGTGCAGAGTAGCAAGTGTCACGCTTCCGGCGGGAAACGCAGTTGTTTTAAAGTTGCTCCTTTGAAACAAAGTTGCAGTCTTGGGTGAACAGGGCCGCTGTTCTCAGGAGTTTCTTGGTCCTTCTAGAGTACGCAGTCCTCCGAGGATTCAGAGGTCGCCGGTCCCTGGGGAGAGCGTCGCTGGAGCAGTGTCTTTAGAAGTGGGGAGACAGGCCGGTAGAGCTGGGGCCAAAGCAGTTGGTGTCTCCGTCTTCTCTGCAGGGTTTTTCAGCTTAGCAGTCCTCTTCTTAGGTTGCAGGAATCTGAGTTCCTAGGTTCTGGGGAGCCCCTAAATACAGAATTTAGGGGTGTTTAGGTCTGGGAGGGCAGTAGCCAATGGCTACTAGCCCTGAGGGTGGCTAACACCCTCTTTGTGCCTCCTCCCAAGGGGAGGGGGTCACATTCCTATCCCTATTGGGGGAATCTTCCATCTGCAAGATGGAGGATTTCTAAAAGTCAGAGTCACGTCAGCTCAGGTTGCCTTAGGGGCTGTCCTGAGTGGCCAGTTTCTCATTATCTCCTCCGGCCTTGCTGCCAAAAGTGGGGCCGTGACAGGAGGGGGCGGGCAACTCCACTATCTGGAATGCCCTGGGGTGCTGTAACAAAGGGGGTGAGCCTTTGAGGCTCACCGCCAGGTGTTACAGTTCCTGCAAGGGTGAGGTGGTAAGCATCTCCACCCAGTACAGGCTTTGTTACTAGCCACAGAGTGACAAAGGCACTCTCCCCATGTGGCCAGCAACATGTCTCGAGTGTGGCAGGCTGCTAAAACCAGTCAGCCTACACGGGTAGTTGGTTAAGGTTTCAGGGGGCACCTCTAAGGTGCCCTCTGGGGTGTATGTTACAATAAAATGTACACTGGCTTCAGTGTGCATTTATTGTGCTGAGAAGTTTGATACTAAACTTCCCAGTTTTCAGTGTAGCCATTATGGTGCTGTGGAGTTCGTGTTTGACAGACTCCCAGACCATATACTCTTATGGCTACCCTGCACTTACAATGTCTAAGGTTTTGCTTGGACACTTTAGGGGCACAGTGCTCATGCACTGGTGCCCTCACCTATGGTATAGTGCACCCTGCCTTAGGGCTGTAAGGCCTGCTAGAGGGGTGACTTATCTATACTGCATAGGCAGTGTGAGGTTGGCATGGCACCCTGAGGGGAGTGCCATGTCGACTTACTCGTTTTGTCCTCACCAGCACACACAAGCTGGCAAGCAGTGTCTGTGCTGAGTGAGCGGTCCCCAGGGTGGCATAAGACATGCTGCAGCCCTTAGAGACCTTCCCTGGCATCAGGGCCCTTGGTACCAGGGGTACCAGTTACAAGGGACTTACCTGGATGCCAGGGTGTGCCAATTGTGAAAACAAAAGTACAGGTTAGGGAAAGAACACTGGTGCTGGGGCCTGGTTAGCAGGCCTCAGCACACTTTCAAATCAAAACTTAGCATCAGCAAAGGCAAAAAGTCAGGAGGTAACCATGCCAAGGAGGCATTTCCTTACAATTAAGTACAAATATTAGTCCTCCACCAAGTTGGCCGTGCAATCTTCTCACTAACTTCAAAATCTGGCAGACCAACCATGGTGGGGAGAAGGGGTGGTCCGATACTGGAATCCCTACCAGTGAGCCCCCTAAAACTATAGACATATTGAGTCCTACATCTCAGACAGCATATACATCCTAATTCCATAATGAGCCCTTTTGCTAGGAGTATACTACCTAAAAACCAAACGGCCCTTGAACAGGACCAACAACTCGGCCACAGCGATTTCTTTCCCTGGAACATAGATCTTTGAAAACTGATCTACAAAGTGATCAAGAAAGGGCCGAATCTTGAAAAGACAATCAGTCAGGGTGATCTCATGGCAACAATACAGCGTCATCAACAAAGTGCAGCATCCGAAGCAGAAGCAAATACCAGTTATAACTCATGGTTGCAGGAAATATAGCTGTTGCCATCGAGGGACTAGTAGACCAGTATGTAGACAGTGACAGCTTCCTTAGCAGGCCCATCAAAAAAGTTAAACCCAAGAACTACTTCAACACATCCAGATTTGTGGGAGTTCACCGTGTAGCTCTAGAGTGATGCTTAAGTCTGGTGCTGTTGTCCCTCAATTACTGCTCAGCATACAAATTGGTCTGCTGAACAATCTCATCCAAAAATACATTATCCATAAACAACGGAAAGAAATTTATAGGCAAAAAAGTTTTCTGTTTTCACTCTACACCCTGCAACACCACTTACAGCAGGGAACACTGGCTGCACCATGTTTGGGGCAACCCAGAGTCCAGCACTTCCTATTGGAAGACCTTCAGCGCCAGGCTGCAATCCAGATGCTTCTTCCTGCACTATTAGAACATCAGTGTCTTCCTCTAAAAGCTGCATTTTATCTGCATTGAGAGTGGTGTCATCGTCAGATGATTTCTCTTGGACGGAAAATTCACTGCCTGAATCCTGTCCTTCCTCCTCTGTCTCAGATGCAGTCAGTCTCATAATCATGGTCAGAAGAAGACTCAAAACATGACAACCTGCCGAGCAGTCATTCTACGGCTATCCATAATCCTTACTAGAACAAGTAACTTGACTAAGAAGTCAACAATAGTCAACATTGTGTAAAATAAGTAAGTGTGTGTGCCTTGATCAGACAAAAGTACATCTAGTCGCATATATAGCAATTGCAAGTTAGTCAGTCAAATCAAAGCACAAAAAAACCTTTACAGCCCAAAAAACAGCTGATCAAGCCCCGGGATGCTGAAACACGGATAACTATTTGGGCCCAGGGAGCGACCCTTGCCTAAGTGGTTGCTTTCCTAAATCCCACAAAAAAGAAATCCCTGGTGGTCCAGTGGATGGATTCCTGGTCCACAATCACGGGCCTTGTCTGCGATTGTGGAGCAGGAATCCATTCAAAACAGGTGTGTGTGTGTGTGTGTGTGTGTGTGTGTGTGTGTCCCACTGCAAAATCACTCCGGTCGGTAAACACCTCATGCTTATTGGGCCACTTTCCTCATACTTTATGGGATACGGTAGTTGTAGGAAGTTGGCTCTGTATGTGCTATTTCAAAGTAAGGAATAGCATGCACAGAGTCCAAGGGTTCCCCTTAGAGGTAAAATAGTGGTAAAAAGAGATAATACTAATGCTCTATTTTGTGGTAGTGTGGTCGAGCAGTAGGCTTATCCAAGGAGTAGTGTTAAGCATTTGTTGCACATACACATAGACAATAAATGAGGTACACACACTCAGACAAATCCAGCCAATAGGTTTTTATATTGAAAAATATCTTTTCTTAGTTTATTTTAAGAACCACAGGTTCAAATTCTACATGTAATATCTCATTCGAAAGGTATTGCAGGTAAGTACTTTAGGAACTTCAAATCATTAAAATTGCATGTATACTTTTCAAGTTATTCACAAATAGCTGTTTTAAAAGTGGACACTTAGTGCAATTTTCACAGTTCCTGGGGGAGGTAAGTTTTGGTTAGTTTTACCAGGTAAGTAAGACACTTACAGGGTTCAGTTCTTGGTCCAAGGTAGCCCACCGTTGGGGGTTCAGAGCAACCCCAAAGTCACCACACCAGCAGCTCAGGGCCGGTCAGGTGCAGAGTTCAAAGTGGTGCCCAAAACACATAGGCTAGAATGGAGAGAAGGGGGTGCCCCGGTTCCGGTCTGCTTGCAGGTAAGTACCCGCGTCTTCGGAGGGCAGACCAGGGGGGTTTTGTAGGGCACCGGGGGGGACACAAGTCCACACAGAAATTTCACCCTCAGCAGCGCGGGGGCGGCCGGGTGCAGTGTAGAAACAAGCGTCGGGTTTTCAATGTTAGTCTATGAGAGATCTCGGGATCTCTTCAGCGCTGCAGGCAGGCAAGGGGGGGATTCCTCGGGGAAACCTCCACTTGGGCAAGGGAGAGGGACTCCTGGGGGTCACTTCTCCAGTGAAAGTCCGGTCCTTCAGGTCCTGGGGGCTGCGGGTGCAGGGTCTCTCCCAGGCGTCGGGACTTTAGGTTCAAAGAGTCGCGGTCAGGGGAAGCCTCGGGATTCCCTCTGCAGGCGGCGCTGTGGGGGCTCAGGGGGGACAGGTTTTGGTACTCACAGTATCAGAGTAGTCCTGGGGTCCCTCCTGAGGTGTTGGATCGCCACCAGCCGAGTCGGGGTCGCCGGGTGCAGTGTTGCAAGTCTCACGCTTCTTGCGGGGAGCTTGCAGGGTTCTTTAAAGCTGCTGGAAACAAAGTTGCAGCTTTTCTTGGAGCAGGTCCGCTGTCCTCGGGAGTTTCTTGTCTTTTCGAAG
Source organism: Pleurodeles waltl (assembly GCF_031143425.1). Taxonomy (NCBI): domain Eukaryota; kingdom Metazoa; phylum Chordata; class Amphibia; order Caudata; family Salamandridae; genus Pleurodeles; species Pleurodeles waltl. The sequence goes on from NC_090436.1 coordinate 84,022,309, forward strand.
CAGGGGCAGTCCTCAGAGGATGTCGAGGTCGCTGGTCCCTTTGGAAGGCGTCGCTGGAGCAGGATCTTTGGAAGGCAGGAGACAGGCCGGTGAGTTTCTGGAGCCAAGGCAGTTGTCGTCTTCTGGTCTTCCGCTGCAGGGGTTTTCAGCTGGGCAGTCCTTCTTCTTGTAGTTGCAGGAATCTAATTTTCTAGGGTTCAGGGTAGCCCTTAAATACTAAATTTAAGGGCGTGTTTAGGTCTGGGGGGTTAGTAGCCAATGGCTACTAGCCCTGAGGGTGGGTACACCCTCTTTGTGCCTCCTCCCAAGGGGAGGGGGTCACAATCCTAACCCTATTGGGGGAATCCTCCATCTGCAAGATGGAGGATTTCTAAAAGTTAGAGTCACCTCAGCTCAGGACACCTTAGGGGCTGTCCTGACTGGCCAGTGACTCCTCCTTGTTTTTCTCATTATTTTCTCCGGCCTTGCCGCCAAAAGTGGGGCCTGGCCGGAGGGGGCGGGCAACTCCACTAGCTGGAGTGTCCTGCTGGGTTGGCACAAAGGAGGTGAGCCTTTGAGGCTCACCGCCAGGTGTGACAATTCCTGCCTGGGAGAGGTGTTAGCATCTCCACCCAGTGCAGGCTTTGTTACTGGCCTCAGAGTGACAAAGGCACTCTCCCCATGGGGCCAGCAACATGTCTCGGTTTGTGGCAGGCTGCTAAAACTAGTCAGCCTACACAGATAGTCGGTTAAGTTTCAGGGGGCACCTCTAAGGTGCCCTCTGTGGTGTATTTTACAATAAAATGTACACTGGCATCAGTGTGCATTTATTGTGCTGAGAAGTTTGATACCAAACTTCCCAGTTTTCAGTGTAGCCATTATGGTGCTGTGGAGTTCGTGTTTGACAGACTCCCAGACCATATACTCTTATGGCTACCCTGCACTTACAATGTCTAAGGTTTTATTTAGACACTGTAGGGGTACCATGCTCATGCACTGGTACCCTCACCTATGGTATAGTGCACCCTGCCTTAGGGCTGTAAGGCCTGCTAGAGGGGTGTCTTACCTATACTGCATAGGCAGTGAGAGGCTGGCATGGCACCCTGAGGGGAGTGCCATGTCGACTTACTCGTTTTGTCCTCACTAGCACACACAAGCTGGCAAGCAGTGTGTCTGTGCTGAGTGAGAGGTCTCCAGGGTGGCATAAGACATGCTGCAGCCCTTAGAGACCTTCCTTGGCATCAGGGCCCTTGGTACTAGAAGTACCAGTTACAAGGGACTTATCTGGATGCCAGGGTCTGCCAATTGTGGATACAAAAGTACAGGTTAGGGAAAGAACACTGGTGCTGGGGCCTGGTTAGCAGGCCTCAGCACACTTTCAATTGTAAACATAGCATCAGCAAAGGCAAAAAGTCAGGGGGCAACCATGCCAAGGAGGCATTTCCTTACAGTAGTACAGGTACTGCCTCAGGTCCCGGAGGACACGTGGAACCACTCCTCTCGCATGTAGTCAAAGAATGGGAGAGATGCAGCCAAGTTTACCATCAGGTGTTTGAACATGACACTCGCTGGATGGGGTGGGGTATTAACTCGACAGTGGCACTTCAACACCATCCCTGGCTACTTACCTCTGTCTTTTCTGGGGATGTCCAGGCAAACCTTCTGGACATGCCCTTCGATGGGACCTGCCTTTCTGGTGAAAAGGAACTTAGTGCTGGAGCGCTTTAAAGACTCCCGAGCTACGTAAAACTCCTTGGGCTTCTCTGTGACCCGTTGCCATCAGTCTATCGCTAATTTTGAGGCTTTGGAAAGGGTGTGGTGCCACACCATTTATAAACCAGCAACCGTTTTCCGCCAGGCCAACATCTTGTCTGGGGATGGAGTCGTGGTGTCTTCAGACCCAGAGGGTCTGGCCAGAAGTTGTCCACCATCCTGCCTCCCCACCGCTGCAGATTCTGCAAGACCCTGTACGTCCAGTTGGTGGGAGGATTCAATTTCATCTCCCTCACTGGCGGTCCATAACATTGGACAAGTGGATTTTGCATATCAGACAGAAGGGCTGTTCCCTCCCCTTCCAGTCTTTTCCTCCGCTAATGCCTCCCTCAAAAGAATGGCTGATGGAGAATCCCTTAGTTTTGCTGTGCAAGGAAGTTGTGGCTCTCTTGGCCAAGGGAGCCATAGAAAGAGTCCCAGTATCAGAAGTAAAAAGTGTTTTTTTTATTTTTTATTCCCACTACTTTGTTACTCCAAAAAAAAAAAGAAAGAAAAAAAAAAGTGCCTTCGCCCTATTCTGGATTTGCGGGACGTCAGTCTCTTCCTCAAAATGGAGAAATTCAAAATGGTCACTCTGGCTCAGGTCTTGTCGGATGGTACCGTTGAACTTGCAGGATGCATATTTCCACATCCCCAACCTGCCTGCCGACAGGTGTTACTTGTGGTTCAAGGTAGGCCACAAGCACTTTCAGTTTACCATGCTACCCATTCAGCCTTACCAGTGCCCCTTGGATGTTCACCATGGTGAAAGGCAGTGGTCACAGCTCATCTGAGCAGAGTAGGGGTTTCAGTCTTCCCTGTCTACCTCGACGACTGATTTGTTGAAGGCTCCTTCATCCCAGACTGCTGTGACCCACCTTCAGACTTTGGCGAACCTCCTGCATTAGCTGGAGTTCACTATAAACATGCCCAAGTTGCACCTAGCTCCCCCTCGAATGCTCCCATTCATCAGAGATGTTCTGGACACAGTGCAGTTTCGGCCTGTCCTCTTGAGCAGTGAGTCCAGAATATTCAGGTTATGATTCCAATGTTTCAACCTCTATCCTGGATTTTGGTGAGACAGACTCTGATGCTGCTGGGCCTCATGGCCTCCTGCATCCTGTTAATAAAACGTGCTAGATCTCATATGATGGCTCTGCAGTGGGACCTGACGTTCCAGTGGGAGCAGCATCAGGGAAATGTCAAAGACCTGGTTCAGAACTTGGAGGCAACTGCAAAAGGTCTGCAGTGGTGATTAGTGAACTGGCATTGGGTCAGTGGCAGACTCCTCTCCCTTCCCCAACTAGAGTCACTTCTGGGATGGGGCGACCATCTGGGAGAGGTGGATATCAGAGGCCTTTGGTCTCCAGCAGAATCCGGACACAATCAACTTACTGAGGCTCCGGCTGATCTGACCCGCATTCAAGGCACTTCTTCCTGTTGTCAAGGGGGAGATGATGCAGGTGTTCAGGGACAACACCAGCGTGGTACTGCAGCAAGCAGGGCAGTGTGGGGTCATGGATCCTTTGTCAAGAGGCCCTGCGTTTTGGGACATGGCTGGAACAGCAGGGCATAACCCTGGTGGCTCAACACCTGGCAGGTTCTCTGAATGCCATGGTGGATGAACTGGGACGTCTGTGCCTAGCGGATCTCGAGTGGCGTGTTCTTCCGGAGGTTGCTTAAGGACTTTAGCAGCAGTGGGGAGAGCCTTGGTTAGATCTGTTTGCCTTCGGAGAGGACACGCAATGTCAGCAATATTGGACATTGAAGTTTCTAAGGCGGTACTCGCTCGGCGATGCTTCTCATTGCAAGTGGAGCTCAGGCTTCCTGTATGCCTTTCCACCCATACCACTTTTGCCCAGAGTTCTCAAGAAGATCAAGAACTACTGGGCCCAAGCAATCCTGGTAGCTCCGGGCTGAGCACGGAGAGTCTGGTATCCCAAGCTTCTGATATTGAGCATCGATCCTCCAATCAGGCTGCCCCTTTGAGAAGATCTTCTGCCGTAGCAGCAGGGGAAGGTTTTCCACCCGAACCTGTCAACTCTGCGCCTTCATGTGTGGAGATCAAGCAACAGCAGTTGATAGCCTTCAACCTTCCTCCTGAAGTCTGTAAAGTATTCTGCCAGCCAGGCATCCCTCCACCAAGACTGTATACGCCTGCTGTTGGAAGCGCTTTGTATATTATTATACAGAAAGATCTATTAATCCTCTTTCTGCTTCTCTCTGACAGTTTCCCAGCCTTTTGAGTTCTGTAGATGAGCACTTTATTATTACCTAACCCTGGGGACCCCAACTGAATCATTATTGGAATCCAGGGACCCCCTCCCCACTGAGTCATTACTGAAAGCTGGGGACATATTTTGTAATAGTAGTTAATTTTCTAAGCAGATGCGGATCCCCTGTGGAGGCTTTGCAGACCTTTGCTCTGTTTTTGTCTTCTCTAGCCCAGCAGGGCTCTGCATTGGGCACTCTCAAAGGGCATCTTTCCACCTTATTGATGTTCCTTCGGCTGCCTGAGCAGCCTTCGTTATTCAAATCTCCAATTATAAATAGGGTTTGTACATATGTATCCTCCTGTGCCCTTTGTCATGCCTCAGTGGGACTTAAATCTGGTACTCACTTTTCTTGTGTGCTTCCTTTGAGACACTGCACAACTATCCCCTCCATGCTGTTCACAATCATGACAGGCTTTTTAGTGGCAATAACATCTGGCGGGAGGGTGAGTGAGATGTAGGATCTCATCTAAGCTGCCCAATCTCACCATGTTCCGGGACAAGTTGGTACTTCAAACTCGTTGCTGTTTCCTCCCTAAGGTGGTACCCCATTTCACCTGGGTTAGAACATCACCCTACCCACCTTTTTTGCTCCACCACATCCCTTTAAGGAAGAGGAACGACTCACCGGCTAGACCCAAAAAGAGCATTTTCATTCTACATTGACCGCAGAAAAGATTTCTAGGTGGATGACTACCTCTTTGTGAGGTACATAGGATCAAAGAAAGGTTGAGTAGTGCAAAAATGAACCATTTCGCAGTGGGTCGTTCTCGCATTCAAAATTAGTAGGTGTTGGGGAAGAAGCAGCCTCCTGAGGTCTTGAGAGCTCATTCCACCATGGGCAAGAGTGCTACCCCGCTGCATTAGCATGTGGTGTTCCAGTCCTGGACATCCGTCAGGCAGCGATGTTGGTGTCCTTGCACACGTTTGCAAGACATTACTGCCTGGACAATGAGGTCTATAAGAGAC